>NC_087444.1:15229655-15534051 GCF_036321535.1 Camelus dromedarius
GCATTAACCACCAAAGCTTAAAAATCTTTCCCTCCCACTTGAATTGTAAGTTTGACCATATAATTATCCTTTCTAAGAGAAGCTGGGACCCCCCCCCCCCAGCTGAGGGGTTATCACCCCAGGTACTTTCTCCTTCCATTCATTCTTTGAACAGGTGTTTATTGTACTACGAGCTGCACTGAGTCCATCCTTCAGCTAATGGGGCAGCTTCTGTTTGTAGAACTTGTTTGTATTTGTGGCTCCATTTGTCAAATCCTAAATCCTAGACTTGCCTGGATTCCCAGGACAGTTTAACTCTTGGGAAATTGCTCTTAGGAAACATTTAGAACTCATCTTACCATTTGCTGTACCAAAAACAGCACTTGTGTGGGCAGCTAAGATACATCCCTTGAGTAGAAACGTTGCCCAGAGTACATCCTAGGAAACCCGGGTTTACATTCTGCGGTCAAATTAAGTTGAAGGCTTCTCTACTGCAGGACTTGCTGGTCTTTTGTATGCAAAAATGTATGGGGGCAAGGGTGAAGGCTTGGATAACACAGTGTGAAGTGTTTTCTAAACTCATTTGAGTTTTTTTCCTTGGGACCATTTCATGGGATTTTGGGAAATACTGACATAGATTATGTTCATTCATTCACTCAACAAAATTTTTGTGTGTCAGTGATGTGCCTCGTGGTGTGCTGAGAACTGTGGATAAAATGTTAAGTAACCAGACACACAGGACTGTCCTTATGAAGACTTAGGGGGAGATAGACATAAATCAAATGCACTAAATTGTAAATCAAATAATTATAACAAATGTAAAATTGTCATTGTGACAGGTGCAGTGAAGAAGCAGCATGTTACCTGGCAAATGAAAGCCCATAATAGGGAACTTCAGTCTGGTCAAGAAAGGCTGCCCTGTGGAGATAATTTGGAAATGATCCCTGAAGTATGAATAGGAGTTCACATGGTGATTAGGGTGGAGAAGAGCATGTGCCCTGGGATGGGAGGGAGTTCAGTGAGTGTGTGGGACAGAAAGCAGGCCAATGGGGGATGGGGAGTAAGATGAAGCTGGAACGGTAGAAAGGGGCAAACCGTATGAGGCCTTTAGACCATGTTAAGAATTTTTGTCTTTGTCTGAGGAGCAAAGGAAACCATCAGCTGTGTGTTTTGGAAAGACCCTTCAAGCTGCTGAATGGAGAACTGATCAGAGGCGGGCCAGGGTGGATCTAGGTGTACTGTTCAGAAGGCTACTGAGGTGGTCCAGGATGAGCTAATTTAGTGATGGTGGTGGAAGAGATGATGAAAAGAATTTATCCTCACTGGTCTAGATCAAGTGCCTCTTCTTCAAGCAGTTGAACCCACACAGAGCTGGCCTTGTAATAACACACAGATACCCATCCATTTCACCAGACATCTTCTCTTTGTGCCTGAGGGATTGGACGTGGGGAAGGGGGCAGTCTGCTCTCACTTCAATTCATTCAAGCAAAGCACTGTATAGAAATTTTTGTCCTATGATTAGAGATGCTCTCTGGAGCATCTGTCATTAGGATCCAGAGAGCTCCCACCTGTAACCATGTTCTTTGAACTCTGTCTTTTACCCTATGTGACTATAGCTTTATTCCCCGGCATCTGGGAATTTCAAAGCTCGGAGGGATCATAGAGATTACCTTCACCCTCAACTGTATGCAAGAATTTCTTCTACATATCTGAAAACACCTCAGTCAGGTATCAGTTCACTCCATCACCAATTACACTATTAGGATGCTAGCTATAGCTGTCCAACCCTGTCCCCAAGCCTCTGGGGTTTTTAGAGCTTAAACACTATCTCACAACTCATCCATATAATTTTTCACATTCTCATAGTTTACATACTAACTCATTTCCTCACAACAGCTTCAATTTACAGAGAGTTTAGGTGACATGTTCAAGGTTACAGAGTAAGGAAATTTAGGGTCAGCACCCTTTATTAAGCATTGCTTGGAACTTAATCGGAATTCTACATTATGCATTTTATACTGTCTAGAATTTTTACTATGAACACATAGAATTCCCCTGACTACCCCAGCCCATACTGAGCTCTCCTGGCACTAAGTTTTTATACTTAACTTAAATTTTTTTTACATTTTAGTAATTCTTTGACTAATTTTAAGTGTACCTGATTTTTGTCCCCATCCAAGCAAATTTTGGGTAGGGTGTCATACAATTTCTCCCTGTATTTTCACTATGCTGGGCACATAGAACATGCTTTAAAAAGATCGATTAACTGATTGACCAGTTAAAGGAGTTCATAATTTTTTTAAATGTCATGGAAATACTGTCCATGGTCATGTTAATATGAATGTAAACATTTGCAGAAGTCTATTTTTTTTTCCCACTAGATTATTTGCATCTGGGTCGAGGGCCTGGGTTTCCTCAAAGCTGGCTGCTTCTTGGTAATAGTGGGCTCACAGAGATGGCTTGTGAGATCTCAGAAGTTAATTGCATTTGTGTGAGATACTCTATGTAATAAACACCCCAGGAAATATAAAATCTACAACTTTTTTCCAATTGAAATACAGTTGGTGACAGAAGCACTCACATTCTATTAACTTTATAACCTCACCAGTGTTTATAGGTGGATGGAATTTGACATGTGAGACACAGGACAACTACACAGAAAACACCATCAAGGGCTCTTTAAATCGGAATCCCCACCCAACACAAGGAGCAGCAAGAGGATTTTGCGGAATAGCCAATAAGAAGTAGCAAAGAAAGCTTTTATTGCCTCTGTCTTTAGAAGTTGCGTCCAATAATTGAGAGACCCTGAATTCCCATCTCCTTTGCAAAACATCCAATTTTCACCTCTAAGCTGCCTACAATCAAATGAAATACTCTCTTCCAGCTGCTATAAACCACTAAGGCTAAAGTACCATTTATCTTAAAGTAGGCGGATAGTAACACAGTTAACTATATATTTTCCTACTATATTGGTTACCTCAGGAACTGTGTACACCATTTGTTATGAAGTTTTCCCTGTCAAAACTTTGTATCTGTTCACAGCACAGAAGGAGAGAGTGGATACTGGGGAGGCAACCAGCAATGTCACCCCTAAGATGTAAAGATGACTTCAAATCAAATGCTTTTCAGGACTGGGAAAGAACCAAACCCTCTGGAGTACACATATTCTTCTTCTTAAATATTTGTAAAATATATTGGCTCTCTAGGCCTTAGTTTCCTTACCTGATGAAAAAGGGGATTATAAGCCTACCTGTCTCCTCGGGTTGTTGTGAGGGTGAAGTAAGCCAGTGTAGGGAGAGTTTTAGCCGAGTGCCTACTATGCAGTATGTGCTCAGTAAAGGCTGGCTTTTATTTGGATTATCTATTCGTAAACTGTATAATCTGATTTATTTGTTCAGATTTCAACCCGTGGGAAGGAGGGGCTGCTGCTAGAGAGCCATGTCATTTTCAACAATCTGATTCAAATGGGAGACAGTGGGAAAGCACCCCACAGTGGTAGTTAGTGGACTTGCATTCCATCCCACACCTTGCAGATTTATGCACCAGATTCAGAAAGTCACGGGACATAGAATTACAGGATTTTATGGAAGGTAGATTCTGTCTCAAGAAGCTGGGACTCCAGAATTGGGCTACCACTCCTTTCCCTTAGACTCGACTGTCTCCTTCCTTAAAACAAAACAAACAAAAACTACCACCACCAGCGACAACTGTAATTAGCCTCTCTGAATCTTAGTTTCCCAATCTGCAGTTAAGATAATCATATTTACCTTAACTCATATGATTACTATGAGGATCAAATTGGATAATGTAAGTGAAATCATGAAATGACAGTTTTAACTGAATCTTGCTAAGTACCACGAGCTTTTCCATGCATTGTGTCGTGTGATTGACCCAGTAGGTAGTTGAGGAAGGGATTACTGGTGACCCCAGTGCTTGCTCTCTCCCTTTTCCTTAGAAATAAGGCCCCTGATTTCCAGCTGGGCCAAAGTAGATACAGAATACACTTCCCAGCCTTCCTTGTTAAGTGTGGCCAGAAGTCTACATTCTGGTGAATGAGACAGAAGTGGAATCTTAGTGAGTTACTTCCAGGTAGTGTCTTAAGAGGAGGAGGACCTGCTGATCCTCCTCCCATCTTCTGCCCCGCTGGTTGACTGGAATGGTTATTTTATGGCTAAAACTTGAAAAGCCAGATTAGATCATGTGGAGCATAAGGACTGCAGGGCAACAAAATAGGAGGAAATGATTCATTTCTTGAAAGTTTTCTGAACCATTTAGAGTAAGTTGGAGCTATCATGTTCCTTTATTTACCCTTAAATATTTCAGCATGTATTTCTGAGATCAAAGGCAATATCTTTATAACTGCAGCATAATGATCAAAACCAGGAAATCTAACATCAATATATTATTATTAACTAATTCAGAATACATTTTCACCTTTCATTAGTTGTCCTAGTGTTGTCCTTTATAGCTTTGTCCCCACCTGGTATATAACATGGCATCTTGCATTGATTTTATTGTCACATCTCTTTAGTTTTCTTTACTTTGGAAGAAATTTAACATCTATTCACATTTAACATTTATTCAAAAGTTTTAGCAAAATAAAAATAAAGCAGATTTCCTTAGCATAAGCATAACCAAAAAAACCCAAAAATGTAATAAATATCTTCCTAAATACAGAAACATTAGAAGCATTAAAACATCCCCTTTAAAAACAGGAATAATACAGGAGGGTTCACTATCACCCTACTTAACATTATGTCAAAGATTCTAATTAGCACAATAAACTGGAAAAACTTAAAATCATAGGATTAGAAAGGAAGAAATACTCATTACTTGAAGACAATATAACTGTCTATATAGAAAACTCAAAGTGACCTGGACAGTTTAGCAGGTGGCTGCATTTCAAATCACTGACAACAGAAAATTAGAAAGCACAACTTTTTTTTTTAAGATTCAATTAATGAATCATAATAAACCATAATAAAAGATAAGCAAGAGTATTCATAAAATTATAAAATTTTTGCTGAAGGAAATTATTTAAGATCTAACTAAATGAAAAGATCTCCCTGTTCCTTGGAAGGAAGACCTAATTTCATAAAGATGTCACTTTTGCCTAAATTAATTCATAGATTTAGTGAAACACCAATCATAGATAGCTGTTCATGAAACTTAAATTGATTCTAAAATTTGTAAGAAAGAACAAAATTTTAATACAGTTGAAAATACTCATAGTAGGTTGAGGGAAATGAAGAGGATTTCTTAGAAAAGATACAAAAAGTGAAAAAAAAAAGAGAAAAGATACAAAAAATGCAAACTGTAAAAGGCTGATAAACTCAATCTTACTTAAATTAAGAATTTTCATTTATTAAAAAACAAATTAAGTGAAAATATAAGCTGCAAACTAGAAAAATATGTTTGCCATAAAAATACCCTACAGAAGATTAGAATCAAGAGCACATGAAAAACTCCTATATGTATAAAAAAGCTATAACTCAATAGATAAGCAAGACTTATGAATCAGTATTTCATAGATGAAGAAACATATACAGCCAGTTAACTTATAAAGACGTATGTAACCTCACGAGCAGTCAGAGAAATAAACATCAAAAGCACAGAGAGATATTATTTGGCATCCATTTGTCTAGCAAAAAAAGAGAAAGTTTTAAAAAATGCCAATGACACAAATCCATAAGATCTCACACATTGCTAGTGAGACTGTAACTTGATTAAAAAAAACTTTAAAACAATTTGGCATCATCTTGTAAAATTGAGCTTTCAATATAGCCTTTAATCCAGTAATTCCACTCTGAGGTATCCCTTACATGCCACCTCCCTATCCTATCCAAGAGAAATTTTTGCATGTGTGCTTCAGGACACATGAGTAAGAATCTTCACAGTAGCACTGTACATAACAGCACAAAACCAGGAAATGAATGAAGAAGAATTGACACATTAGTGGTATATTCAATATAATGGAATATTTTATGGCAATAGAAATAAACTACAGCTAAATATGATAATATAGAAAAGTCATGGTAACATTATGAATGAAAAATGCGAGGCTTAGAATATTACAAACACAAATTAGTAAAAGTAAAAAATAAGCAAAACTAAAATAATGAACTTTTAAAATTGAAGTATATTGATTTATAATGTTATACAGCATAGTGATTCAGTTATACATCTATATTCTTTTTCATTATAGGTTATTATAAGCTATTGAATATAGTTCCCTGTGCTCTACAGTAGGACCTTGTTGTTCTAAAATAATGTACTTTTAAGGTGCATATGCACACACATGCATATATACATATATGTGAATTCTTTAAGACTCCTTAAACATTTTTTTTAAGTTCTTAAAACAAGGGATTGCTAAATATCAGATTCAGGATAGCAGCTATCTATAAGGGTAGGCAATGGATAAGGGAGGAGCATTTAGGTAGATGTAAGTTATCAGTAACTATTTCTTGGATTGAGTGGTAGGTTCATGGATATTCACTAGGTTCTTGATAAATAAATGAAAAGTTTAAAGGCCCGTGGATGGACCGCTGATGATGGTGTGTCATGAACTAAAGATTATGATTAATCCAATTCTATGTACAAGTTCAAAGAGAAAATATATTAGTAATAGCAATGCATGCTTACTAAGTACCAGGCACTCTTCTAAGCTCTTTATACAGTCCGATGACACTCCAGTTGGTTGAATCCAAGGATGCAGAACCTATGGATACTGAGGGCCAACTGTATGTTTTAACCCATTTAATCCTCCCAGTAAAGAGATTCTATGATTATTCCCATTTTATAGATGAAAAAATAAAAGCGCAGAGAGATTAACAGTAACTCTTCTGAGACCTACAGCAGAGCTGGGATTTAATCCAGGCTGGCTAGTTCCAGAGTTCATGCTCTTAACCATTGCCCTATAAAATGTCTAAATAAATTAAAGATATAATTACATCAGGGCTTAGTCATGTAAGAGAAATTATAGCAGAGGCTTTCCGTAACAACGTTATAGGATGAGCCACATGCACAGCTCTTTAAATATACTAAAAACCACTGAATTGTATGCTTTAAATGGGTGAACTTTATCATATGTAAGTTATATCTTAATAAAGCTGTTTAAAAAAAAACCCCACAAACCACAAATAAGTGACTTTATAATGGACACTGTGTCCTAAATAATTGTTTGCTATTTAGGGATTTCACATATGTTTGGGTAAAACACACGCTTTTTCTGCAGAGCAAACCCAAACAAACCTTACTGTCAGAAGACCATTCACTTTATGAAAGAAAATGAAGTGGAAAATTTTAATCCTCTACCATGAGTGGGAAAAAAAATTTAGATTCCTAGCTTCAGGCCTTTTTACATCTGCCAGGAAATCAAATGGCTCTCAGCTCCCAAGATAAATTTCATATTGCAAGAGTCATAATTTTCTCTGTGTATATGGAGGAGACACAAGCAATAAAACCTAGGAAGGAAGAGGGTGGAATGAACACATTTGATTGAAAGCATACTGATACCTTTTAATTGCACAGCTTTCTTCCATGCACATAACTTTTATTTTGCTTTTTCTTTCAAATCTAAACAAATGGGATCTAATTAAACTTCAAAGCTTTTGCACAGCTAAGGATACCATCAACAAAATGAAAAGACAACCTATAGAATGGGAGAAAATATTTGCAAATGATGCGACTGACAAGGAACTAATTTCCAAAATATACAAACAACTCATATACCTTAATATCAAAAAAACAAGCAACCCAATAATAAATGGGCAGAAGACTAAATAGACATCTCTCCAAAGAAGACATACAGATGGCCAACAAGTACATGAAAAGATGCTCAACATCACTGTTAGAGAAATGCAAGTCAAAACTATGAGATATTACCTCACACCAGTCAGAATGGCCATCATTAAAAGTTTACAAACAATAAATGCTAGAGAGAGTGTGGAGAAAAAGGAACCCTCTTACAGTGTTGGTGGGAATATAAATTGGTGCAGCTACTATGGAGGACAGTATGGAGGTTCCTTAAAAAACTAAAAATAGACTTACCCTATGATCCAGCAATCCCACTCCTGGGCATATATCTGGAGAAAAATATAATTCAAAGAGACACATGCGCACCAATGTTCACAGCAGCACTATTTACAATAGCCAAGACATGAAAACAACCCAAATGCCCATCGACAGAGGACTGGATAAAGAAGATGTGGTATACATATATATATATATGAGCACTACTCAGCTCTAAAAAAGAATAGAATAATGCTATTTGCAGCAACATGGATGGATCTCTAGATTGTCATTCTAAATGAAGTAAGCCAGAAAGAGAAAGAAAAATGCCACTTGATATCACTTATATGTGGAATCAAAAAAAAAAAAAAGGACACAAATGAACTTATCTACAAAACAGAAACAGACTCACAGACATTGAGAACAAACTTATGGTTACCAGGGGGTACAGAGGGTAGCAGGGATATACTAGGAATTTGAGAATTGCACCTCCTGGGGAGTAATGGAAATGTTAGCTATCTTGATTGTGTTGATGGTTTCATGGGTGTATACATCTATCAAGACTCATCAAATTGTACATCTGATATATGTGTAGTTTACTGTACAGGAACTATACCACAATAAAGGTGTTTAAAAAATTAAAAAATAAAACTTCTTTTGGATGGTCAGTTGTGCTGGGCTCTCCTGCTGGGCTGTGTCTTCCAGGGCCTGTGTGTTGGTTGTACAGCTCCAAGGGGCCAACACTGATGCCAGAATGGACTGTGGCTGGCAGCTTTTCTTCAACACTCTTTCTTAGTTTTTGACAAGGCACTAAAAGGAGAGATCCACATGTTGCTATGATGCTCAAGGAATCTGTTGGCAGCTTAACTCTGTTTTCATGACCGCTGAAAGAGCCTCTTCACCCAGGTCAGTTATCCTCACAAATCTGGCCGTAGATCACAAGGAGACCAGATGAAAGCCTGGACTGGACCTCAACAACTCCATCACACACACTAGAAAAAGTGTTCAAAGTCTTGGCCCTCTAAACCATCGGTCACTTTTATCCTCTCTCCGCCCTCTCTAAAGCACACGTGTGAACGTAGGCTGATACAACCTCACTAAGCCGCTTCATACTTTAAAGGATGAAAAGGAAATGAAAACAAAATAAATCACTTATTTGAATTATAGCTTGGATCAACATACCATGTCATTATTCAGTTCTGTCGTAGACATACACACACGAACACACTCCACAGATATATTTTGGCTCTGTTATCCATAATGGAATCCAGGCCTTTTCTGTCTACCCATTAAATTTACCAGTCCTTTAGATACCAGACAGGCTATCAGCCCCCTTAGATAAGCCTTCCTGCAGCAGCCACAGGTGGGCAGTAGCTTCCATCAAGCTCCCAGGTATTTCAAAAGGCAAGCCACTAAGTCTAGCAAAGCCCCGGGCACTGCCACACATTACTGGTACCAGCTCCCTGAATTCTCTCCCTCAACTTCTGTGCTCCCTCAATCCCCATCACGAAGTTTGGGAAACTATACTTATTTGGTTATTATCTTGGTTTTCTTTTGATCAGTAAGCCACCTAAGCAGGTCAATTTAGGCCAAAAATAGTCATCCTGGAGTCTAATTTGGATTGGCTATAATACTGAGTAAGGTAATCAAATAATGACTTAACTTCAATTTTGTGTTGTGTTAATATAACCTTGAAACAGATGAAAACCCCCTAACTATGTAGTTTTTTCTTTCAAATGTGTTTTTTTCTTTTTTTTATTCCCTAACATACAGATTTTTATCTTTAAGTATCATTTCCCATTAAAAGGAATCAGAACTACTTGGAGAAATGCCTGATGCCATGTCTGGGGCTGAAAATGTACCAGATGAGCCTGGAACAAAATAATGAAGAGGGGGAAGAGGGGGAAGAGAGTGTAGAGGAAACAAAATTGACATTTGAAAATTGCTGAAATTGAGTGTTGGGTACAATAGAATTTTTTATAGTATTCTACTTTTGTGTATTTTTTAGTTTTTCCAAAAAAGGTTTTTAAGGAAAGCTAAAAATAATCGTTTTGAAAAAAAAAAAAAACAAACAGCAATAGCATACACACGGTAAAACAAATTTTCTATTAATAATGTAAAAAGGTATACAATGAAAACTTTGAGTCTTTCTCACATCCAGACTCTCACCTTCCCCCTCCTCAGCATGATCTTAGTAATAATCTCCTAAGTGTTCTCAATTGTTTCTATGAATATATATCAAAAAATGTACATACACATATACATCATTTTAAGACTACAAATAGTAGCATGTTATACACATCGTACTATGCCTCATGAAGTAATTTTAATAGCCAGTTTTAACACACCACAATATCATAGATTTTTATGTTTTTACATATTGGGCTTCCTTCAAGCTTCTCTGATCTAATCAAGAGATAAAAGTCTCACATCTTCACCTTCCTCGAGATTATTTAATAAACAGGATGGCTAAAGCAGGGCTAACAGGTTGCAGTCCCTAATCTTAAATTTCAAGTTTAGGTTTCAGTTTGGGGGACGTTTAAAAGTATCCCACATTCTCTACTATAGATTAAATCTTGAGAGGTGTGGTTGAGGAGAGGATCAACACAAGAATCCTATTTATCTCTGCTGGGGAAGACAGCAGAAAACCGAACCCCTGTGGTGAACTCAGCACTACCTCCATTCACCAGACGGTGAGCAGCGGGACAGAGGCTGTACCAGTTCTTTTCTTGGTACAGACAATAAAGCACCTTGTACAAGTGCTTTATTGTCTGACACAATAAAGGTCTTTGGAAAGAAAGTTGTGTTTTAAAGCGGTTACTGAAAGAGCCAAGAAATGGATTCAGAGACAGCAAGGTGGCTGTTCTAGTGAGATCCAGTCTAGGCTAACCGGGGGTGGCGGGAGGTACAAGAAGCCACAGAAAAAAAGCGACACATCTGCGTGGGGCGTTAAGTTTTACTTAATTATTTAACAGGGAGGGGGTATAGGGGTATTACATTAAAAAAAAAAACCCAGCTATATTATGGGACTACAAAATCCAAAATCCACGAGAATTTGCAACATAAAACGGGAAGCCCAGACTTGCACGCCGTGACCCGACAGTCCCCGCCTAGCCCGCGGGCGGCGAAACTGGGAGTGTCAAGTCAGTCTGCTGGGTGGCCTACGGGTACTCGGACGGGAACGGAGAGTGCCGAGCAGAGCCGGCTCCCGAGCCAGGGCTGCATCTCGGCTCCGCTGCTTCTCAGCTGCGGGACCCCAAGAGCCAGCGCCCGGCCTCCGCCCCTCCCAGGACGTTAGTGTGACCCGTGGCTTTGTGAACTGTTAACTCCGGGCCCCGCCTTCCCCGGAGGCTCCTGGCGGCGTTTTCTCGCCCACGGCGGGGTGGGGCTTTTTCGGGCTGTTCATGCGAGGCCAGAGAGGCTAAGGTGTCCGCTGGGCTCCCCGGGACGGCTTCCTGAGGGATTCGTAGACCCGGACAGCCAGGGGGCCTGGCCGGACTCTTGTTCCAAGCAGGTAGAAAGTAAGGACCCAGAAGTTTTGAGCTCTGAGGGCCAAAGTACAACCAACTACGCCGCGAGACCAAACTAACGCTGGAAGGGCGAACGCCAAAAACGCGGGGAGGCGGAGCTGGTTCTCGGTCACCATTTCGCGACGTCCAAAAGACGTCGCAGAGCAAGCACGTATTCTACTCTTTCACCTTCAGGGAGCCACCTCAGTATATGGGCCTACCCCTTTAAGCGAGTGATGGACAGTTATTTCATCCTATCAACTTCCTCGCCAACATCCAATCAGATTTAAATTTCTTTCAGCCGCCGGAGAAGTTGGAAGAAGGGGGTCGAAAGAGGGAGCCTTCTCTTTCTCGCGAGATCACTGTGAGCCGGCCTCTCAAAAAAAAACGCTAGCACTTATGACCCGACTTCCCAAATAGTAGATTAAAGGACGGGATCATAAACCAATGAAAGGGATGAGGAGGTGGGATCACTGCTTTCACCGCTCAAGAAGTACCGTTACAGGGCAGACTTTTTATCCAATCAACGCCTCCAGACTTCGGGTCAGGTGACCATAGAGTGCGAGGGGCGGAGCTACAGTCTGGCGCGAGGAACCGTTAAGATGGACAACGAATATAACCAATGAGGTACTCTGACTAGGGAGTTGGTAACCCAATAACAGTGGTCGGGCGGGCGCCTCCCCGGAGCGCGGGGAGATGTAAAGACAGACAAATAGTTTTCCCAATGAGACTGCAGAAGAGCGGAGATAATTGACCAATGAGGGCTGCGGGGCGGGACCCTTTGCCGCGGCGGAGTCCAAGATGGCGGCGTGCGGTTCCGCTGTGTGAAGCGAGCGCGGGGCGGCGGGTTAATCAGCTCCGCGGAGAAGACCTCCGGCGACCCGCAACAATGAAGGGGAAAGAGCGCTCTCCAGTCAAGCCCAAACGTTCCCGTGGTGGTGAGGACTCGACTTCTCGCGGGGAGCGGAGCAAGAAGTTAGGGGGCTCTGGTGGCAGCAATGGGAGCAGCAGCGGAAAGACCGACAGCGGCGGCGGGTCGCGGCGCAGCCTTCATCTGGACAAGTCCAGCAGCCGAGGTGGTAGCCGGGAGTACGACACTGGTGGGGGCAGCTCCAGTAGCCGCTTGCATAGTTACAGCTCCCCAAGCACCAAAAATTCCTCGGGCGGGGGCGAGTCGCGCAGCAGCTCCCGGGGTGGAGGCGGGGAGTCACGTTCTTCTGGGGCCGCCTCTTCAGCTCCGGGCGGCGGGGACGGCGGGGAATACAAGACCCTGAAGATAAGCGAGTTGGGGTCCCAGCTGAGTGACGAAGCGGTGGAGGACGGACTGTTTCATGAGTTCAAACGCTTCGGTGATGTAAGTGTCAAAATCAGTCATCTCTCGGGTTCTGGCAGCGGGGATGAGCGAGTAGCCTTTGTGAACTTCCGGCGGCCAGAGGACGCGCGGGCGGCCAAGCATGCCAGAGGCCGCCTAGTGCTCTATGACCGGCCCCTGAAGATAGAAGCTGTGTATGTGAGTCGGCGCCGCAGCCGCTCCCCTTTAGACAAAGATTCTTATCCTCCATCAGCCAGCGTGGTCGGGTCCTCTGTAGGTGGTCACCGGCACCCCCCTGGAGGAGGTGGTGGAGGCCAGAGATCGCTTTCCCCTGGTGGCGCAGCCTTGGGATACAGAGACTACCGGTTGCAGCAGTTGGCTCTTGGCCGCCTGCCCCCTCCACCTCCGCCACCATTGCCCCGAGAGCTGGAGAGAGAGCGAGACTACCCGTTCTATGAGAGAGTGCGACCAGCCTACAGTCTTGAGCCAAGGGTGGGAGCTGGAGCAGGTGCTGCTCCTTTCAGAGAAGTGGATGAGATCTCACCCGAGGATGATCAGCGAGCTAACCGGACGCTTTTCTTGGGCAACCTAGACATCACTGTGACAGAGAGTGACCTAAGAAGGGCTTTTGACCGTTTTGGAGTCATCACAGAAGTAGACATCAAGAGGCCTTCCCGGGGCCAGACCAGTACCTATGGCTTTCTCAAATTTGAGAACCTAGACATGTCTCACCGGGCCAAACTAGCAATGTCTGGCAAAATTATAATTCGGAATCCTATCAAAATTGGTTATGGCAAAGCTACACCTACCACCCGCCTCTGGGTAGGTGGCCTGGGTCCTTGGGTGCCCCTTGCTGCCCTGGCAAGGGAGTTTGACCGATTTGGCACCATCCGCACCATCGACTACCACAAAGGTGATAGCTGGGCATATATCCAGTACGAAAGCCTGGATGCAGCTCATGCTGCCTGGACCCATATGCGGGGCTTCCCACTTGGTGGCCCGGATCGTCGCCTTAGAGTAGACTTTGCAGACACAGAACATCGTTACCAGCAGCAATATTTGCAGCCTCTGCCCTTAACTCATTATGAACTGGTGACAGATGCTTTTGGACATCGGGCACCTGATCCTTTGAGGGGTGCTCGGGATAGGACGCCACCCTTACTATACAGAGATCGTGATAGAGATCTTTATCCCGACTCTGATTGGGTGCCACCCCCGCCCCCAGTCCGTGAACGCGGCACTCGGACTGCAGCCACTGCTGTGCCTGCTTATGAGCCACTGGATAGCCTGGATCGCAGGCGGGATGGCTGGTCCTTGGACCGGGACAGAGGTGAGCGAGACCTGCCCAGCAGCAGAGACCAACCCAGGAAGCGAAGGCTGCCTGAGGAGAGTGGGGGACGGCATTTGGATAGATCCCCTGAGAGTGACCGTCCACGAAAACGTCACTGCGCGCCTTCTCCTGACCGCAGTCCAGAATTGAGCAGTAGCCGGGATCGCTACAACAGCGACAATGATCGATCTTCCCGTCTTCTTCTCTTGGAAAGGCCCTCTCCAATCAGAGACAGACGAGGTAGTTTGGAGAAGAGCCAGGGTGACAAGCGAGACCGTAAAAACTCTGCATCAGCTGAACGGGATAGGAAGCACCGGACAGCTGCTTCCACTGAGGGGAAAAGCCCTCTGAAAAAAGAAGACCGGTCTGATGGGAGCGCACCCAGCACCAGCACTGCTTCATCGAAGCTGAAGTCCCCTTCCCAGAAACAGGATGGTGGGACAGCCCCTACAGCAGCAGCCTCTCCCAAACTCTGTTTGGCCTGGCAGGGCATGCTTCTATTGAAGAATAGCAACTTTCCTTCCAACATGCATCTGTTGCAGGGTGACCTTCAAGTGGCTAGTAGTCTTCTTGTGGAGGGCTCAACTGGAGGCAAAGTGGCCCAGCTCAAGATCACTCAGCGTCTTCGTTTGGACCAGCCCAAGTTGGATGAAGTCACTCGACGCATCAAAGTGGCAGGGCCCAATGGTTATGCCATTCTTCTGGCTGTGCCTGGAAGTTCTGATAGGTCTTCCTCTTCCTCAGCCACATCAGACACTGCCACCTCTACTCAGAGGCCACTTAGGAACCTTGTGTCCTATTTAAAGCAAAAGCAGGCTGCTGGGGTCATCAGCCTCCCTGTTGGGGGCAACAAAGACAAGGAAAACACCGGGGTCCTTCATGCCTTCCCACCCTGTGAGTTCTCCCAGCAGTTCCTGGATTCCCCTGCCAAGGCACTGGCCAAATCTGAAGAAGATTACCTGGTTATGATCATTGTCCGTGGTGCGTCTTAAAGTCCATGTGTAACTTGTATTTAGTACTTTGAAATGGTTGTTTTGTGATGTGTAATGGGATACAGCATAAGATGAAATTTTCTTTTTAGTTGTTTAGTTGTAGCTTTTTTCTTTTTTCTTTTTTTTTTTTTTTTATATTTTTATAAACCTCTTTAAAATAGAAGTCAGGAGAGTTTAGCTATTATTTTAAGTGAAAGGGATGCCCTGAAGGTAGGCAGGCAGGCAGATGAATTTACCTTAATTAGGAGTTCCCACTCTTATGAGTAACTTTCCCTCTTTTTCTCAGCTTTTTTCTTTTTTAACCTTGAGCTTAAAAAAAAATCCTCAAAGTTACAAAACCAAAAATTTGAAAAGTCAAGATTTGGAGAACAAAGCCCACTGACGATATAAAATAATATACACCTAAAAATGGCTCGATTGGTAATGTAGGTAAATAATTCCTATACCTGAAATGTTACTTGTGTGGCTGAAATTTGATCAGGGGTCTCAGAAGTATCAGCTGGTAGATTGTATAGCATTGTGATTGTTTTAATCAAGCATTTGAGTGTTTCTCTACAGATACATGGTTTATTCCCAGAGTTTGCGTTCACATACCATTTTTATCATTAGTTCTCGAGTTCTGTATCCCGTATATGCACTTTTGGTTTGTAGCTGTAACTGTTCAGCAAAAATTGAGGAGTATGTTACAAACCACATATGTCTTATGCTTACACTAGTATGCAGGAAGTGAGTAGGTGCTTTTAAAATCAGAATTCTTTGGTCAGTTATTGGTGTGTGGTGGTGTTTTTACTGACTTTCTCAGAGACGTTTAGCAGGTACAGTTCTGATTTAATTGTGCATATTTCAAAACTTGTGTTTTTCATCAGAGATGAGTTTTTATTTTTGTATCCATTCAAATTCCTGATTTCAATAATAGAAAGAAGAGTTGTCTGCAGGCTCATAAGTCATCTTTTGTTTCAGTGGGCATTAATCAGCCATATCTGCGAAATTTTTTAAGTCATCATAAAATGCCTCTGACAAATGCTCTTTTAAAATTTTGCTTGTATTTTTATTTTCATATTTGAACAGTATTGATGACTTTACATTATTGAAAATGTTTTGAATATCTTTGAAATTTTGTGTTTCATATTTTCACTGGTGTCCAACCGCAGAGAATTGATATGTCAGCTTAGGAAAACCCTTTTTTTAGTGTTTAATTTTCCCAGACACCTGGAATTCTTACAAAATACTTCAGCCCGTCCTCACAGTTTTTATCAGAACTGAAGATTATATCAACTTCTGGTTCCTAACAAGGGCTTTTGCTGCTTAGTGGGTGATTTTCTTGTTTGTCTCTTTTCATCTACCCAGCCACCTCCACCCCTAGTTTCTCAGGTCATTTGTAAGTATATTTCCCCCCTTGATTTAAATGCTGAGAACTTTAGCTAAGGCCATTGATACTTAGTTATGATTAGAAACTTGAGGACCTTTGGATCATGGTCATGTTTCTATTCTGTGTAAGTGACTTATTGAAAGCCTGGCAGAACCCAACTGTTTTCTTTCTGTTATCAAAGCTGATAGTTTTGAAATAGCACCAATAATAACCCAGGGAAACGTCATGTAATTTTTAATTGTCCGTTATGACAGGTGTAATGCATGTCAGCATGAAAGCCTCATCACTGCTGTGTCATCCTTTTTGGTTTTCACTATACATTTATAAATTTCCTTTTTAAATTTGGAGGTTTTGGGGTTTTTTGTTTTTAAACTGGAAAAACTAGCCATTTTGAGAGAAGAAAGATACAAGGCTGTCTGCACAAAAGTTCTTTGTATGCCTGTAGGGTAAATTCTTGAAATCCTACAATTAAGACTTTTGGTCTTTTTGTTTTTAAAAAGCTGTGCTTGATATGCTAATATGGAGTAGACACCTGTTCAGAAACTAGTGCAAGTGCGCAATCTGTGCATACATGGGGTCAGAGTACAATTTGTGGCTAGATACATTTTTCCAGTTTAAATAATCTCACTAACCATTAACTTTTGAATATCTTTTGATAAGATGGCTGGACAAATGATTTTACTCTTAGAGAGTGAAGTCCATGACATTTAATTTTACTCTAATCCAGAGTGTGTGTGGCTTTTTCTTCTTTTTTTCTTCTTTTTTTTAAAGTTGATGTGACAGCTTACTGAAGAGTACTGTGGTTTTTGCTCCATGTTTGTTTGAACCTTTATCTGACATCGCGGCTTTTGTTAGATCTGGGCAATTTGTGCTTCAGTGTTTTTGAAACAATGGCTTGATACCATTTCTAAATGTATGTATTATAAATAATTATGTTTAGTTTGGTGCTTACCTACAGAGTGCCATCATTCAGATGAATCTCTTACCTGTGTTGCCCATTCTGTTGTGCAGGTTTGTAATATTGGTGAACTACTTAAAGCTTCAGAGTGGAATGAAAGCAAAAGTAAAATTATCTAGTTCTAATTCTCATTAGCTAGAATTTCATAATCTCAACATTCAATATTCTTGGTAACAACCAGTTGTTTCTTTTACTTGAAAAAATATGTATTTGTTTAATTGATTTCTCTGGATCTCAATTCAAATGAATGGAAAGAATTTCTGCAGTATATCATTAAATGACTTATTCAGTATTACTGGTAAAAAAAACCCATCAAGCTAATTAAGATTTTTAGATCACAGTTTCAAAGTTTATGAAAAATTAAGCAATCATTTAGCTTCTAGCCAGTTTTTAAAAAAAATACTATTTTGTTGGTTGTACCTGGGATTCCTATAAAGAGTTTTTCTCACAAAAATTTAAATTCCTGGTTTGAGATGTATACTTTGACTCTCAATTGAGTTGATTGAGTTTTCCCTTTTAAGTATTACGTCTAAAAATGTCCATCCTCTGGCTGGTATAAGCTTTTGTCACATTTTGAAGGTAATACACTCTGGCCCTTCTTAATTCAGTTGGATCTTTTGAGGTACAGTAGTAAAAGTAAGATGTGTGTTTGTTGCTTTCAGAGTCGAACACTTGTTTAGGTTTATTTAGAACCTATTTATGAGCAGATTTTCACTGACAGTTTTTTTGTTGTTTCTTGTTTCTTTAATTTTAAACCCACTTTCTTCAGAGTGAAATTGCTCATTATGCAGGTGCAGCTTGAACTGCAGTTTGGGTCCGTATAGGAACCATTCACCAAAAACTGTGGTAACAGAACTGGGAAATCCTCTCGAGAAGAGGGCCTTAATGGCCTTTTCTGTGAGACAATTTTTGGAGGGAATTCCTGGGCATTTTTTTTTTTTTTCCTGTCTCTGCCACAGCATCTGGTTTGAGATAGGAGTTAGGTATGAGAACAAGAAGAGCAGCTGACCCTGTTAACATGCTGGTTGTAGTGATGGTTGTAGTGATGTGCCCAAAGGGAGAAAGGATTTCAGGTAACCACGGTGAATTGTCAAGACTAATGAGTTTTATATGTACTGTGTAAACAGAGTTGGAACGTAAAAGTCTATAGTGTTCTTTAGCTGTTTAGCAATTATTTGTATGAGTGTTTTCTTAAAATAACAGCTGCTGTCTTTGGTAACACAGATGAAGGTGGATTTTTAAAAGGCTTTGTACCTTGACCCCTTTCTACAATAACGGAGTTAAGTCTGAATTGCTCCGTATAATTTACAGAATGAAGATAGAGGGGGTAAAATTTGACTAAACTCCACCTTTTTATAGTTTCATCTTTTAAGTTATATTTAGAATATATTGATTATAAATTGATTATACACTTGCTTTTTCTGAAAATTATTTTGACGTTTTACTCAGTTACATGAGTACAAAGGATATTTTCAGTCCTATAATCTCACTTAATTGCAGTCTTTAAAAAAAATCCACCCTATTCTACTTGTTGTCTATTCATACGGTAAATTCATTTCAAGGTGTGTGTCAGTGGGTATTATTGGTGCTTTTTGAAGTCAAGGTGAACTTTCCAGGAAGGTCTTGTTAACGTTATGTTCATCTATAATGGCATAGGGGAAATATATATATTTTTAATATTGTAAACATTTGTACTGAATAACCTTTTTTCCCCCCCCCGCAAGCAAAACTGGTGAACAACGGATGAAGATATGGAATTCAAAGCTCTAATGGACCTTTTTGAAGAGAAGTTGTGGCCTATGTGGAGTTTACATGGGCCTCTTGATGGAAGAAAGCTAATCTGTTTAGTATTTGTGCATTTTACTAAAATGGCAGCTTAAAGTTGTGTATCTGCTATTGTGATGCCAATGCCGGTGTTTTAAGTGGAAAAAAATGACCTTGCTTTGTGCTGTGTACACAAGATTTCTGGAAAAGTAAAGAAAAACCCTTTTTATGGCTCACACAGCTTAAAAGTAGCTGTCACTCAAACGTGCGCTCACAGTTGAGCTGCTTTTGTTTTATTCTAAATAAATTGTTTCTTTTGAGGAAAATGTTTTTCTGCCTGGAAGTGAATTGACGGCAAACCTTTGACCCCTTTGTTTGCAGCCGAGGGGGTACTTGCTGCTGCTCAGATCTTGTCTGTCTTGAGCAAGAAGCAAGGAGACCATCATTTTGACTATCACAGTGTGTCGATTCTGAAGGATCACTAGTGTTACTGTGACCCCCTTTGTTTGCAGTGAAGGGGATCCTTTGCTTCTCAGTCCTCAACGTGATGAGGAAATGGTGCTGTTTGCTGGCACACAAGAAGCCGGGGCAAGCACCGTTAAGCCTCACCACAGTGCACAAGTCGGGGGCTTTGCTGGTTTGAAGAGCCGGAGTTGCTGAAATTTAAGTTTTGATTTATTTTGTTCACCCATCACGTTTGGCCTTAGTTTCATTTTTAATTTGAAGAGAAGTTTGAAATTGCTTTATCTTGCACTTAACATTTGCACCAAATTGCCAAAAGAAGGAGAAATGCTCCGCTTGCTTTTTAAATGTTAATGATGATGTTAATAAAGCCTTTCCTGACACATTTGAGGAGCTCCTCCATCTCCAGGGGCTTCTCACCAGAGTTATGCAGTGATGGGTTTAGTCTGAATGGATGAAGAGTTCCTGAGAGCTAGCGTTTGTAATTAGAACCGTTACTTGGTATCTGTGCCTTATTTGACCTGTGGTTCCACATGCCTTGGATGTGCATGCACCGTGACGGTTTCATAGGTACGAACGCACACTCAGGCCCGGTCACTTCGGTTGGTAGTACAGATTGTGAGGAAAAAATGGAGGCATCCTTAAGGAGGAAAAAGTATTTGCCTTTAGTTCCTGCATTATCCTGTACAGGGGCTCCTGAGCTTTGGAAGCTGTTTCCAGTACAGGAGAACAACTCCCCTGTTTGCAGCAGGAGACTTCGGTGCACAGTGACAACGCTGGAGTTCAAGAGGAAGCCAGCAGTGCTGCACCTTTGGCTTCAGACACCATTGTTGTTTGCCAGTTTTAAACTTAACTAGTTAAAAGACGAAGACCACCTTGAAATGCAGGCTTGTTGGGCTTGTTTTGAATTTTAACCTCGGATGGAAGAGCCCTAGTGCTGTCTGTCTCCATACGGGATGATGCTTTCTTAGGCAACAGGTGATTATCAACAAAGGATGCCACGCTTATACTCTGCAAGGTGGTGTTCCAGTGGCAAACAGCCGTATAAACTCTTGTAACAGGTAAGAGGGTTTTTAGAGGTCAAAAAATGCATTATGATTAATAGGGTGAGGGCTTTTAATGTTTTGGGGGTATGTTTCTTGACGGGAAGTCTTTAGGCACTCTGTTGCTGTTACTGGCTTCCTTCTCTCACCAAAGTGTTGTATTAACAAAGTCGGACTGGACTTTTGTTCTGCTTGGTATTTTAATTTTTTTAAGTTTTAAAATTTATTTTATCATTTGAAAAATTCTTTTGATGTGGGAGCCAAAGTATTAAAATCTTGGTTATAGATTTGGATCTACAGAATTTTGACATTTTCTGTTAACCATAACTTTAACCGTTGGTGGTGATTTGTTGATGCTGGAAGAACTTAACTGGTATAAAAATGTTGCTTGTTACAAACACTGATTTTAAACCTCTAAGTTTATATTTTAGTATATAGCAAAAAAAAAAAAGTATACTGTCAGACTGGGAATAATAGATAATTTAGCCAAAATGGTTAGTTTTTTCTTTTCCCCACAAGGAGATTTATTTAATTATAAAATTAGCCACAGTGAGCTTTAGGGAAGTGAATGGGAAGTGTTGAGAAAAATCTGACTTAAAAAAAAATTAACTTTTTTTTTTTTTTTTTAACATTGTCATTGTCCGTTTAGTCCTACCAGCGTCCTGAGCCCTTCCAGTCCCTCTGACATTAATCAAGTGTGGGCTTTGGCAACTTAAAACAAGTACAACTTTTTTAGTGTATAATACAACTTAGATTTCCTTGCTTTATTTTAAGTGGGATCAAAAATTTTGAAGAGAATTTTTCTTTTTCATGAAACTTTTGTTGTTTATCTCTTTCCAGAGGGGAAAAGTGAAGTACAGTGGTTTTCAGGTTCTCGGTATGTCATTTACAAGAATTTTAAAAACATCTGCTTATGAGTTGGCTGCCATTTATGAGTTAGCATTGCTAAATGATCTCATGCACATTTCTTTAAACAGTTTATACCTGTCGGAAATGTTAATTTCCAGTGTGTTTTCTTTTCTCTGGCTAGTCCATACTGAAAGCCCATTAAGTAGTTTTTCCAATTAGTAAAATATTTAAAATCACCATAGCAATTTGAGGAAGACTGTGTTACACTTCCTACATGTTTCTACATGTTTGGTGTCTTTCTAAGGTCTCAGGCTTCACCTCTCAAAAGCAAGAAAAAGATGTATACAGGGCATTTTTGTTTATTTGTATACGAAATCATGTCATGCAAAATGGAAATGTACACAGCATGACAGTTTTTTGAAACTACTTACGAAATCGTTTTATTTCAAGCTGCACCATGAAGACAAATGTTAATTGGGTTGAGTGTTAGATCTAGAGTTCTGGTTTTATAAACTTGAAACTGCCCTTTTGAATTATTTGTGTGGTTTTCCAGTGTCTTTTGTATGATCTAAATTTAGGATTCTATTATAAAGGAAATAGTTCCAAGAAAACCTCTGAGTTGACTTGTGCTCACTTTGAAAAGTCTGGTTGTATTAAGATTCTAAATGGGGATTACTTCAACTTTAGCAAAACAACCTAGATTTTATAAACTGCCACTTCTGTAGTTGAAGTCACATTTTTGTTTACAAGCTATTTATCTGAGGCACTTGTACTACATCTGTTTTTCTTTTTGCAATAGGATATATGGTTATGGTTTATCTGAACATCACCTCCATTTCCCATTTCAGTTTGCTCTCTAAGCTTTCCTGGTTAAAAGACCTTTCTACTTAAAAACTTGAATTATAGCCTAGTTCTAAGTTCTTAGCAGAGGAGTTTTATTGAATAACAAAATTCCTTCAAACCTCAGAAAGATTGTTGCTAAGAAGCAACCAAAAAAAGATTTTGGTCTTGAGGTAGAATTACTTAACATGTTTCTATAGCCAAATGCTGTGAAATATATTAAGCATTCAGGTTGGCTTCCTGTATAAATTGAATGCTGGCTGTCTGTTTAAGAACTAAGATGCTGAGCATACAGAAGAAAGCATCAAACAGTCTCTACCCCTGTCAGCAACTTATACTCTAATTGGAGAAGCTAGATATAAACAGATATATAGTTAAATATCAGGGGAAAGTTCACAGTTAAGACAGCTATGGGAGATATGACACAGGCCAGTATTTGATCAATTGCTAATGGATTTTTACAGGTGATATGGGTATATGCATGGATATATGAACAATTTACTTTAAGCTGGGATGGTCAAGAAAGGCTTTACAAAATAATTTATTAGTTGGAGAAGAATATGGAATGGTGGAGGGAGATTGGGATTGCGATGTCAAGCAGACAGGCATGAATGATAATAGAACAGTTTGTTCATGAAGGGAAAGAATGCAGGCGGAGCATAGAAAACTAGCAATATGGTTGGGTCAACAAAAATAGGGAATCCTGATAGGCAAGGAAGTTTTAGGTGGGAAATGAGGATGGATAATCAGTTGGAGGCATGCTATTGTAAAGCAACAGGACTGATAATAGCAATCATTTATTAAATACTTAAGGCCAAACATTCTGCCAAGTCCTATCCACACATTGTCTCATCCAGGTTTCACCACGGATCACAGTCTGATAGCTGGAAGTGATAGAGCCAGGGTTCTAACCAGGCTTTTGTTCTAGCTAGGGCTCTTGGTCACTGTACTGTCATACCTCACTAATTTTTTTTGGGAGACTGGGATGAGATGAAAGCTGCAAACTTGAGAAAATGTCTGGACAGAGGATTTCAAACTATAGTGTATCAGCATTTGCGGTTCTTGGGAAACATAATGGCCCTTGGCTCTAACCCGAGACATTCTGGGATTTGTTAAGGCCAGCATGGCCCAGGAGTCTTTGTTTTTTTTACATGCTCCCCAGGTAATTCTGATGTAGTCTTTGGTCAGTCCACATGTTGAGCAACACTGGACCACAGAGAGTAGAGTGTTGAGGTGTAAACTTGGGGTAATGTCCCATTTAAGGCATGGGAAGGGAAGATGGTGCTGGAAAAGAGGCTCAGGTAGGGGAGCTGGAATAGTGTTCAGATTCTGAAGCTGAGAGGAGGAGCTTCCAGAAGATAAATTCAAAGCTGTTGCAGAGACAAGCAGAATGAAACTGTAAATGCCATGGAATTTATCACTTAAAATTGTCACTTAAGTAATAGTTTTATAATCATGTAATTATTTTTCCCAGGAATTCAATCTAGCTTAGTATTTAAATTTGCCTTATAACAGTCTGTGAAGAAGGGCCACTGTTTAGTTTATGAAATGTAAAGGTATACCAGAAGAGTTGTGTGACTTGGCTAAGGAGTACACAGCCAGAAGCTAGCTGATTGAGATATCCTTGAGTTTTCAGTGAATCTAAAAAGTAGTGTGATTGTAGTCTATCTTAAAATTGACAGTGATTCTAGGATTGAGTGAGTATATGTGTATGTACACATGTAAATTGGTTTCTACAAATGAACCATGTCTACTACCTTCTAACTAAGTTACTAAAGGATTGAGACACAATGGAATTATAGGTAAAGTTGAATGTATCTTTGACTTGTAAATGGTTGAAAGATTTCTTATTTTGAATTATCTATACAAGGTTTGTCTTCGATTGATGCTAATTATTTAAGTTCTTCAAATATTTAGGTACCTACCAAGCAGTATTCTAGATTGTGGGAGTATATTGGTGAAGAAAAAAGACAAGTTTCTTATTTCTCATGGAGCTTATATTCTGATAGAAGGGAGGTAGTACACTAAGTTAGGGTCTTGTTGCTAAGGACAGAGGGTTTAGACTGTATTCTAAAGCTGAATGCAGTGGAAAGCAGTTGGAGGTTTTAAACAGGGGAATGAAGTGATTTGATCTAGATTTGATGTCCTGTCTCAGGAAAGTAGCATATAAATTTATTTCAGATTTCTCTCAATTATTCCCAAGATCTAGAATAGTACCTGGTATATAATATGTACCCATATATTTGAAGAATTACTTAATCAGCTATACAGATTGAAGACACAGTGTAATTCAAAACAGGAAATCTTTCAACCATTTACAAGTCAAAAATAATGTTTCTTTCAAAGATAAATTAGCATTTCAGATTCTCTGTGAGGCTGTGAATATATTCTTGCTCAGAGATAAGCAGTGTTCCTTTGTTTAAATACTGTAGTAGAGATTTTATTTCTTCTTCAGGCTCATAATTGTTGGCCACCCTGAGGGCTTCCTCCCGTACATTCTCGTTTTCTCAACATGTCATTTTTGATTCTTTCTGCTTTCAACAAACTGTCATGACAGTTTACACTGTAGTCACATATAGTTTCTGCTGTAACATACTGACTATATTTTCTATATTTCATAACTTTTAATTTTTCTAGTGGTATCATACTTCCATACTGAAAATCAATTTAGAAGGTCTTTCTGTGGATTGGCTGTCACCCTGTGCAAACCAGAAAGATGTGTGTAAACAATTTTTAAGTGCTGAATTGGTATCTGACCTTTATCGGGTGACCAACAGACTTCCTTTTTCCCAAGAAAGGGGCTTAATGAAAAACTTTTATGTATAAGCTTGTTAATACATCTGTGTCCAGGGTAGAACTATTACTACAGGTAAAAGTAACACTTTGAGTTACCATATACGTATTTATTTTTTTATCACGTATTTTAAGGCATATTGGGAAAATTGTTTCATAAAATTTTTATTTTAGCATACAGAAATTGTCAGTTTTACATGACTCTCAAGATAAGCATTTAGTTTGTGTATATTCTTTTATAGAGAAACATTTCAATAAACTAGACACCTTAGAATTTTCTGCATTTTGTAGCAGAGATCTCAAACCTGGCTACACATTAGAATCACCTTAGAAACTTTTTAATGCCAATAGCTGGGACTCTCAGCGATTTACTTACATCGATCTAGGTATAGTGGGGCTCTGCCAAGGCCCTGGTGGTATTTTAAGTGCCCAGGTGATTCTAGTATGTAGCTAGGGTTGAGAACTGCTGCTTTGGAGACAAATCTTAAACATGCTGACCAACACACAATCAGCCTCTTAAAGACTTTAAAAATCAAAAGCAAAAACTTTGAGAGTATATTTTGGGTTAAGTACAATATGTATATTGCTTAGTCTTCTAGAGTTTCTGCTGTTGAAAGTGTGGTCCTCAGACCAGCAGTATTAGAATTGCAAGGCCTCAGTCAGACCCACTGAATAGAATGTGATGCCCAGGTGATCCCTATGTACTTGAAAGTTTGAGAAGCATGGCTTAAGATGTAGATACGTAAAATTTTGTGTAGTAAAAATGGGTGATGAGAATCTTATTCCTCATACATAAAATTCTCAGATCTGTGCATTAGTCAGTAACATTTACTTTAAAGCATTTAAAAAATCTTTTCAATACGAAAAGTAGGAACAAAAGAGTTCTTAGGTAGTGAACAGAAAATTATGAGAGGTCTCTGTCACCAAGACGGGCGGGTTACTATTGTCTATCCTAGTTGCTTGGTACTTTGTTATTTTGTTACACTTACGTTTTTTTCTCTCTCCCTCCTATTCTGTTCTGGTCCACTCTTCATTGTGAGATAGAATATGTTACTTCTGATAGATACAGGTGAGGATATTTGAGATATTGTGCTGATAGGTGCCCCATAATTTAGAAAATTTGGTAGAGGTAGGTTCAGAGTACTCTTATGGAGGGGGTAGATATGAACAGGATTGAGGAGTGGTTCCCAATTCTCTTTGTTTTTTAACTGTAATATGATATTTAACTTTATTAATAAACTGATTTTCCTCACATAGCAATAAGAATGATTAAAGTTCACAGTGACAAATAATAAATGTTAAGATGCATATATATTAAAGGGGATGGACCAGTAGAAATGTTCAGAGAATACTATAAATTGTACTGTATCAGTTTAGATACAGATATAATATTTTTAATGCAGAAGTATTTATGATAAAAGATTCTAAAGTACATTCATCAAGCATCTATGTCAGTATAAAGTGAGAAATTGCAGCCAGATTATTCTCACATCCCATTAATTTAAAATTTTTTAAATTGGCCTATGTGTTTTGGAGAGATTGTTCATCAAGCACAGCAATGTCAGCATCTCTAGAAAACTTTTCTAGGGCTCATTTATGATTTATAGATGTCTCCTGAGGCATAAGAGTTGTTTTTTGTTTGTTTTTTGTTTTTTTAGTGGAGACTTACCTATATATGTCATTTATTTCTCCTGACAAATTTCGTTTGTGTTTACCCTCTGCAATGTTACAGTCTTACTGAAAATTCATTCCACAAAAAGGATGAATTCATCCGAACTTTAAGACTTGGTGGTTGAAAATACTTCTATTTCTGTGATAAATGAGTGATTGTTTTCTTTATGTATTGGTTTAAAGGTATTTTGAACCTTCAGAGACAACTTTTCTTCTATTTTCTGCTCCTTAAGTTAAGAGATATCTGAATCCCTACTTAAAAAAAAAACAAAACAAAAAACACACGGTAGTGGATCTACCTCCTCTATTTTAATAGCCAAGTTTAAAGGAGGGAGCATTTCTAAGTATAGTAATTGGTTAAATGTCTTTTTTTCCTCCTGGGTTTCTTTTTAGGAACTACTGACAATCAAAAACCTATAGCCGACTTTGGGATATGGCTTTATTATTCAGCAACTAAAAGAGAGTTCTAATTGGCAGACTTCTGGCACTGGCACTTGTCCTCCTGTTTCTATAGAAACTGGGTTGGAAGTCAGAGCTGCACAAAGGGAAAGGGTAAGTTTCTTTTAAACTCCATATTTATAAACCCATATCTTATTAACTGTGGCATGGTATCAGTTTTCACATAAGGATATGTACGTTAGTGAACTAGAACTCATATATGAACTACTGGTTTTTACTTAAGTGGAAACTGACATCAAGTCATTAAATGTAATAGGAGGGTTTAAATATGGATTTATTTTTCTCATGACTCTGACTTCACATTTCTTGAAGTGGTGAACTCAGTACGATGATTCTTTCAGTTATATGTAATTTGGGGATGATAAAAATTGGTTTTTATCCTCTTAGATCTTACTCTGTTGTACTTTTCTGGTAAGTGAAAATTGGCATATAAAATATGTACAGAGGACAGTTTAAAAGTCTGCATGAATTTTAAGTCTCTTCTCTGGGGCAAAGTCTGATTCTTTACATTTTATAGCAAGTACTGTAGTATTGACCAGTTGTTTAGCTTCTCTCCTCTCTTAGCCAAGCAGGATGAGGTCGTCTGTTGGGCACATACATAAGTTCTTATCCAGGCAGACACCCATTATTTGTAGAACCTAAGACACCTGCCAGTTGGTGAGTCATCTTATTGCTATGGCTTCAGAGGACTGTGCTGCACAGCTGGGTATTTAGGCTTGAAATGGTTTAATCAAGTGTGATAAACTCCTCTGATCCACAGGTTGGTATATGTAAATAATTTATGCTAAACTCTGACTAGCTTTGAGATATTGAAGGAAGGCAATATTAGCTCTTGTTCTTTACGAACTTATCTTTCATTTCCTTGGTCCTAACATACTATTCTTAAGGGATAGACTTCTCTTTTCCTTGCTAAAAGAACATTAATGTTGGTTGACACAATCCGAAGAGTGGGGCATCTTGGCTTTATTTTGGCCCAAATCATCAGTTCTATAAAAATAATATACAAGTGAAAGTTGGAAATTTTTCAATAGAGGAAGTGAATTCATTTTTTAAAATTTCACTTCACAAGTCCTTGGTCAGTTAATGCCTAAAAGTTGGTTCTCATTAAAAATGTATGCCTCCCTTCCTTAAGTACTAATGCGTATCCTGTTCATTTCTGTTTGCTTACTGGAGCTTGAATGAGGTAAAAATAGATTGAATTTGTGATTTTGGGTAAAGGTAGCTAGGAAAAAACTTTAGTTTTTGGCTACATGCTGTCAAATAGCCAGACATCCAGATGTGCTTTCTACTTCTTAGTAAGAGTGGCCAACTCGTCCTGGTGTTAAAATTGGGAGTCTCAGGAACTCCCTGATTTCCAGGCAAACCCAGATAATTGGTCATGGTGTCTTATTCTCTGCATCCCTTCAACAGCCTCACTATGTTATTATTGATCACTTTGGTTAGAAGTAGAGTTTACAAGATATTAGCTTCTGTTGCTGTTTACCAGAGAGTAGGTTCTTTTTTTTTTAATAGAAATGATTCTTACTTGTCTCAGTGATCTTAGGTAATGCCAGCCTCCCTCATAGAAATAAAACATGAATTTTAAACTGATTTATTTTAAAGGTGATTCCAAGGACTTTTCTTGTTTTTCATTTGTATGTGTATGTTAAGACCATGGGTGATAAATGTGAGACATTTAGATAAATATTTGTGGTAAATGAGCAGCCAAATGAGGCAAATACGTAGACATAAAGTCTCATACAAGTTGATTCTGTTTTAAGAGAAGCACTTAAGGTTTTTTTAAAAAGGTATTGGAGTTTGATTTTATATCAGGGTCTTCAGAGAAACCACTGTCCAGGTTTGGATTATGTCTCTCTTAAAAATAACATCTAAAATCAAATATTAATACATGGTGTGTGTTTTTTTTTCCTCTCATATGGAAAAAACATTTTACAGTTAGGTAAGTTTACTTAGTAGGGAGCTAATTTTTTGCAAACAAACGTAACATCACATGTTAATATGCCTGGATTATTTGAAAAATATCACAGGTTATTTGTCTATTTAAGTATAATTGTTGCTTTTGTTAAATTTTAAACTCTTAGAGAATCATTAAAAAAGAAAAGCCAGAGGCCATGATCTAATCAGTATTGTTACTTAGTTTTCAGAATTGGCTCTGTTGAGGACTAGCTTTGTGACTTTAGGCAAATAACTTGATGTTCATTCTTTTGTTCCTTAGGTATAAAATAGGAATAATAATACCTGTCCACCTTCCTCACGGTATTGACTTGATGCTAATGAGATAATAGGTGGGAAAGAACTTTAAAAACATAAAAGTATTATAAGGTAGAGTTTTAGTATTTCATGAACCCCTCTTTTACATGTGGAATTTTCGTAAAGTAAGAGCAGCAAGAAATGGTGTCTTAATAGTTTTAAGTAACTCCATAAGTAGCTGAGAAGAAAATATACACTGAGCTTTTATGTTCATATTATCAAGGTTCATATTATCAACAGTTTATAAGCATTTCAACTAATATTTTAGTATTGAGGAATTATAAGTGGCCCATATTTAGGCATTATTACCTTCTTTGGTTGGGGTTGGTGACTATTGGAAGACCTAAAAAAGTTCATTATCTTTAACAACCACATTGTTAATGTGTTGTAGCAGATGTGTTTTGTGGCTTTAATTTGTTTGTTTGTTTGTTTTGGTTCTTAGGTAATTTGCATCTTTTAATTTTAATCTAGATATTAAAATTTGATGCCAATTTGAGTTAGAACAAATTTATTACAAGATAACTGCTTTCGGTTAAATTAGCTTCATAATCTTATGGTACTGCCAAGAAGCCAGGGTTATCTAAAGGGGAAAGCATAGGGTTTTGTGTAAGGTTGTGTTTGAATGGTAACTCTGCTACTTACTAGGTGTTTAATTTCTTTGACCGTAAGTTATTAATTTGTAAAATAGGCATCATAGTTTTTGCTTCTAAAGGTTATGAAGATGAAATGAAATTGAATATAAAATGTGCCTACCTCAGTGACTAGTATATATTGGATGTTGAAATAAAATTATTCACCACCCTATTTCTCCAAACACATACTTGTATAATATCCCAAGTCTACTTTGTGTTTCCTCTTTGTCCCATGGAATATCTTGAAGGGGTAGGACATAGAAAATCAGTGTACTTATTTGCTTTTCTTGAAATCCTGTATATGTCTGAGATAGTATGTCTAAATTATGGTTACTTAGAAATGTGTTGACATAATATTGTTCAAGGGAAGTAGTAAATGAATAGGAACATCATAAGTTAATTGTTAATACAATGAATACATTAGTTATGTTCCTGCAGTCTAGATTCAAACTCTCTTGATCCACACTACCCAGGTTTAGTGGAGCTGTGACCATTGAGTGGGGTTAAGAACTGCTGTGTTGTGTAAAATTCATAAAGCCTGTGTAAATCAGAACTGAACTTGGAGTTCTTTAGTTGGTCCTACTTAAAATGTATAGTTTGCTTTCACAGGAATAAAGAATCTAGTTGCCCTAGATAGTTAGAAGAGTCTTTGACAATACCTGCTCAGAAGGGAAGGAGGTATGGATGAGAGTGGTTCCTAGTAAATCATTAATTTTTTAAAGATCTTGTGTTTTGATACAGAAAGAAGAAAGGAAATTAGCAGTACTGTGTATGAGGGGTACTTTGCTTGGGACAAGTGTATTTTCATTTACTCCTCACAGTATAGTTGTGAGGTAGGTTGCTGGTGCCCTCATTTTACAGAGGAGTAAATTGGGATTTAGAGGTTGAATACCTTTGATGAGGTCACATAGTAAGAAGTGGCAGAGCTACTTTTATTATTAATTATTTTTGCTGTTTGTATGTGTGAGGGATAGTGTTTCTGTTTTATTCATATTGTCTTAAATCTAAAATGTAAAAAGAATGTTATACGTTTACATCTAAGTGTAATACCTATACAATTTAAATAGGATCAACTACTGTTTTTCAGATAACTGAGATTTGAGCCCAGATTAATTTGGTTCCAAAATTTATGCTGGGCCTTGGGGAATAGAAAGATGAATAAAAAACATCATCCATCTTGTTGATCTTGATTGAGACTGATGGAAAAGATTGACATGTCAGCTCATATAGTGCTCTGTTAAAAGTTAGATGAGATTCCAGATGAGAGGATGACAATGCTGGGGGAAGTTTTCCAGAGGCCTTTAGTGAATCAGATTTTGAAGGATAAATGAGACTGTGCCTGGTGGAGAAAGGCAAGCCATTGGGATTGTAGCTGGTGGCAAAGCTTGCACAAAGGCGTATGCATAGGGAGTGAGTGGATATGTCATTTTGGAGCTAAAACCAGGCTTTCAGGTTAGGATTTTTCTCTATAGGGAATCAGTAGACATTTTAAAGCAGAGAGGAATGGAAGAATGGAATCATAATAGTAATAATAGTTTTAAGGACTATTCTGAAGGAGTTTCTAGAGGAGGGTTTTATTGCAGAGAACTGTAGATAGCTTTTTTTCCCCTTAAAATCACCCAGATAATGAAGGGCTCTCTATCCACATGTAGTTGCTTAGTGTAAGAGACGTTATTAGTTAGTTAACATAATTATTCCATATTTAAGAAACATCTTTTAGTTTGTCTCCCATTAAGAGCCACTTATTCAACTTTCATATAAAACTTGTATTTCTAAAGAGATGTCTAGCTATTTAGCTTGGACACTTCAGTTAATTAGATATAGTAAAAAAGTAACATTGGATGGGTAGGAATAGTTATACAAATGATCTTGAAATAAAGGTTTGTTGAGTTTTTTAGTAGTTTTTATTTTTTATTACATAGCAATACATTTATGATAGAAAATTTAAGAAACAAAATAATGAAAACGAAGATTACCTCTAATTAAAAAGCAAAGATAAACTATTTGGGGGGTGTATACTTTTCCAGTCACTAAACAATTTTTTAATATTCATTCAAATTCCAGAGTTCTATTCAACCAATGGCTCTGTTTAATACTGCTTTAAATTAAGCACAATGGGTTTCCATTTTCACATATTTTAGTGACTGAATTACCATGGCATAATCGAGAGTTTGGTTAATTTATTATTACAGTACATTCTGATTTTCATTTAATACCTAAAGTAACTGCTTCAGATGATTAAAATTTCAGCCTATTTGATTAAATACTAACAAAGGGCTTAATTTAAGTTGCTGTTACACTTGTTTTACCAGCAATCAGACATTCCTTAGAATGCTAAAGCAAAAAAGAACCTTAAAAACTATGTGGTTCACCTCATTTTACAAATGAGGGAACTTTTCTTCCATGCTTTTGTTTCCAGTGACATTGGTTTAGATTTTCTTTTGTTAAGCTCTCACTTGATTGCAGTCCTCTCTTTTTCTGGTCAGACTTTTTTTCCATCTCTCAGCCAGTGGTACAAAGAAAAAGGAAACTGAAGAGAGGAGATAACACGTGCCCGAGAAATAGAAGGAGCCGGTGTATGTCTGGGTATAATCATATAACCAACCTGTAAGGAAGGAAGGATTCCTGTTAGAGATGCAAACCTTTCTGTTAGTAATTCTCAGCCATGAACCATTACTTGAAGGAAGCAGCCTCCCTCTTGTACTCAGCAGTCTGTGTTGTGACCCATTAGAAAGTTAAGCCACCTAACTGTCTTGTTTTCTATTGATGAAGTTAAATCAGTCCATCTGAGTTAGGGGTTTAAGCTTGTGGGAAAAAAATAATTGTGGACCCAGAGCCCATCTCCAGTCTTGTAATGGAAGTTGGAGAAAATTAGGGACACATACCATTTCATTTTACCATGAATCTTATTAGAGGCCACTATTCTTACAAAGAAAAAAATTACAAGTTTTCTACTACTTTCCAAAGAAAAAAGTGAGAACTAATTATCTTTTTTCCTTCACTGAACAAACATTTGAGTACTTACTATATTCCCAGCAGTATGCTAAGTGTTGAGGATACAATAATGAGCCAAAACAGACATCCCTGCCCTCATAGACCATATAGTTTAGTGAGGGATCACATAAATTACATCTGTGATAAGGGATGTTCAGGAGGCTATGAGAGCAAAGGAAAAGGAACTGACTTACCTGACCAAGTGGATTAAACAATGACTGTATAATTTCCCCCAAAATCAAAATGCTCTTTTAAAAGAAAGAATTGGGAGGGTCCTCAAAATCATTTGGCTAGTGGCACATACTAGAACTTCTTAAGTGAAACACTTTTTTTAAAAAAAATGTGAGTTTGAATGGGAAGCCACTGAAGGCATTTACAATGGGAGGCAGTGCGAATTGGAGAGTGATTTGGGAAGTAAAATCAGCAGGGACTTGATGAGTGTTTGGGTTTAAGGATATAAGTGAGAGAATCTTAAGGATGACTTCTGGTTTCAGGTTCATCTTCCTGGATGGATGATGATACCATTCACTGAACCATGAAACATTAGCACAGAACCCTGTTTGAGGGAAAGGATCATCAATTCAGCCTTGGGCATGTTTGTGATGAGTTTGAGACTGAGCAATGATACCTAATAATTGGTTGCATGTATAGGTCTGGAAGTTTAGGAGTGAGGGCTGGCTTAAAAAAAAAGTTTTGTGGTGGTAAAGAGTATTTGTGCAAGGCAGGAGCACTTAAACACTTGCAAAAGTCAACCCTTTGAAAAAGGCAATGTCTCAGTATTTTTATGAAAATAGTTTTGACTTCAGACTCCCAAAAAAGGGCTTAGGGCCTCTAGGGGTCCACAGTCTTTCCTAGATTATTGTATGCATATTATGTTTATAGATGCAAACTTAACAATATGGCTTTTATAAGTTTTTATATTTAAAATTCAAAAAAAAAAAAACCTTTAAGTCAAGGCTGTTATTCTGATTATTTATTCAAAAAATTTTGGTGCTGTATTCCAGCACAGTTCTGGGTACTAGGAATAAATCCATGGACAAAAATACATGAAAATACCTGCCTGCATGGAGCTTCCATTATGTCTTTTGATTTTCATTTATATCTTGGAACATGATTTCTCAGTGGATTTTTTCCCCTGTCTGCTTGTGTATGTCTTTGTCTCCTGTCCTCTTTATTCTCTTATTTGGTGCTGATAGAGACTTAATTTTTTTGTTTCTTTGTTTTATTAGCTCAATGTTTCCTTTTCTTAACGTAATGAATGGGTGAAATGTTTTATTTAAATTCGGCTAACTTTTAAGTTGCTTTTACTTATTGACTGCTTGTTTGATCAGTGACCTCAAATATTTCTTGGAATTAAGCAAAGGAGTGAAACCAACTGGGACAAGTCTTTGCGTTATGTTGATTGTGGTTGACCTATAGATATCTAAGAAACAGTTGACCAAATTTCTCAATTCTAGAAATTTCTATAAAGGAGGGACTGTGGAAAGTGGCAGCACCCCTTCTTATCCTTTGTCATTCTTGCCTTAGGCCCACCAGTATAGCAATTTACTGTGAATAAACTGTGAATTATAAGACTAGGGTATTAGAAGTAATTTTCTGGGAAAACACTAGAAATTCTTGGACAGGGAGGTAGATAGTGCTGCTGAAAGATCAGGGGGATAAAGCTAAAAATAGTGAAAATGCGTTGTTTTATAAATCCTGGAGGGACTAAAACAGTTTAAGAGAAAACTGCTTATAAGCCTTTCATTTCACACACACATTTAAAGTGAGAACATCATTTCTGAAACATTAAAGATTAAAATATATTTAGTTTATTTTCCTACCAGGGCAGGGAATTATTTAACGTACTTGTATGTTTCCATGTATTTCCTTGAAAAGTTTAATGAAATAATTTGTTTTAAATCTGTTTCTCCCATTCATGCTTGATAATTGAGAGATCAGTATATTTTAAAATTTTGTCTCTAAGATCTAATTGCCATTCAGTAGGATAATAATATTCAGTTGAGTGTTTAGTTTTAGAACGCTATTTATAATAGCAAACGAGGTGAAATGTAGAATGCAGGACTATATGTTATTACTAATTGTCTTATGAAAAAGTATTAGCTTCATAATCAGGCTTAGATTTAAATGGCTAACAGGTTAAGTTCAATTCAGAGCTTCATTGCTCTAACCAAACATCTCTATTTGGTTGGAATAATTAGCCTTTCCCACCACTGAAAGTGAAAGAAGACTATATATCTGGTCTGATTTTATTAGATTTGTGTACTTTTTTGGTAACAGCATGAAAAAGCTGTATACAAATGTACTTTCAACCCTAAACAATTTAAGGGCTTATATTTCTGAAGGAAATTATATTTTTAAAAGAAATTATTGTTGGTAGATCAGAAACCACTGTATTCTAATTGTTTTTAAGTGGAAATATGCACATAAGTTGGCATTCAAAAGACTAGGTTCCTTTGTGGTCATAGCAAAAGCATTGTGAATAGCAGAGAATACCAGCCACAATTTAGCAAAGTGTGTGTGCATCTGAGTCTCCACTCCACGCTGGGGGTTACTGTATGTAGCCAACACTCTGCGGAGTACACTGGGTACTGGTGTGGACTTCCTAAGCTGAGGTCCCCTCTAAACATTTCCTCAGTGTCTCCAGATCGCCTGTATCAGATTCACTTGAGATGCATGTTAATTGTGCAAATTCATTGCCTTCCTTCAAGCATGCTTCCTCCTGGGTGGCACCCAGTTAATTCTTATGTACAATAAAATTGTCCAAATTATTTCCTTATATCTATGGTTGTAACCCTTGTTCTGAGCAGGAATGTCTAATAATGGTTCCTGTGATAATTTAGAACAACTAAGAAGATAAGGTTCAGCTGCCTTAAACAGTTTGGTAAACCAGTTTTCGTATAGTAAACAAAAAAGGGGTTCGAATAATCTTTCAAGTTTGGTGTTTAATATAGAATTCTAAATTTTTTCTTTAATATCATCATTTAAAACTACTCTATCATGTTATGGGTTAAGCCATATGCCTTTAAAGATGAGTTTAACACCCCATCTAAAAAGTATTTATATCCCTGATATCTCAGAAGTTGATTTTAGCTGAGTTACGAATCCTTTTTAATGGGATTACAACTGTAAGTTTACCATATTGTTAAGACTTGAAATACCCCCAGAAGGCCCATACTTCCAAGTTCCTTGATAGTAGTTCAGATTAGTTGTTGAGAATTGGGTAAGCGACTAGCCAGTGTTGAACCAGAGCTTCCAGCTGTTGGGCTGCAGCTTAGTGGCAGACTTCCAGGGTATACAGAGACAGTGATCCCTGGGGTCACTGGAGCTGCCATCTGGCTGTTAGCAGCCTTGTCATTTTACTTTGGGTGTGCCCTACAAATACTTTCTATATGTGCCATGATGGGAAAAATCTTGGGCAACATGATTTAGTAAATACAAGCTTCAGTGCCTTTCAAGACAAGAACTCTCTTAAAGGCCCCATGATAGAAATTTGCTGTAAGATTTCCTGGTAGTGCTTTAAGTATTGGCTCTGTGATGTAAGTTTTATTAAAAGGATTGTGGTCTGTGTTAGAATTTTGAAACTTGATTCCTTGGTCTTGTAAAGGAGTATCTTTGCAAGGGAAGGACTACCTTCCACCTCCGTATCCCCCCGCCCCAAACTCCTTTTTTAAACCACAATAAAGAGCTGTTTGGAATTTATTTTTTATGTTTTTGTGGGGATTCATTAATCCTGGGAATACTCAAAATAAAATTCTGTAGGGCTGCTTGTTTATGATGAAAATAATCACTGGATAAATAAATGATTTACACTTTTCTTTTGCCTTTTCAGGGTCTAATATATTCCTTAGGATTTAAAGGTCAGAGAACTTTCTTCTGCCTTCTCACTTGTCCCCCACTAGCCCCCAACCTCTGAAATGGATTCATAGCAGACCAAAAGGGTTGAGTTGTTTTGTTTGTGTATTTGTTTTCCAAATAAAATTTCAGGCATAGAGAAATTCAACTGACAGGCCAAGATGACTGGTAAGATTGTAGCAGGCATGGCTGATAAAAGGTGGAGTGAGGATTGGATGGAATATTTATTTAATACCGTATCTGAAATGAGGATGGAATAGAGATAGGACATGATCTATCATTTCATGAGGAGATGAACTTTTCTGTGTTAATGGGACAGAGAAAAGCTTAGATGGATGAATTTCTATTTTAGCTGTTGTCTTTTCTTATAAAACACAGATGAAGTGTTAGTGCCAAATTACCAGCTTTGCTCCATCATGTTTCTGATGAATTGTGATGCAGACAAATAACAGCAAGAGAGAGATGTACTTCTTCTTTAGGAGTTAGTTAACTTTAGCTCATTCTGGAGTATAATCAACTTGGAGTTATTTGGCATTAGAAATAGCTTTCCTTGAATTATTGAAAAAAATTACTTCTGTGAAGTACTTGCTTGATTGTGTGAAGCATCAATATATTTTAAGGTCAATTTTATTATACTGAAGCTTAGGATGCCTTCATTTAAAGGTAAGAAAATGGAGACATGGGTTATAGTGGCTCAACCAAATTTTCAATTAATGAAATGGAAAAAGAATGCAAATTCTGACACTTTTGAGTTTTAGAGGTTCTAGATTCTTGTGCTTAGTGTTAAGACCTGGCAGTGTATGAGGCTGACAGAGTGAGTGCTTTGCCATCATCCAATAAAATATGAATGAACATTGAAAGAATAACTTTTGTCTGTGTCCGGTGTAGCAGCTAGCAGAGTTCTTGATAATGAGTGAATGAATACTGAGTTATAATCAAATAATTATTTATGAAACAAACAAAAACAAAATAAATGAACAAACCAAACAAAAATAAACATATAGATACAGAGAACAGAGTAGTAGTTAGCAGAAGGGAAGGGGCAGGAGGGAGGGCAGATGGGTAAGGGAGATCAACTGTATGGATGGAAAATAAACTTTTGGTGGTGAGAACAAAAACAAAACAATTATTTATGGCATTTTAAGAAAGTGTTCAGAGGTATATTGATTGATTTAAATTATATTAAAATATATGTTGGCATAATATATGTATTCATCAGTTGGGAATAGGGGGGCATGTGGAGGAGAGGGGAACTGTATTCAGTTTTCTTTTATGGGCAGCTAATGTGGGCAGTTGGTGGTTTTATTTTTAAATGAAACTGAGCCCTTAGCATTTTGAGCTCACATGTCAAATGCCTTGGTTACAAGATTAGGAATTTTGCATAAGTAACTTATATCTATCTTGTACATTGGAGAATATGATTATATACTTGCTTTTTTTGCCCAAGGCACTATTTTTGCATTTATATTGCTTTCTGCAGGTGAACTTTTGTTAACGGGTCTACTATAAATATATTAAGTTTTAAAAATATCAATACTTTTTATTTTTCCACAACCTTCCAAAGCTTCCATCTTGGTGTCAGTGTATAGTTCTGGTGCCATCTAGCAGCAAAAAAACAGCATTTGGGTTTTGATGAACCATGACATTTGGCCCACACTTGGGTCTACTGACCACCCTAGGTCAGGAAACCTAGAACAATCCTGAAACTGACCGAGTCTGAAGCAAGCCATAGCATTAACTAAAATTGAGATTGTCACTGAGTATGGAAGGAATAGGAAGGGCTGTAGGTGGAGTGGGCGGGGTGGTCACTTGTTTGTGGGGCGGGGTCATTGTTTAACTTCTATTTATTTCAATCCCTGTAAGTCAATTTCAGCCAAGCTCTGATAAAGAATTTTGTTGCTACTTTATTTCTTATCATAATCACTGTTAAAAGAGGTGTATAAATACTTTTCTTGCCCATATGCTTTATTTACCTTTTTTTAAAGAAAAAAAGTAACTTAAAAAAAATCTCAGTTATATGATTCCTACCGGTTTCTTATGCTTTTTTTCTTTCCTTGAATTATTAAAATATGCTGTATAGGACTAACTTGTTTTTCTTTTTCATTTTCACACAGGAAGGAGAAAATTATTGTTCATGTAATCAATGTTACCTCTTTTAACTAGTCTTTTGAGGATTACTGTGAAATGTTTTACTGTTTGCTAGATTCCTAATTTAAAATGCCTGTAGTCTTTTATAAGAGTTTCAACTTTTGCAATTTGGTAATAACAAACCTAGGTAAGTAAAAAATGAGGATCTCACACAGTTCTGAAGGTCTAAATTTGATTTGGAATTTAATACTGTATAACCAGTAAGCCTTTCGATTTACTTAAAGCTAAAGACAGTAATGTAACTGTCCATACCTGTTAAGAGACGAGTGGATCTGTAAATCAGTATTTCTGATGTTTCTTGGCAGTTGGTGCTGGAGTCAGAAGTTGGGAACAAATCTAATGGCCTTTGTAAAATCCTCTTTGTCATTTCACAGAGCAGTGACTTAAAGGAGCAAGGGCTTTCCTGAAGTCTCCCTTCAACAAGATGCCTAGCACAACATTTAGTCAATGAGAGATCATGGTATAGAGGAGGAAATTTAGCTGAATTATATTTTAATTATCATAATCTTATTTAAGATATTGTGAGCAACCCCAGACTAAAACTCTTTACTTAAGCTTTCAGCAACAGCCTTATCACTTTCTTTGACTTTTTTGTACAACTTATAAAATTTATGATTGTCTAAATGATATTCTCAGAGTTAGCAGGTTAAAATTCTACCATGAGCTCTCTCTTTATCCTCACACAGGGTGGTAGGGTATTACGGACATGGGTAGTAAAAGGCTTGTAGCTTTTTTTTTTTGACTCACTGACAGCAAGGAATGTATTTTTACATCACATATTTTATATTATATAGGTGTGTGTGCATGTGAAATAAAAGTTTCACAGTAAAGTGATGCACTCTGATTTCTAATCTGCTGTGTGGTCCTTTTTTCATTAAACATTTTTTAAAGATCAGGACCCAGCAAGTTGATATCAAGACCCACACACACATCTGTAGCTTTTTCCTTTTAAGTATACTTCTCAAAAAACTTGCCTTGTCTTCTCATGCATTGAACTATTTACACATTTTAAGATATATGAAAAAACATCTATCTCTAAACATGTTATAGTTTTGTTACTTGCCTTTATCATTTGAATAAGATACTCTGTGCCCTGGTATTTGTTACTTCCCTACACTTTTCGCCTAATAGGCTTGAAAAGTTCCAAGGTGTCATTGGGACAGCCAGTGAAGAAGGATCAAGATTGAAAAAAATGTATCAGCAAACTGTATTTAAACTCTGTTTCCTATATTTCACTGACCTGGGCACTAGCCATAGAGTAGCTGTGCCAGGCATCTCTGGTGTTTGGTCCTCTTTTACCAATCTCTATATAACAATTTTGGGCTTGACTTTAAAATTCTAGCCCGCTTTCCAGTTATGGAGTATTGGCTGAGTTAGACCTCATGGGAAGAGGTGTGTTTGTAAATGCAAATAAGGAATTAGTTGTATATTTGTATACATTTTTCCTTTAGATCCACCTAAATTGAACCTCAGATAGTGAGTGCATTTTTTCCCTTCAATAATAATTTCTTTTATTAAGTTTTTATACTTTTTCTTTTGATATTTGCTTTTCCAAGTCTTAAGTTTATAGAGATGTACCTCTTTATCTAACATCATTATAAAACTTAGTTTAGAAAAATGATAGTGGGGCAAGATCAGACCCTTTTTCTGTCTTGCTTCAGGATTGAGGGAAGCAAAAGTAAGTTTTAAGTTGAATTCCTTTTTGTGGATGATTGGAAATGCTGTAGTAATTTGTAATTCAAATATATTGAGAACTTTTAGTGTAAGATACTTAAAGCTTAAGTCTTGTTTTCTAAAAATATTTGTGTGAGCAGTCAGTCTTTTAATAGTCTTTGAATGTTCAAGCACAAAATGTCCCATTAGGTAAAATAATTAGGTGAATAAAATAATGCTTCAGTCTTAAAAGTTAACTTAAAAATTAAAACTCCCCGAAGTTTTACTCTTCTTGTATTTAGTGTTCACCAACAGCACCACATATCCTCTCCACAGAGATTGGCCATTAGCCCAAGACAGCTGTATGGCACATCTGAAGAGCAAAGAGGTCAGGCCTGCAGCTTTTAAGCTTATAAGACTCCTGTTTAGATAAAAGATGCTAGTGGGTTTTTGTTTTTATTTTTTAGCATCATAGGTCTTTGGGAATCTCGTAAAACTCTGGATTGTCTCCCAGACAAGTACATAGACATACACTCCCTCCTCTAAGATTCCCAATAGAATATAAGAATCTGTTCAGTGCACATCTGTTGAATTAACCCTCAGGGTCTCCTGGATTAGTGATGGAGTGTGAGAGTTGGTATAGAAACAGCAGAGAAAATCATCAGTTTTTTTAAACCTGATATTGTCATTACATGTTACCATAAGTCTTGGGTCAGCGTTTTCTTTCATTGCTATTGAAGTTTGCTCAGAATATGGCTAAGGTGTTACCTGCTAAAGGTGGTCCAGAAAGGACAGCCATCCCAGCAAAGAAACTGGCAAGCCCCAAAAACCTGTGTACTGTAGAATTCCCAGACAGATCAACCTGTAGGGATTAGAATCCAGTGTTAGCCGTATGCAGGGTGCAATTCTGTAGAGATCCGTTCCTACAAAGGGGCAAATACTGTGTCTGTCATCTTAAAATGTGAACAGTTGACTTCTAAGGTGGCCTGGATGGCCTTTTATGCTGATCTTATGAAAAAGCTGAGGCAAATAGGGAACAGTAGTTTCACTAAGCAGTGTTTTTATTTTATTAATAAAGAACATTGGTTTTTGTTTCCTTTTTTAAATCTTTCAGTTGGCTCATAGGTACTTTTTTCCTCTGAACCTCACTGCTCTTCTCTAGTAGGACATGTTATTTACAGTCGGAACTGACAGTGGTATTCCTGAATCCACCTATGGCTGAGTACCAACCATTGGTTTATAAGAAATCAGATATCTCAAGAAGTTGATTTCAGCTTTAGAAAGTTTGATTTTTGCTTAAGCCTCATATAATATCCTGTGGCACTTATGCTAATATTGATATCAGGCCAGAAGTTTCCCCGGGATTCAGTTCTAGTGCACTGGGGACCTAGTTCTAAGGATCCCTGGTCCTAGAACAACTCAGAAGTATTTGTATAACTATTTTAGTTCCATTTGGGTCTAGGACTTTATGTCACTTTGGGCTAAAAATGGAGAGGAGTTAAAAGCTCAGTGTCCCTATTAAAGTATCTCTCAACAAGAGAGAAGCCAGTGCAGGTCAGGAAGCCCCTTTTTCTCTCGGGGAACTCTTCTAAGAGTATGTCTTAGAAAAAAACCAAAGAAGTTTCTGAAGGAAAGAAGTGAACAGAAGCCTAACCTGGGAGAGACTGATAAGCAAAATGGAATCCTTCTGATCCCGATTTTGCTTTTACTTCTTTCCTGTCCCATGTGGGCTGCCCTCTTGTCATCCCTTCCCCCAGGGTAAGATGAATAGCTGGATAGGATAGAGCTACAGGGTTTCTGAGCCCTTGGGTTTGATTTTTTCAATTATGAAATTAATACAAAATATGTATTCTCTTTTGGGGAGATTATTATTAATCTAAGTAATTTTTTACTAAATGGTGTTAGAACATTAATGAATGTATCTACTCACCAGTACAGGAAGTATCAATGCCAGGTAACCTCCAGAGAAGATGGCAAAGAAGATGGTATAGGTCATAAGTAGTGGAAATGTGGTGGCTGAAGGAGCAAGCAGGTTAGTGATGCCACAGAGGATGAGGTAAGACTTGTGGTAGTGATACTTCTTGATCCAGTTTTGATCAGCAACCCATCCAGAGATAATCTGACTGACTGTCTCAGTGATACCTGGAACAATATTGAAAAGGCCTTATGAACTCCAAATTCCATTTTCCTAGCCCCTTTGGAAAATGTAAATGCAGAAGGCATCTTTTCCTCAGTATTAGGACTTCATCCTGAGATGAGGACATATGAGGAAAAAAAATGGTTTTATTTGTCTATCAATAGATTCTATCATTTCCTGACCTATTCCAAACACATCTAATAAAATACTAAAAACGCTCCTTCAGAGTTGGGTAGAGGACCCATCAGGGTTTTTTTTTTTTTTTTTTTTTTTTTTTTCCTGATTGTGTTTGGAAAGCTCATACCACCAAACTGGGAATACCTGGTTACAAAGGACCCTGGGCTCAGGAGGCCTCCCTTGAAGAGGTCCTGCAGGTGAGGAAGTGAGATTTCTTAAAGATTAGTAGACCCACAGGTTAGTGTCCTGGGGAAGTCATATGGTGGAAGATCAGAGTATAAGTAATAAAGCCTTATGTTGAAAAAAAAAATAGATGTTGAGACTCTTTCTTATTAATTGCATATGAAGTTTGTTATGCATAACTTGAAAATATGTAGGAAGTCTGGAAATGGGAGATCATCTTTTGAACACTGGAGCTATGGTGTAACTGGAATAAAATTTAAGAATAACATTTTTCACTCAGTTTCATGATAACAGAACATTCCTATCCTTTATTCTATTGTAAGTTAATTTAGCAATTAAATACTGAAAGAGATTTTAACCAAGAGGATCATGAGCTACAGTTGTTTTATATTTCTAATTCTTTCTATGGTTCAAACATAAATTGCTCCATAAAAAGGAACAAAAAAAATGCATGTTACCATTTCCATATCTGTTTGTATAGTTGTTTCCTAGGATACATATTGAGACTTTTTGTTATATTCTTTGGTCCTGTTGTATAGCTCTAATCTGATCTAAATTCATACTCCAGACATTTTAGTGAAAAAAAAATCAGTTTAGCTATGTATCTTTTGTATCTTTTTCTTGTGTACACAGGCTTTATTTGACTGAAGCAGTGTCATTGCAGTTGGAAACAGGGTGCAGTCACTTTTGCAAGGGCTTGGTAAATAGTCTTTTCAAGAAATTAGCAAGAGAAGAGTTAATGTTGAACTACTGAAAACTTCCAGTTAGAGCAGACCAGTTCCATTTCATTCTTTTTCATTTTTCAGACTCCCTGTTTTGTCAGTTCAGAGAATCCACATCTTCTGGATCAAGCTGTGTTTCCATATGTTTTTATAAGTACTCAATTAAAATGATGACTTTTATTTTTCATTCTAGTTTATTTTAAATTTCAGCCAATTCATTAGTAACTAGTCTTAGTAGGCATATTTATCTGTCTTACTGTTTATGAATTCGGGGGAAAAATACATAGCTATGAATATTAGCAGAACATTACTGAATGCTTATGATGTCCATGCACTGTTCTAAACTCTACATACATTCCTTGCTTAACCCTAATAACCTTATGAGAGTAGCTTCTATTATTCCTGTGTTACAGATGAGGAAATTGAGACACAAAAGGCAAGTAACTTGCCCAAGGTCATAAGGTGAGGAAATAACAGAGCAGAAACTTGAAAGTCTAGCTCCAGAGCCAGTCTTTTCAAGCACTGCATCGTGCTGTCTACATAGGGTTTTGTTTGGTTTGGTTTGCTTTGGTTTATAGAATGACTGTTGCCACTGAGCACCAGCTTTCCAAAGTTCAGTATCCAGCAAATAGTGTCTACTGTGTCAGACAGACCCTGACATAGGAAAATTAATAAGACTTGGTTTCGGGTCCAGTGTCTGCTAAGGATGAGCCTGTGTGTAAGGTGTGTGACAGTTCTGTGAGGGAAAGGCCTGCTACTCCCACCAGCCCTCCCACAACTGCTTTTTTAAAAAATTGTTTTTCTTCAGCTTTCTAATAAAATGTATTGTTTTTATAAAATTAAGCTCATTTTTCCTTTTGAGGGTGAGGTTGAAGAAGACTTTCTTACCAGCTACAGAAACAAGGTAGGAGGCATCCATGATGTCAATCCCCAGTGTTTTGGCTCTGGCTACCAGGTGAAAGGTAGGGATGAAATATGCCAACTGACTGAGGAGGAAAGACCACGTGAATATGTAGAAGAAAGGATTCTTAAAAAGAGAAACATCAAAGAGTTTTTGTTTACAGCTCCACGAAATTGCCTTTTTCCCATAACTTTCTTCATTAGTTTTTAGGAACATCCTGTTCCTGTTGGGCCCATTGTTGAAGTCTTCATTTTGATTATGTGAGACTGTTAAACTTATACCATGTCGTCCAGCCTTTTGCTTAGTACTGTCTCTGAGGGCCGACTCTTGTATCTCATTGCAGCATGATGTTTCTGTCCCACATGCTGTCTCTGGACCACTTGCAGACAAGCTGCTGCCTTTATCATTAAGAGTGGAATTGCTCTCTCTTTTGATGTGGATGGGTCTTAAGAGCATACTAGAAGGCACCAGATGCAAAGTGATAGCTCCCAATAATATAAGCGCACCTAAATAGAGAGAAATTGAGAAGTTAAGCTAAAAATTACCTCTCATTTCACAATACTCTGTATTCTTAGGGTCAGAAGAGGCCCCACCACTAAATATTAAGTCATAGTGCGGTAATTCCTGAAAACACTCCTTTGTCCTTGAATTAGCTGAAAGTTTTAAAATCCATTGACTTAACTGTTAGCCATACACGCTTCTGTATCCTTGTGAAAAAAAGGAGTCCTTTGGAGATAGGAAACTGGAAAGTTGCGCCAATAGGTTGCATGGTAGGAGAGTTATTGCTAAAGGGGGAAAATGGGTTTGGGGTGGGGAGGGGAGTCATAGTTCAAATGTTAGAAAATTACAGTGTGTTTTAAATATCCTGAAGTACAGAAAATACAGAACTGGTGATGGGAATCATTTGGAAATCTTTGGAGATAGCCTTCATCTCATGACATTTTAAATTTCCTTGAAAGAAGACAGATGCCATGGTGCCTTTGAAGCTGAGTAGTTGCTTGACTTCAGCATGTCGTGACCAAAGCTGTGACGTGGGTGTGTTGCTTCTAGAGACAGAACTGGTTGTAGGTTCTGCTGTCCTGTCTTACAGGTTTGTCAGCTGGTCCTGTTCACCATGAGACAAGTGGTAGTTTTTTATGAGGAAAGGAAAGATTCAACAAAACTGCTCTGTGGATAGGAGTAGCTTATATATGTTCATATTTGTGTACATATGAATAGATTTTTTTCTAATAATTTGAGATTATTTTAATCCAAATGTTTTATCTCAGGTATGAAGAAAGTTGGAGGGTAAATGATTTTTTAATTCATTTGTGAAAATTTATAGTTGACAGTATATAAAAGATTAAGTATTAAGGAACACAGTTGTTTTGTTACACAATTTTTTCCCATCTATTGTAGTGAATCTGATGGCAGACTTTTTTTAAATGGAGATTTTTTTTTTTTAAAGGGAAAATTTGAAAAAAAAACAATGCTTTGGTGAGGGAGAAGAATGCCTTGAGGAGAGGATCCTTGTTTCCCCACAAGTCCTGCTTTCCCTGTGAGGGGTTTCCCCGGCCACACACATTGCCCTCCATCCCCGCAGACTGAACCCCTGAGTTGCCTGTGTGGGCTAGCAAAGCCTGCAGGTAATTCATGATCTCTTTTGCCACATATTCTTCAAGGAAGAGGAGCATGTTTACTTTAGAAATCATGCCCACTTCTCTAGTCATCAGAGGGAGAACTGAACATTAAATCTTGCAGAATTGGTAGTTCAGAAACTTAGAATGACTCACCTGTCCAGCCATAGAGATCTATCAGCACTTTTGTAAAGGGTGCTAACAGAAAGGTCAGTCCCATCCCTGAACGGGCAATAGCGGTAGAAAGAGCTAATCTTTTTTTGAAGTATTTGGTAGTTACCACAGCAGCTGCTTGGTACAAGAAAGCGGAACCCAAACCTAAAAGACAAACATAATAGCTTGGAATCACTTTCAAATCAAGAGGCTTGGTACTCCTGGACCTGAGATAATATAAGTAGGCCTTTTGGACTCATGGACAGTAAAAGGGAAGGTTCCTAGTTCCATCTTTTAAAATCTTATTATTACCATGGACTCACCAGGTAAAAATCCCATAGTCACACAAAGAAAGGGAATGCTCGTAGCCCAGCTGCTGATCAGGTATCCACCAGTAACAAGGAAAGCCGCAAGAATGGACGCAGATTTTTCTCCAGTTATGTCACAAACAATGGCAACTAGGGGACCTTGGGAAAGAAACAAACACTAGTTAAATGTGCTCTGGCATTCCTTATGGTGTGCAATTTAAATGGTCAACTCTAGGGAAATAACAGGACTCTACTTTTGTGTATCCTTCAAAAAGTGTCTGTACTGTGTTTATTAGTATTCCCAGTCCCTCACTGTTTTGCTTTCTGGAAGAAGAGTTTTGTTGTTGTTTGTTTTAAAGAGGATTGTAAATAAGCAGGTTTGGAAGGGAAGCTTACTGAAAATCGTTATAAAACCTCTGCAAAAGGGTTGCATCTAGTGACCTGTGGCTAGAACAGAGTTCAGTTATTAAATCTATTTCACATGTTACAGCTCCAACTAGAACTAAAGGAAGAGGAATTGGTTTTGTATTTTGTTACGAGCATGCTCAGATGATCAGTTCAGAATTTCATGGTCAGACTTCCCAGTTGAGAGACTGGCTCACTGAACCTCTATTAAGGCACTTTTGAAAGAAACAAGGCGTGATTGCATCATGGAATTAAATAGTTGGATTCTTCAACTTTCTTTGTTTGAACCCTAACTTTTCCAGTTGTACCAAGTCAGGTGGAGACTAAACACTGCAAGTCAGTCCTTTTCTCAGCTTTACTTACTATTTATTTACTTATATTAATAAATAAACCTGAGTTTTAGCTACGCTTCAGCCTTGAATGACTGACAGATGAGTCTTCTTGGAATTGCCCTTTGTCGTCCTTCTCCTTGGACAAGAAGCTTATTGCCAGCTTTATACCTGCACAAAAACGAAGTGATGACATGATGGATCCAATCCAACCAGTTTGCTCTGAGGTGCCTTCAAACTCTTCTTGAAAAACCACAAAGAAAATTGCAAAAGTCTTGGTCATCCCCATCACAAACACATTTACCTAAGTCAGAGCAGACCAAAGATTCCAAGTCAGGTGGTGAGTAAGCCATTACAGAGGAGGTTACAGCTGCTGGAGGCTGTGATTCCCCTGACTCATCAGTATTTACCAGGTCGTTGCTGGTTCCTCGTTACAACATTTATGTTTATGAGGCCGTCATCCCGTTAGTGTCTAAGCACTTTTTAAGCATCTCATTTAATCCTCATTACCAGGCTACGGAATAGGTGTGTCAATATTGTATTAGAAGCTCAGTAAATTGAGATTTACATTAAAATTTGCTCAAGATGTGGGTGCCAGAGCTGAGATTCGAACCCAGATAGATCAACTGCTGCACTGTCCTATTACAATAGTATCTCTTAAAGACAGCTAATTCCAGTTACCTTTGTGAGCGATGTGTGTTGGTCCAAAAGAACTGTTCCTGTCAATTCTTAGGTTAACTTTGTGGTAACTTTGCTTTTGAGCTGAGTACCCTCCTTCACCTGGTATATAAATAGGGCAACTGTATAATTTATCATTCAGTTGAAACTCTTTGAGAGTGAAAAGTAGCGCTATTAATTTATGCCAAGACAGCGAAGGTAATGAGGATATATAGTCACATTATGGTTGGGTCATGTGCCTCATCCTTTTCTTTTCATCCTACTTAATCCTTCTTGCCCGCACCACCCTCCTTCCCTCCACTAGGGGGAGTGCTCCTTTTGAGGTTCGGCTTTCAATGGAGTACTCACATTTGTTTCTTGGAATTCTGATTAGAATGAGGACAGTGAAGAGCAGGGTTCAGGAAGGGAACTGGAAGGGAGGACACCTAACCAGGCTCTGCAGTCACTCAAAGCCCAGGAGCCACCTGATGGATGCTACAGGGGCTACCTAGTGGCCCCTTTTCTTTTTTCGGTGATCTTGGTGTTTCAAGGCTACTTTCTCTTGCTTTCAAGCTGCCCATGCATTGCTAAAGGACCACAAACCCTGGCTTCCTTTTCACTGATTCCACTTTCTCTGTCCACTTGATAAATATTTCCCCCTGTGGTTCTGCACCCATCTCACTCTATACCTGCCCCATAGACAGTTTTAATTCAAGTTTTAATTACCACCCCTGTACTCATAGTGTAGTTGTGAGTAGTGTGTTCTGTCTGCAGTCAGCCTGCCTTGGCTAGAATCCTGACTGCTTCCTACTAGGGGCGTGACCTGGGGCAAACTGCGGAAGTTAAGCTTCCTCTTGTAGAGTGGAGATAAAGTAAATGTCACCTAGCTCATAGGACTGTGAAGATGGAGAAAATTCTGGCAAAGTAATACTTAGCACTTAATAGTCAAATTATTAACTATGATTTTATTATCTTGAACAACCATTCTGCTTTCCCAGGAGCTCCAGTCTCATATTACTTGCTGTCTACCATATCTTTCTAAATCAGGCTAACTTATCCAGAACTAAACTTATCTTTTCCTTATTCCATGTCTGCTCTTTTAATTTCTCTTGTTTGGTACTGTCCACCCACTCACCCAAGTCAGAGACCTGCCTCCACTTAAGCACCTCCTTCCCTCAGCCCCTACCTACTAAACAGACCTTCCCCCTCCACCCTCATCACTAGACTGTTATGTCAGACTTGTATTTTTTTTTGTCTGGAGTAAGAGACTAGGAATCAGTGGTGGTACTCCAAGGTTGCAAAGGTTGGAGTGGTGAGGAGGCAGTCCCTTAATTCCTTTTTCCCATTCTGGTTTAATAGAAGTTACAGGACTCTCCATACTTAGAGTGAACAATGCTATGGACACCAGGGCGATATATTCAAAAATGAAAAAGGCACTTTATCAGACACTTTGTCATCATAATGTTCCTCAAAATGCCTTTATCAGGAGATAAGGCTAGAAAATACATACAAACCTTAAATGACCCAGACTGGTTTCTTTCAGTTCGAAATAGAGAGTGGTGGTTGTGCCCTCTCATGAGCAAGGAATACTGCAATGAGGCATCATTCTGTAAAATACCATTCCTCTTTTTTTGCGGACACGCGTTCTGCGCTGGCATCTACAGGATGCTGGCCTCATATTCTTAGCCACCGGAATTTGGCTAGCTACTGGTACTCTCCTGATTCAGAACCTTTCCTCTCTGGTGTTTCCTTGAAGTCTGGGCAGAGCAGCAGTAACTGGATATGACTTGTCTCTCATAACTGGGGCTGTGCCTTCCACTGTGTGTATCAAGGCCAAGGACACAGCCTTTGTATCTACCCTGCCTCCCTCTCTTAACTTGTAATCTTCTAATTTTGTTTCTATTTTGACTCAGATAATTAAAACTTTTTTTCCTAAGGTCTAGATTTTCCCTTAGTTAACTAAGCAGACTAGATAAGTCCAGATTATACTGTTAACCCATTCTTTGGACCAAGGTTGGTGGGTTGCAGTCCTGTTCCAGAGCCCACATCAGACGTTGTAAATGGACTCACCCCAAACTAAAAGCCCCTAGAAATTCTCCAGCCCTTTCATAAACCTTCCTCCCACCCCGACTCCCATAGTAGGAGCTCCCTCACCAGATCATTCAAATTAGAATATTGTTTTGGGAAAGGGGGCAGGATTGGCCACGGTGGCCCCTATTAAATACAGGGCATCAGGCTTTGTCAAAAATTATTGTTTAATCTCAAACAACTTCGTTCTACTTTAGGTCCCTCTTCTAGTATCCCCCTAGCTCTTCATGACTTTCACAAACTTCTTTAATTAAAGAGTAGGTTATCTCTACTTCCTCTCGTCCCACCACTCCACTGTACCAGTTCTTATCAAGGTTATCAGAAACTTCCTTGTCACCTCGTTTTCATTTCTATCAAATCTGGCCTCTCTGTAGCATCTGCTGCTGCTTCTGTATATTTCTACCTTAGCGTCTGTGACACTACATGCTACATACATTTCTGAATTGTCTAACCTCTCTGCTGCTCAGTTTCCCTTGTGAGCCACTCTCTACCTGTCCCCTAGACATCAGGTTTCCCCAGAGTCTGTCCCAGCCTCCCATCTCTCTCTCCCTGGTGACTTTACTACACTGGCACATAGTTCAAATTGCTGTGTATGCTGATGACACAAATTTCAGTATGCAGATCTGTGCTCCACATGCACACAGGCTATGCTGAACACATTACTGGTTATGTCACAAGCCCCTCAGACTTCAGTGTCCAAAGTTAAACCATCCAAGCCATCTTCAGGTTTTCTCTCCTCATGTTGCCCAACTTAGTGAAGGGCATACATCATCCTCCTAGTGCCCAAGCCAACATCCCAGGACTCCATGACTCCCTCTCTCCCTGCTATTCACTTATCTCCAGTCTAACAAGTCTGCTTCCTCAGTATTGCTCCCATCTGTATTTTCTCTCCATCCCCGTTGCTAGTCTTACTCTTTTTCTCAGCTGGATTATTGCATCTCTTTAGAGGACCTCCCTGCTTATAGGCCTATCCTTCACCAATCCATTATCTGTTTACCCTGCAGCCAGAGCTATGGTCCTGAAATGCAGATCTGACCCCATTACTCCCCTGCTTAATATTTTTCATTAAGCTCCTCATAGCCTCAAGAGAAAAGCCAGTATTCTTACCATGTCCTACAAAGTCCCTGCCCATCTCTCCAATTCCATATTTATCACCTTGTTTATTCATAAATGTGTCCATCAATCAGTTCATCCATCCATCCATCCTCCCATCTATCAACAGGTATTTATTGAGTGTCTATTGTGTTCCAGGCTGTTTACTAAGGGCTGGGCTTACAGTGATGAGCAAACAGACACGGCCTCTATCCTTATAAAACATTTGGTCCAGTGAGGTAGGCCGAATACAGAAAACAATCATGCAAATAAGTTATAAAGTAAGGTTAAAGTGTGGTTAGAATGGGTCCTTTTTTTTTTTAAATATATATATATAAGTAGGGAGTTCCCGAAGAACACGTCATTATTGGTTTTTTCACCCACCTTTTCAGGAGCTCAGCTATTGTAGGAAAGTAGACTTGTAACTCATGCAGACAAAAAAGCATCTAAGTGTCCATGTTACCACTGTGGGTGATTAGTCTGTGTTAATTGTTAACATTTTGAGGACCCAAAAATGTTATTTTTTGTGCTTTTATGAGGGGCAGCATCCCACCCAAAAAAGTGGGACATTGTTTATTAATCTGGTTATTAGGCAACTTTCCTTACCAGCAGCAAATTGGTCAATTAACTTCCTATCCTCAGAGAACAATGCAGGAAAAGGAATGGTGGTTACTGGGGGAAAGTGTAGGAGATTTAGAGGTCCTCACCAGCAATGCCAGTTCTGCAAAGCCTGTGATGGGTTGGGGGGTGGCTGGCCCAGCCGCAGGAATGCTCCCAGACTTAGGGCATCCTCAGTTTCCTTTTTAGTAACATTTCTGGGAGGAAAAAATAGATTCCACATTCTTTGGTAATGAAACTAATGTTTAACCAATAGTCCTCTGGTTAGGAGTTTCATATTACATAAATCCTGGCCGAGGATCTCTGCCCCTCCCCTCCCCTTCTCTATCAAGGGAGAGGAGGTGTGTTTCCCGTTAAGGTCCTGTTTATCTTGCGCTGTTACCCGCATTGTGGGTTGCAGGATTGTTAGTCACCAGGACCTGCACTCGCCTCCCTGGGAGCTTCTTTACTGTAGGGTTGGGAGGAGAGTCAGAAGGGAAAGGGTATCTTTGTGAGTACATCTGGAAGTTCACACAACTTGGGAACACTTAAGAGGAACTGTGGAGCTGGTGCCATTCTGCAGGGTTGTCTGGGGTACAGCTGTGATGGGATTCACCCGTCCCATCAGAATGACCATGCTGGTGATTCAGTTCACCACCGTCTCATGTAACAACCCCAGGAGCTTCTGGGAGGATGAAGGGAAGAAGTTAATTAAAAAACAGAGTGCCGAGTCCAGTTGCTTATGGATAAAGGAGAAAAATCAGGCTCCAGTTTCAGAATCCACATCCTCTCCCTTTTCAGGCATAACAGAAATATACACTGGGCCTAACTCTAGCATAAGTTATGGTTGGCGGAGATGGGCTGGGAAGTAGACAGCAGGCAGAACAGAGAAAAGCCCCTAGGAGAGAAGGCAGTTGCTTGCAGCAGTGTTGTGGGGAGCTGCCCTCCTCCAAACCCCCACCTTTTAGCACTTTCCAGTGCTACTTCTGGGGTGGTTAAATGTATGATTGTCTCAAATCCTAATTACCATGCAGCCAGGGCAGAGCTGCTGATGGTGGCTGGAGCACTCTGTAGGTGTAAGGTGTAAGATGGTAGGGAGGAGGGGTAGGAGCCTGGATGGAGAGGCTTCTGCGTTCATTCAGGGAGGACATTTTCAGCTTTCTCTTGGGGTCATTGGCAGTTTCTGGCCTTGCTCTGACCCCCTTTTTGTTTAAATGTCAAAGATTTTGTAAGTGATCTTGTTAGGCTGCTCTGAGATTTTCTCTAGAGAGCCTTCTTTCAGGGAGTATGAAAGAGGAAGGTAAATTCTTACCAGGAAGAAATGAAACACAACCATCCATCCCCAACCTCCATCCAGAGTTTTCGTGTAAGATTGGGCCTTCCCCTCCCTCTTCATGATGCTTCGTTTGTTTATAATGCAGAAGATCCCTGTGACAAATCCAAGAGAGAGTTGATTCAGTTGACAAACTGATCTGAACGTTTAAATTTTCTTTTTCTCTGTGGTATAAAACCACTTGTACTGTACTTTTGTTTTTTTCAGCCCACCTCTTTAAAAATAGACGATTTCTTCTCATTTCTAAAGTTGTTTATAGGCTCTTGATCTCAACCTCAAATATACAAGCAGGGCTTTATACCATTTGGGGGATTTTTGTGGAGGTCTGCTGCCTGGCTTCCCCTGGCGAGTCAGCATGGCTCTGACAGTTCTCTTGGAGTATGTCCTTAGTTACATATAAATGTAACTTATCCCTGTTTACTCCATAATCATGATTCAGGCAGAGCCATGGGAGAAGTGAGTCAAAGATAATGAAAGGCTGTGATTTGAGGGACATCAAAGCCACAGCAGCAATCTCTCTTCCACCACTTTGAACGGCCACTGAAAGGTGACCACTCAGTTCATTTCAGGCAGGAATTAGCTGCAAAGCCTGACCTCATTGATTGTGGGCTGGGCGCTGCTCCCACGGTCCTTCCCCCAGGTCTGGAAGCCAAATCCTAGGAGAAGCTGTGCACCACCCTCTGGTCCTCCGGGTAAGCTCTTGACTTCAGAGAAATAAAAAGGGGTTAGGGAGCCTCAGGTTTAGAGATTTCCTTTCACAGCTTTTGCTAAAATGAAAATATTCTAAGGGACTAAATAGACATGACAACAGAATGCCACAACTGTTCCTCAAGTGAGTCCCAGACCAGAAAAAAATGGGAAAGGACTTTGGGAGTTGGGGAAATTCGAATAAAGGCTGACTCGTAGACCAGGTTGAATCTCTTGGGTATGATTGTGGTTGTGTGTGGTTCTGCAGGGGAATGCGCTCGTTCTTAGGAGATGTGTGCCAACAAATATTTAGGAGTGAAGTGTCACAGAATGTCTGCTACTCTCTCACAAGTGGTTTAGTAAGATATGTGTATACAGAGAAGTACCACAAAGAAAATGTAAGTGTTCTGACGGAGCGGGGCAACATTCTTTATTTGCCACCGGGAGGCTGGCAGGCAGGCTGTTTCTTCCTGGAAGGGAGAATCTGCCAGCAGGGTGTGTGGAAAGGCTGCCTGTCTGGGAGAGATGGTGGTCGTTCTAAACACTGTAGAAGACCAACCCCAACACAGTCCCGTTTCATCCTACCTTCGATGTGGCGTTCAGCAAGGGAATCCTCCGCAGACTTGAGGCAATCTGGGAAGAAAAATAAATTATACAGCTTTCCCGAATGTTACTCTTTTTCTGAGGCATTTCATTGTGCTGCACCGTGAAAACAAGCAAGCATTGTAAGAGCCCAGGTTTAGAGCCAGTTTAGGCTCTCCTGCTGGTGGACTTTACTTCCTGAGGGGAGGAGAAAAGGCTGTGATTTGACATCCTCCTAGGCCCTCCCTTCACCCACCCTGACCCAGAAGGTAGACTTTTTTCACCATAGGCTCAAAAGCAAGCGTCAAAGTAAACCAAGTAGAAAATCCTCTGGGTAACTATTGTTAAAGTAATTAAACCAAGAGGTCATCACGCTGGAGGTGGCTGTAATGCCATGGTGGCCTGTATAAAGAAACCAGAGTGGAAACAGGGTTACAAAATGGAAACCTGACAATGACCAATTGCAAACAGCCAGCTGAATTAAGCTATAGCCCAGTAGCTTCCTCCCTTTGCGTCTGCCTTATCTCTGTGAAAGTCCCTTCCGAATTCCTGGTGATGGAGGGCTCCTAACATCTTCCAGTTTGACGCTGCCCAGTTTGAATCGATTTTTGCTTAAATAAACACTTAAAATGTTTTATACGCCTCAGTTCATCTTTTAACAGTTCTGGTGTCAGAAGTGGAAACAAAAGAAGGAAACCCTGAGCAGCCAGCCTAGGTACCCGCTGAGCTCACTGGGCAAGCTGCTTTCTTGCAGCCTCCGGAGGTGAAGGTAAGTTCCTGTCCCCTCCCAGCTCCGCAGCTTTTGCACTGTGAACTGTCAGGCTTTATTTGAGCATTTCTTTTTCTGGCCTGGGTCCAGAAACTGGCTGGACTCGGACCAGGTCTGACTTAAAAACCAGACTGGGTCAGGGTCAGACTGGGCCTGACTTAAATTGAATTGGTCCTGTGTGAGGCCTCAGGTGAATAAACTTTGGTTTTAAGCGTGAACCAATAGGCGAATCTTACCAAAGATAATCTTGTAGTACAGAGGCCACAGTGGAGAACTTTTACCTAGATTAGTTTATCCATTTGTGAGGCACCCTAGAGAAAAAGGAGTCTCAGCCAAGCACTTATTATAAAGGGTAGAGGGAAAATTATGTTTCCTCCTTTACAATTTCTGGTAGTCAGGATGAGACCTGCTGGGACACCCCACTTGCTTTAGAACCTGCAGATGGGATCCCGGGAAAGCTGGCACAAGCCCACAGAGGGTGAGAATTCTTACCCAAGTCGGCGCTCCTGGATCTCCACCTGTGATGCTTGGTTGAGAAAGGAAGGTAAATGGAAAGTTCTTTCCATTCTAGAGTCAGATTGACAGAAGAAAAACACTGGTAAGAATTAGATCTTTTGAATCGGGGCTTGTGAATTTTCGTTTGGGTTCCCCACTGTTTATGGATCCTTTCCCTCCCAGGGACTGCTATGGCTTTCTCATTTATCTTGTTTTGTGTCCTGAGAACTTGGCTTGGCTTTCTGCCCATCAGGGCATGCAGGTTGGCAGTTCTTATGTGCATAGGCAGCCCAACTGTCAGGTTGGGGGCCCCCAAAATATGGCTGGACTGAAATGTGGGTTGCTCCGTGTTTGTGGCTAGTGTTCTACCAACTGTCGCCCACTGTCAGGGGAATTGTCTAAGTCTTTGGTTATCTTTGGGAGGTGCTCTGGATCATGGGGATGCAGGGATTGTATCTTTTTCAGCTTCCTTGGGGATGCCTCTTACATCCATGTTTAAGCCTCGGTTTTGGTTTTGAGTTATTTGATAGAGATACCTTTGAAAAGTAAAAGAAAAAGAAAAGTTCAACTGCCAGGTATAGTTACTCTTTGTCCCACCTAAAACATGTGAATAAGATATTTCAAAGGATTTTTTTAGTGAGCTTTGTGGTTAAAAGTTGGCCATTTTGGAAGCTGATATTGAAAGCCTGGTAGGAGTCTTTTTTTTTTTTTTTTTTTGGTTTTTTTTTTTAGGCCTTCTCCCCTTAGCTGAAATGAAATTATGTACCCAGAGGGAAAGAAAAACACTCTAAAGCCTCTGTGGAAGGATTTGCTAAAACATTCCAAAGACTCACAGCTCTAAATCTGGAACATAGGAATCTGTTAATTTCCATCTTAGCTGGAAATTTCCCTGACATAAGGAAACAAGTTGAAGATAATATAGTTGGATGGGTGGGTCCATTTGACTTCTTGATGTCAAGACCTAAAATTAAAATTGGCTCTGGATGTTCCTCCCCAGAAGCAGATAGCATCTTGAGGTGGACAGCTCTCCTGAGATCCTGGATCGGGATCTTCCTCTCCTATTTGAAACCTCGATTCAAAACAACTGTACTTGTCTTACAAATCGAGTCTTGTCAAGAATAGAAATGCAGTTCTAGAAACAATTCAAAGTCCATCTAGCCTTTTTCCCAATCTCAAAACCTCCTCTATTCATCTCAGAGGGTTGCAGATATTGTAAAACATCTGGATTTAGGGAATAAGAGTCCTCTTGGTGGAACTGACATCCTTTCTCTGTGCCTTTGAACTTTGAGATGTTAGTGTTCTACATCTCAAATGTTCTAGGACCCCAGAGCCATTTCTTTGAAATGCAGACTTCAGCAAAGTGATTCTTACTAGAAGGACTAAAACAAAAGGGTATGTGGGGCTATTTGGAAACTAGGTGAAAGTTATCTAAGCTAAGTTAGATGACACATATTCATTGACTATCTAGGTTATTTCCAAATCAGATTAAGTATTGAACCAAATTTATCTATTTTTGGCTTCTTATTACAGAGGAACTAAAGATATTTGAGCCTATTGTTAAACATGTTTTGTGCCACATTGAAAAATTTACTATAAGGAAGAATATACTTCTAGAAGTTATGAAATACATTTATAAATGTGCCAGTGTCCACAGAATGCTAGTGTAACAGGCAGTCCACAATGGCTTACTTCTTAGTTTTCACTAGAAGGTAAAGATTCTAAGGGTTGAGAATTCCAATCATATGTAATTACAACCTACTTAGAAATACAAAGGTGAAAGAAAACAACTGTGCGTGTAAAGTAGGAAGGAAAGTAGAATGTGTTTTGTGGGTAAAGAAAGGTTTGGAAGGATTTTTAAGTCTTTTTATAATTTTCAGAGAGTTACTGTTTTACTCTGATGCTTTCACAGAAGTGCTTTTTCTTTAGAGAGATTCATGGAAAGGACTCTGACAAGTACTCTAGAAAACAGGTTTCTGATAAGTTTAAGATCATAAAAGTGAACTGGGTGAGAATTTCCAGAGCTAAGGAAAAAAATGGATTCAAGCTGAACAAGAATTAATAACAAGAGATTAAATGAACTGATGAGGATGATTATACTTTTTTACAACTTTTTATTTGAAACTTTACTAATTCCTTAATGTTTTGTTTTCCAGATTTAAGGAAAACTTTCTCTCTTTTATGACTTAAGGCAATTTGGTAAAGTATACCTTTGTAAATGAAAGTGAAATATTTACTTTGTTCCCCTGTCTGATCCCTCCAGAATTTGGAAATTTGTGTATTCTTATTTTCATGGCAAAATAGTGATTTATATAAGCCTAATGAGAATATGTCCTTATAACTGGACACAGTTGGAAACACTGTGTTATATTACCAAGGCTTTGACTGGAATGTCATATTTGAGAATGTGCATAAAGTCAGTTATGACCAGACAGTTTTAAGGAACTAAAAACTTTATGGAGGAAATAAAGCTCCTTAGAAAAACTGTCCTGACATCTTGTTTACAGGGTTCCCAGAAGCCTTACCGGGTGAGTAAGGAAGATCACTTCGTGGCAGGCCCAGGAGCTTCATGCTGTCTTGGGGATCTTGAGAAGAGAGGAAGTCACCCAAATCTATAGGTATTCCAGGTAAAGTCTGATGACAAATCCTTGACTGGGCTTTTTAGTCTGGGGAGCCTTTAAAAATTCAATCTCAGATTCCTTATGAAAAGTTCTAACAAAGCAGATTCTAACAAAAGAGCCTATATATATAGTTCAATGACTGTTCTTACTGCATCTATGTAAATAATCAGGCCAAGTTTAATGAGACTAGATTTATTTTGCAAACAAATTAGTCTTACTATGATTATCTTTGATAGAAATGAGGGTGATTGTAGAGAGAAAAATTATGTTTCAATAGAAAACTATAATACAACCTTGTGGAATCAGATTCTAGTTCTTTTCATTGTCTTTGAGGTTTTGCTATATGCCTGTAAACCAGACTTTATCATGAATTCTTCTAATTTTCTCAAATATCTGACTACTCTCCAAACCAAGATTTCCAACTGTCTCCCACCCTTCTGATCTGAAATCACTAAGAACAAAGACTGCCCTTGAACCTTCTTAGAAGAGACCATACCAGGTCAGCAGCCAAACTTCAGGGCCTTAAACCTTGGGTTCATTTCTCCCTGTTTAAAAGATCTCTTGCAGACTCTTGGAACTGCACACAATTGGAGACCTAAAATTAAAATTGGCTAGGGAGGTTCCTGCCTAGAAGCAGGTAACATCTTGAGGTGGACAGCTTTCTGGAGAGCACAGATCAGTATCTTCATCTCCTATTTGAAACCTTTATTCCTTTTGCCTTCACTCCTTGCTCTTTTCTCTCTATTAATGCACGGGAAGACAGTGCTCCTTAACTCTGGCAACTATTGCTGAATCTTGCTAAGGCCAGAGCTACACAACGAAAGTCCCTCGGCTTTCTTGGTAAGATAGTTTTAGATAGAATTACTGTAGCTTACTTGTCGGCTGAACAGGGAAGAGTCTGTGCCCACAGCAAATACCTCCTGCTGTACCTGAATCGACATCTCTGGCAGCGTAGCAAATACAAGAAATTAACAAGCCTCTTAGCTAAAGCAACAGGAAGCCATTAGACTGAGGTGGCCCTGGTGCTGTGTGTCCTACATAAGCAAACCAAAACCTAAGCCAGGAAATGCCTCAAGGTTGCAAAATTGAAATCTAAGGGAAACCGATCACAAACAGCCAACTAGGCTGTAAGCTGTAGCCAATCAGTCATTTCCTTGCTTTGCTTCTGTATTTTCTCTGTAAAATCCTCTTGCCGAGCTCCTGATGGTAGAGCGCTCCTAACCTCTTCTGGTTTGTCAGTGCCTGATTCAAATACATTTTTGCTGAAATAAACTCTTTATCAGTTTTAATACGCCTCAGTTTATCCTTTAATGCTATGCTCAAGGCAGGGGATGGGGCCCCAGAACCCTGATATCCACGCCTTTGCTGTTCCTGGGGACGTGCTTATTTTACAGGAGAACGCATACAGCTCTCCCAGAGTTGGGAGCTACATTTCCTGGGCTACAGATGGCAATGGTCAGCCCATTTGTGTGACCTTCTGTGTAATGACTGAAGATTCTGGTTTGTATTTTGGAGTTCCAGGCCCTGTTTTAATTACTGTGTTATACTTGATTACCAAACACTTCCCATGAAAGGTATATTTTTATACTTTTAATGAAACCTTTTTTCTGTTGCATTTTGGAAATGGTTAAGGCTGAGTCCCTGAGAAAATTTCTGGGATAATTCAGATTTCTTATCCCATTTCCTTCCTCTGCTCCACCCTACACATCAAAAAAAAAAAAAAAAATTCAACAGAAAATTGCCTTTCATCTCCCCAGCAGCAACATTCCAGGTTTTAAACCAGAGTGTATTTTACACCAAAGAGTGTTTTTCTTGTTTTGTCTGGAAAATCTGCACATATTTATGCAGATTCCTTTTTAAAAAGCGAGGGGCTTCTCAGGCTCTTAAAACCAACTCAGTACTTTTTGATTGAAGCGCCAGCAGAAGCAGAGCTTGGTGGTTTGGGAAGATGCCCTCTAAGTGTAACAGTGGAAAAGATGATGCAGTTACGTGGTGCTGGTGGTAAGGATCAAACAAACCTTCCGCAGAAGACAAAACCCAAAAGAAAGGGGAATGTCTTTCAGAGTTGTTTGTAGTTACTAACATACTCTAGAAAGCGCTTTTGGTAAACATCTCAAGACTTTGGGGTTTTTTTTTTGGTTTTTGGTGTTTTTTTTTTTTTTTTGATGGGTTCTTGCTGCTCTTTTAAAGCAGAGCTATCTATGATTCTGATTGCCACATGACATGAGGCTAGCTTTATACTGCTAGAGAGCTCTGATGCTGAGGGCTGGATCAGATTTGAAAGGTGGCAGAACAAGGAGTCATTCATAGAGGCTAGGAGGGCTGCAAGGTCCCAGACACGAACCTCTTGAAACATATCTTTCATACAGAAAGCTTTGAGGTATGATGGGAACTGCAGACTTGGTTAGAATCTCAACTTAGCCATTATTTAAGCCTGCAGACTGTGGGCAAGTTACCCTCTCTGAATCTGTTCCCAAACCTATAAAATGTGGCTAATAATATTTGCAAGTTTGTTGTGAGGAATGACTATATATATATATATAGTGACTGCACATTAACAGACCCACTGTTGGTACTTAGTTCATTAAAAATGTTTCTTATTAATCAGATGGGGCTTAATATCAAGAGCAAAGAATTCTTAAACCATTATTAGGATGTTAACATTTTGGCATCAGTACCCAATCAGCTTAGTAAGGCTTATAGTTTCCTCAACCTCTGACTTTCTAACTCTTGGCCCTAAAGTTATTCAGCAAGAATGCTGAATTCAAGCATGATTTCATAAATCACCACTATTACCCTCAATCCCCTGACAAATACAGCCATGAATACTTTCTAGCACTTAGGGACTTAGAGTAAAATACAGCACTACCATCTAGAATTGAGGTTTTATTTTTAGCTACATCTTTCCCTGTCCTCACTCTTTGTGCAGAAAAGAGTTAAGATGTTGGGAGGAGGGTTCCCACCATTCCTTAAATTGTAAGAGTGGATCACTCTGCTTAAACTATTTGTATAAACAATATGGTTTATGTTGAACACTTGCTTTCCTCCTGGGAGTCTAGAATTTTGAGAGCAGTCCAGGGAGAGGATGCCCATGTGATCAGGGCACTTTGGGCACTGAATCTCTAATGAGCTTCCCTGGTGGCAACATCTCACACGTGTTGTCACAACTCATAGCTGGAGAAATTAAGTGTATCCTGTGTGATTTCACTAAAAGAAAATTCTTGGAAGCTTGCTCTTGCTTTCTTTTGGGCTTTGCACCATGTGCGTTTTCCCTTTGCTGATTTTGCTTTGTATCTATCCTCTGTAATAAACCATGTGAATAAAATAATGCCAAGTCCTGTGAGTCCTCCTAAGGAAACATCAAACCTGGGATGTTGTATTAGAAACAAAAACAGACCCAATAGGATGGAGACTTACAATAAGGACTTGGCTCATGTGATCACGGAGGCAGAGAAATCAAAGATTTGCAGTCAGAGAGCCGATGGCATAGTTCCAGTCTGAGGCTGGGTCTGAAGGCAAAAGACTGTCCCAGCTGGAAGACAGTCCGGCAAGTAGAAAGAATTCTATATTACTTGGCCTTTTATTCTATTCAGGTCTTCAGTGGATGAGGCTCACCCACAGAGAGGAGGGCAGTCTGCTTTAGTCTGATTCAAATGTTAATCTCATCCGGAAACACTGGTACACACATACAAAGAAATAATGTTTAACCAAATATTTGGGCACCCCCGGCCCAGTCAAATTGATGTGTAAAATTAACCATCACAGAGGTGGTCTTGGAAACCCCCATGCAATCTTTAGCTTCAGCTCTGTACAGACTAGAAAATCGGCCATCTCCAGCCCTGAGTTCTTTCCAGCATAAGTCTTACGTTTCACCAATGCAATTGGGTGCACTATACCCTACCTCAAAGGTTCTTATGAAGTGTGAGAGTATGTTCATTTATTCATATCATTCAATAAAGTTGCCTCCTATACACCAGGCACTGTGCTAGAGAGAGAGGCTATGTGTAGGCAGAGAGTGGCATGAGTTCTGGCACAATGGGTTTGCAGGGCTGGGTCATGCGGGGTTTAGCAGACTATGTTAACAGCTTTGGATTTTGTTCTATATGCAATGGGAGGTCCCTGAAGGAAGGTACATAGGGAGCGCCCAATACCTGTTTGTTATTGAACATTACCACCTAGATATCAAGTCAGAATATTCAGTTTCAACATAATCTAAAATCAGACCCAGCCATCTTCTCCCCGTAATCCTTCCCTGAGTTAGCTGCTTCTGGCACCCAGTTTTTCATTGTCTGGATAGCTCAGTTGTCTTTGATTCATTTCCTTTAGTTCCCTTTCTGCCAACTTTTAAAAATTGTCTCCCATATTTTATCCTGAGCTAATTACTTTATCATGCTGAGCCTATTTCTTCCTGTCTAAAATGGGGATGATACTTCAAAAAAGAGAATTAAATGAACTAAATGTAAGTAAATTGCTTACAATGCATCTAGCATGTAGCAAAAACTCACTAAAGGTTGGCTGTTACTCTGAGCTAGGAATTGGAGATATAAAAATAAGCCAGAAGAAGTTTTTCTCTTTGGGAAAAAATGAGGTCCGTCTACCTCAGATTCATCTTAAAACTCAACTTTGACCCTCACTTGTTCAGACCCCATTCTGCTAACAGGGTAATAAGGCCTGGGATGCTTAAAAAGCAGGTACTCAAGTTCCTCAAGTTAGCTAACCTACCTTCCAGCTTTTTCACCTCCTACCTCACAGACCAAACTAAAGCACTTCATATTACATAAACATCCCTTTTGGTTTATCACCTGTCTTTGCCATTGCCATTCCCTCTGCCTGGAAAGGCCCAGTTCATGCCACAGAACTCCCTTGTATTTGTTATATATTCATTATTTGGCACGTGTTTATTCAGTGCCTACTATGTGCTAGGACTGTTCTAAGTGCTTGGGATGCATCTGTAAATGACCCATCTGCCCTCACAACGTCTATGCTAGTGGGGGAGACAGACAATAATACAAACACAGGGGCTCCACGTCAGGGATTGGTAAGTAGGGAGAAGACAAAAGACATACATGTCTCTATCAAGTACAAGCTCAAAGGCTAGAGCCATGTCTCATTCAGAATCTTCATATCCTCACAGAGCACCTTTTATTTGTAGGTGCTTGTTATTTTTGAATAAATCATATTCTGGAGACTTTAAAAGGCTGTCAAATACTAAATTGCTAAAGAGCAACAGGAGCTGCACTCAAATTCAACAAAATGAGGTCTTTTGTACCTGCTTGGGCACCATTCTGTTGCTGAGAATAAAGGCTGAAGAGAAGATAATGTTCTACATTTTCAAATGGTAGATTTTTTTTTTATGGCCAAATATACAGATTTCTGCAGTGGTCTGGGTGTTAAATCTAAGGCTTTGAGACAGTCTTAAGTCCAAATGGTGACTCTGCTAATCCCTTACTTAGCTTTAGTTACACAAATGGAAAAGGGGGCAAATGAGAGTACCTACCATATAGGGTGAGGATTTTTTTTTGACTACTTATGAACCTTTATTCTTCCATGTAATATTAAAAAAAGTTTGTCAGGTTCACCAAAAAAATTCACACTGGCATCTTTATTAGCACTACATTAATTCCAGAAAAATTCTTCGCAGTTTTGATCTTTTTGTTACATTATGTATTTATTTAGTTCTGCTCATTTTTTAATCCCTACTTTTTCTTCATAAAGTTTTTTCATCATTTATCAGGGTAATTCCTAAATGTATTTTGTTGCTATTGGACTGTTTTATTTTCTGTTTTGAGGTTTTCAGTCTTTCTCACTTTTATAAGTTATCTTTGTCTTGTAATTGTGCTGATTTATTCATGTTTATTTTTTCATTAAAACTGTCTCACTGTGGTAAAATACACACAACAAAAAATTTACCATCTTAGCCATTTTTAAGTGTAGTTTAGCGTCTTAAGTACGTTGATGTTCTTCAAGCATCACCACCACCCATCTCTACAATTTTCATCTTATAAACTGAAACTTTGTACCCATTAAACAGTAACACTCCATTTCTTCTTGCCTCTTACCTCGGGCAACCACTGTTCTGCTTTCTGTCTCTGAATCTGACTGTTCTAGGTACTTCATATAAGTGGAATCATACAGTATTTGTCTTTTTGTGACTCGCTTATTTTACTTATAATGTCAAGAGTTCTCCATTCTGTAGCATCTGTCAACAATTTCCTTCCTTTTTTAAGGCTGAATATTTCATTGTATGCATATTCCACATTTTGTTTATCCATTCATCAATAGACATTTGAGTTGCTTCTACCTCTTTGCTACTGAGAACCCATAAAGTGTTATTAATGAGAATTAAATGTGTTCCTGGCATATAGTAAGAACTTAATGATATCCACTATTATGTTTTTATTGTGGGGCAGGAGTATGTTTAACTTGTTTTACATTCCATGGATGCTTCTGTGAGAATCTATGTATTTCTGGAAGCTTCTAAAAGAGAACAGTTTGGAATACCTTTTTTAGAAAAATTATAATTTGATAGTTGAAAGAAATAAACACTGATACGAGTTTAAAGAATCCAGAAAAGAGCCAAGCTCTCCTCCAACCAGATTTATTAAACATAACAAAATTCTATATACAAAGTGCCCTAAACCAACTGCTTCAAAACATGATATTTTCTTAACTAGTATTTTGATATGTCAATCCATGGTGTCAAAAGCAGTTTACTCTAAAATTAACAGGAAAGTGTCCAACACACATTACATGAATGGCCTAATTACTCGAACTCTAATAGTTCTATAGGATAATTAACATAAGGTACAACTGAGTCCCTATGACAGGCTGCTGGGGAACAGGTCTGAGACGTCAAGAGGCCATTTTGTGCACTGCCACTGTGATGCCATCGTGTTTCTGGATCATGATGTTCCTGAAAGGCAAAGTGGACGATACTCAGTAAAACGTTACAAATGGCAGTCAGTGTAAAGATGCTGTTTGGTTTAGGATACAACTAAAAAAGTAATACTTATCATTTTTCCATGTATAAAAGCAATAATATAAACACAATACATGTGGGAAATACAGAAAAGTATAAAATATAAAAATGAAATCAATCCTATAATCCTACCAAAGACAATCACTATTATTATTTTCCCTTTTTTTTATCTGCATGTATACTCTATATACACATTTTTTCCCCCTCATTCTACAAAACTGTGATCATAATGTTGATAGTATTATATTCTGCTTTTCTCACTTACTATTTGGAAGACCCTCACTTGGAATATCTTTAGTCTTTCTATTACTACAGACAGTGTTTCTGTTCTGTTTAGTCTTCCTCTGTGCTATTTATTGCTTTCTTTTCCTTGAGAGACTGATGGTTCGTAACAGTTCTTACTCTTCATTTAAATGTCACTGTGTTCTGAAAGTGTATTAGCTTCAGAGATCAATCCATCTGCTCCTGTGGTCCAAAGGGAGGAACTTCCCTCCAAGTCCTTTGAATGATGAATGCAGGGTAGGCCCCAGTCAAGTATCTCAGGGATTTTTCTGAACAAAAAGGAAAGGAAGGATCTGCTGACACCTACTCACCCATTATCTGATTCGAGACACACCACAGGAATATCAGTGGGGTCCGAGGTCAGCTTAGCTGCTTGCTGGGCTAGTACAGATACCACCCCAGCATGCTCATCTGACAGGGTCCCACGGCCTGGAAGACAGAGATGGCATCAGGTAACCTGACTGTCCAAAAAATGAGTAGAGAGCTACAGTAGAACTGAACTGAATTATTTACAAAAAGAAGGGTCAGCTCTTGGTCTCTTAAGTTAGGTACTGACATGAAATGATTCTGCCCTGATACTCAGCCAGTTACAGCAGTGAGAAGAGAAGGCCAGACAGCAGCTTTTAAGTCAATAAAGCCCTAACACTCAATTTTCCAAGTCATTTTCATCACCATCTCTAAACACCTTCTCAAGCACATAAGGAAGCCGTAATTCAAGTCAATCTGAAAGCAAACTGAAACCAAGAAGAAATTCAGAGGTGAGATTGACAAAAAAGTCAGTAAGGGCAACAGACTTGTTGAAACTAATTAATTCCTCATGGGAAATCTGATTTCCTTTTACTGAGCTCAACCTCAAAGGATATAAAGATCTTTACTCAGGAGTGCAGCTGTAAGATCATCTTGACAGAATATATAAATACCCTGTGAGCAGTTATTTCCACTAGAATAAGCTGGTTGTTTTCAAATATCAACAGAAATGACTTTTTACTAATGTTTGTTTTAGCCTGTAGATAATAACTACATCTTGGGTGTCAGGTACAAAAAGTAGATACTGAGTTTACTTTGCAATACATTTCCGTATATAAAAGGCAACACAAGCCCGTCTGCTTGAAACTAAGTCAAGTAATAGACTATGGCAGAGTTGATGGATTTACTTCTATTATATAAAACATTAAGTAGACAGACAACAGTGCAGTCTTTTGGGTCTTGACGGTTTCTCGAAGTAACTCATTTAGCTTTAGCTATCCACACTTGAATTTCAGCCTTTCCATTTGTGAGCCTGGCAAGCGCCTCAAAAAAATCTGCCTTTTTTCTCCCAACTAACTGATTTGTGTGTAAAACCTAACTGAGCTACAAGACTACCTCTTTCAATTACCCTCCCAGCAAAAATTCAGAGTTTAAAAACTCCTGCAGTACAGAGGAGTAAGAAGCAAGGAGTCCTGGGTTTACTAGTTCTGACATTAATTAGCTGAAGGCTTCCACTGTTTACCTTTTGACATTTATTTACTCATCCGTGATTGTTACCATTTTTTGAGCATTATGTCTGGGTTATGTTCCGAGTGTTTTACATACATTATATACCCTTATACTATTGTGATTAAGAGGCTCTAGAGCCTGACTCAAATCCTAGCTCAACCATTTACTAGCTGTAGGACCCTGGAAAATTACTCAACTTCTGTGCCTCAATTTCTTCATCTACCTCACAGGGTTATTATGAGGATTAAATGACTTAGTAAATGTAAAGCACTCAGAATGGTGCCTGGCCTATAGTAAGAGCTCAGTGAATGCAATTCTATAAAAATAATTGTTATTAAACAACAACCCGGTAAAGAAACTGAGGCTCAGAAAGATTCTTTTTGGTCCAGGTTCACACTCCTAATAAATGGAAGAGCAGGTATGTCCAACCCGACAGTCCCCATTTTTACTGCCTACTCACTTATTAAGTGAATTTGGACAGAAAAACAAACAAAAAAATTGTACCACCGATCTGGCCGGTTATTGTGAAAGTTAGAGATAATGTATACAAAGTGTAGCAGTCCCAACATATGGCGTACATTCAATAAATGGTAACTGCTGTCATTATCTGAAGTCCTTTCTAGACCCAATTTAAAATGATTCAAACACTGTTTTACTAGAAACAACTGTGTAGTGCTAGAACCGCAAGGAACATTTCTACCTTCATAGATACCAAATGAAAAGTTTCAACTTTCTAACTTTGTTACTTGGAGGTGATCTTTACTCTCCCAGAAGTTCCCGGAAAGTGGCAGGGTAACAGGAAGTAAAAACTAGAGAACAGCAGCACACTAGGCTCCCAGTCCACATCAAGTGCTGGGCAATCCATCAAAGGGTTGATGTGAGATACTTACAGCCCAGATTGAGTCCTTGTGAATCTGTGCACAGGACTCCCACAATGGATGGATTCTTCATTCTAATTCCAGGAACACAGGAAGAAGAAAGCAAATGATGTGGGAAAATGAATTTAAATAACACATATAGGCTTTTTATGTACCAGAAACTGTCGTAAGTGCCTTAAATCAGTCTTAATCTTTTTTCACTACCGCCCATCTCTACACCAAGAAAATTAAATTTATAATTCACTAGTTTAAATAGATAGCCCAATAGCTCTCTGATGAGAGAAATGATTGCGCCAGGTCCTTCTGAGCTTTGGAGGGCCACAAACATTGAAATATCTAGGACTGTTCTCCTTGTTAAAAAGGCATACTCTAGCATACTAACCCCCCTTGAAATAAATGTTGAAAAATTCTTAAGTAACACGGGTTGCCTCCAGAAGCGGAAGTGGGAAGCTGAGGAGTACTGGTGCGAAGGAGGTGTTTCCCTGCACGCCTTCTTACACTTCTGGTTGTCTTCCACCTTCTTAAACACCAAATAACTGGTTACAACCGGAAAGAGCTACGCTAGTGTGTTCATATTGACACGACAGGGGTCGACTTCGCACAGGTGGTACATTCTTTCTCCAAATGAACCTGGTTCCTAAACCCCCGAAGAACGACCCTGTCCTTAAAGACAATTTCAACACGACAGCCGGCCGTGGGCTCGGGCCGCGGAGACTAACTCACTCGCTCGCTCGCTCCGGAGTGTGCGAGGCCCCGGCGGCGTTTTATTCCGGGTCACCCCCTACCCCCACCCAGAGGCCCCGGGACAAGGCGTCCTCAAGAGGCCTGGCCGGCGCTCGCAGGCTGCGCCCTGTGTCCCTGTCAACTCACCCCGCCGCGACCCCAGGACTCACGTGTCCTCGAGGTGCTGCTCCAAGGTCGCCTCCATCCCGCCGCCGTTCCTCCGGCGCAGGACTCTGCCGCGCGTCGTCTCCCTCCGCCGCAGGCCTCAGCGCTCCTCGGTCACATGACGCGAGCGGGCCGCCGGCCGGGACGGCGCCTCCAAAGGGACAAACTTCACGGCGCAGCCTCCGCGTTGTGAACGGGAAGACGTCATTACGCGACGGCCGCCTCGAGCCGCGCGAGCTTCTGCAGCCCGCGAGACAACAGGCCGGGGGACCGCGGCGGCTCCACCTCGCCACCCCGGAGGGACGTCTGCAGCCGCCGTCGGAGCCGGCGTGCTGGCCTGTCCCTTTGTCTCCGACACGCAGACCTTTGGACTCCGATTCCACCGACTGAGACGTCGGACCAGATCTTGTTGAAGTTTTACAGTAACTCGGCGGGTCAGGCGAGGTCTCATGCAGGTGGTGGAGCAGGGACAGACAAGAGAGACGCAGGACCCCGGTGAAGGGGTCCCCAGGCATGAAGGGGGAACACACAGGAAAAAACAGAACACAGGGACTAGAGGACAAGATAGAACAAGGTTAAAATCCCAAGTTAGGTATGGGAAAAGTGTCTGGATTTTAACTGAAGACATTGGTTCTTCCTCTTTGGCGAGGGCTCCAGAAAGTTTGGGAAAGAAGGTGTCACTTGTGATAAAGACTGGGTAGAATTACTTAAAAACAATCCTTTAAAAAGTAAATTATAAAAGCAGTTGTAAAAATAAGAAAAGAAAGCCCACCCATAGTCTCTGTCCAGAAATGACCATTAATACCTCAGAGAATATTCTTTCAGCCAATTGTTTTTGCAAAGGTACGCTTTTTTACTTTTTTAAGCAAAATTGACACACATACTGGACATATAATTCTGTAGCTGGCATTTACCGCAGAATTTAGCATAAATGTCTTTCCATATCAGTAAATATTCATTTACATCCTTTGTAATACTTACAAAATATTGCACTTTATAGCTGTTCCTTAATCGACTTAACCAACCCCTTATTAATGTACAAGTAAGCGGCTTATAGTTTTTTTTTTGTTGTTGTTGTTATTTCGGGCCTTTCTTGACTATTAGAAATGCTGGATAAATATCATTATAGCCAAACGTGTGTAGTTTAAAATTTTCCTTATGATAAGTTACTAGAATGGAATTAATTGGTTCAAGGATATGGACATTTTTAAGGCTTTTGCTATACACTTACAAATTGTCTCCCCCCGCTCCACCCCGAAACGTGGTACCAATTTACACTCAGATTGGTAGCATTTGATGAAAATAGGATAAGTATGGCCATAGTCTCGCCCATCCCCCACAGGCCGATACCCTGTGCTTAAGTCCTCCTAGTGTCACTCTTGGATCTCCCTTTTCTCCAACCCTCTTACCCTCAGCTTTTACTCGCAGTCCACCTTCTGATCTGGGGTCCAGCTTCAAGGCCCCCTTGACTTGGCTTCGGAGTCCCTTTTCATTCCCTAGCTGGGATGGTGAGAAACTTGCAGTTCTTTAAAATTCCAGCCTTGAATGTTGTAATTCAAGAGTTTTAGACTCCTGCCCTAGAGAAATATTTTCTGTTAACTTAAGGGTCACATAATGTGAGCCATTTAAATTTTAGAAAAAGTAGTTTAGAACTACCCTTAAAAGACAGCATTAGAAAATGTAAGGAATGAGCCCTCTTGCTGCCCAGTTCCTGCCCAAGGCAGCTCGGCACTGCAGTACCGCCCCCTTGTGGTCCCGCATGGTGTAAAGCTTTGCTGGACTAGGGCTTCTCAGCTCTGGCTTTTCAACCTTCAGGGCAGAGACTTCAATAGAAATGTAATGTGAGCCTCATCTGTAATTTTAAATAGTCTGGTAACCACACTGAAAAAGTAAAACAGGTGAAATTAATTTTAATAATATACTATTTGTCCAAATACTATGTCGAAAATAGTGTCATTTCAACATGTAAATACGAAGATATTTTTAACATTCCCTGCCCCTTTTACTAAGTCTTCAAATTCCGGTGTCTACACCGACAGCACATTTCTATTCAGACTAGCCACATTTTAGGTGTTTGATGGAGCCACGTGTGGCTAGTGCCTACTGCTCCGGGCTATCTCTGATTATCTCAAAGCCAGATCAGTGATGGATGATAGGATTCTCAGAAAAGCTGGTGATCATATTTGAAGCTGTTAAGAAAGGCCTCTGAAGGGAAAACGAAGAAGTAGGTAGAGGATGACCACTGGTCTAAACATCCTTGCGGGGTCCGTAGGTGGGAGGGCAGGCTACTCCACACCACCCCCTCTTTCTCTGCCTTGTTGCTGTTTTGCCCCTGCCCAGCTGGGCAGAGGGAGCTGAGTGGCTTATATACGCTGGGGAAGTGCTGGGGGCTTGGGGTAATGGTTAGTTGGAGGAGGCGTCTAACCCCTAATTGTTTTCTACTTTCTTCAGCTTGTGGAGGGTTTGATGATCCTTTATTCTCAGTTTTGAGTGCTAATAACCATTTTGGGAGTGACAAGAAAAGTCCCAGGACACCCATATTAGAATACTTGCCTCGTTGTATTGTAAGTTTTTATGCTTGCTTTTCAAGTCAGAAAGAGTGTCTTCTCCATTTCTGCGCCCTAAGTGCTGTGGAGTGTAATAGGAATCCAGTACATTTTTATTAAAGAATCTTGATGGGTTCTTTGAGAAGAGGACTCTGTATAACGTAAAAAAACTTTAAGTCTTCAACTTTAACAACCTTTATCCTCTTCTTCCTCCCGTCCTCCATATGCAGGTGCCTGGAAAATGGAAATCCCAGGAGGATCTGGCAGAGAATGCCCAATGCCCACATGTCCTGGCTGGGAAGGGGGAGATGAGAAGCCGGAATAGGGGTTCGAACCAGACCTTGTAGGTCATCTGACTGCTGTTGGCTGGGACCCTAAGCCCTCTTCCTTGACCTGTCAGGAGCAGAACCCTCCTGGGGGGTCCACTTAAAAAGTGACGCTCTGGTAGAGGTCTAGTCCTCCCCTGGGTGCACAGGGCTCCGCTACACCAGGGCCAGCCCATTGGTTGCTCTTTCAAGTGCTTAGGGTCCCAAGCCTGAAGTGCAATGAGCCCAAAGCCATGCTGGGGAACGGGCCCGTGCCTGCCACCAGGGGGCACCGAGGCCACGGAAAACCCTGCTCAGGCTGGAGGATCCTAGGTGAGGGACAGGGGCCCACTAGCCTTCTGAGCTGGTATGGCTTGGTGAGGATAGCACTAGGCTAGGTTGGTGGCCTCAGAGTCAGACAGAGGTAGAACTGGATCCTGGCTTAGCCACTGCCTACCCACGTGACCTCTCTGTGATACGGGGGTACCATTACCTGCCTCATCAGGTAGTGGGGAGGATTATGAGGTATTTTATAAGCTTTGCTTTGCTAAATTTGAGTGGGAAGACTCATTGAGGACACACATGAGAAAAAGTTAACGGTTCAGTGAAGGCAAGAGCCAGATGATGACCACAGACCTCAGGCAACCTAGTGTTCACGTGGGAGGGAGCCCACGGGGCTGCATTTACATAGCTGCTCCGTAAAGCTCTGTTAAATGAGGTAATTAAGTATGTTTTACTACATTTTTCTGTGGTATATAAAATTTATAAAACATAGGAAAAGAAATCACCTGAAATCCTAACCCTAACCCTAATGATGTGAATGTGAGTAAGGTAAATAGGAGGGGTGGGATTTGGCTAAGGTGGAGATGGGGAAAGGCATGTCACAAGGGTCACAGGAGTCTGCCAGCTGAAGCCTCTTACTCATGTGAGCTACTGGATGGGACACAGGGGCGCTTACCCCTGCCTTCGGTGGTGGACAGCACCTGCGAGCTGACTCCTAATAGTAAAAGTAGCAGCAGTACCAGTAGCTGTTCACACACATGGAGTGACAGCTGTGTGCCAGGCAATTCTCAGGCCTGATTAGTCCTCAGAACCTTTTGGAAATCGCTGTTATCACTGTCCTCCCTTTAGAGTTAAAAAAAAAAAAAAAAAAACCCTGAGTCTCAGAAGATCACTGCTTGCTCAAGGTGAGCGTGCTTGTGAGTGTGCTGCCTCAGCTTCTCTCACTTCCCCAGCAACGCAATCCTGGGGATGTGAGAGGGTTCTGGAGACCCGGTCCACCTCTCTCATTCTCTGCAGAAGGAGTCTGAGGCTCGGAGAGGGGCTGTGGGTAATTTAGAACTTGAACATGGAATGCTTAACCGTCTACTGTTCTAACTCTACTGTGCTGCTACAGGCTGCCTTAGAGCTTTAAGTTAAAGCAATTTTACAGACACTCATTATTATGCAATGAATTGTGTCTCCCCAAAATGTGTCCCTCCTGTTTCATATGTTGAAGTCCTGGCCTCCAGTACTTTAGAATGCCACCTTGTTTGGAAATAGGGTCTTTACAGAGATAATCAAGTTAAAATGAGGTCATTAGGTGGGCCCTAGTTCAATATGACTGGTGTCCTTATAAAAAGGAGAGAGAAGACGGCCATCTACAAGCCAAGGAGAGGGGCGTGGGGGCAGATCCCTTCCTCACAGCCCTCAGAAGGAACCAACCCTGCTGACACCTTGATTTTGGACCTCTAAACTCCAGAACTGTGAGACGATAAATTTGTATTATTGAAGCCTTTCAGTTTGTGGTACTTTGTTGTGACAGCCCTGGGAAACCAATATACTCACATAGCTGTAAAGTCTACAAGGCAGAATCAATGTCTGTGACATCACAGTCATCTGGAAGCCCTTAATTATAGAAAGACTGGCTGGGAGGATCACCCTCCCAGAGGCGAAAGGCTAGAGCAGGTGATCTTTTCTGCTTGCTCCCAACCTTGATACTTGGCTAACTAAGACATTTTTCTTATATTGGTGAACCATGGTGGCATGACCTGTTTGACTGTGACCATCTGGAGTCTATTTTATGTCCCTGCGCTTGGCCTATGGAAGGTGCTCAATAAATGTGCGTAGAGGGACTAGTGGGAAAATAACTTCTGGCCACTCAAATCCAAGACTCCCAGCCATGAGTTGGGCAGGGGAGAAGGGTACAGGCTGTCAGCGGACGGAGGTTGACATTGGGCACTGTCTCTTAAAGTTTCTAGCTAAGCCCCAATTTTGGAAGACAAGCAAAATAGATTTTAGATGACTCAGGGTGGGCTGAAGAAGTTCCAGTCCAGGAAGCTATCTTCCTGCTGCTTTATTAATTCTGCTATTGAGGATAAATGAGGTTGCAGACTTCCATATCCAGGTCTTCATTAGATCCCCAGTTAATGCAGCCATGACAAATGGGAATGAAGCCCTTATGAATAAAAAAAAGATCAGCCCAGTATAAAAAATTGTAGACCAGGGAAAAAGGAAATTTAGAGGAGCTGATAAAATACCCTATCCTTAATTAGACTGTCTGCATCACACATCTCATCAGCCTTAATGCCAAGATTTATTGACCTTGAAACTGTGTAAATGAAATAAGTGCTTGAAAATGAATGGAAAAGACATTACCTGTATTAAAATGTAGTTGCAGTGCAGGCCTGTGCACTGATGCTATTAGTTAAATGCAGGCTCTCAGCTTCTTTGGCTGTGCCTCACTGTCTGCCCAGCACATACCTCCTTAACCCCTGGTGAGTCTAGAAAGCCTGCTTGGAGGGTTAACAATGTGTTCCTTTGTCAATAATCTCTGCATTGTCCTGGAAAAATCCTTCTTGGGCAGTGAAATACCTTTGTGTCTTTATTTCACCATCTGCGAACTTAGTAAAGTGTTGCTGGTCCTTAGTTCAGAATAGAGACTGTTGTGAAGGCAGGATGACCCACCTAGTTCTGTGCATCCTGCCGTGGAGAGCAGAGCGAGCAGCTCTCTTGGCTGCCACCGTCTCGTGGTGTCCACGTTTAGCTTCAAGAGCTTACCTGCTATTACAACATTGGGTTACCCTCTTGTAAGAACTCGGACAAGTCCTCTAACGCCTTGATAGCTCAGATTTCCACTATCATGGAAAATAAGAGCAGTACCCACCTCACAGTGGTGGTGTGGGAACGCCACGAGAAGATGCACGTAAAGCCCTTCACACAGTCGCTGGGACCACTGCAGACAGTGCACAGATGGGAGCGGCTGTCGATGCCAGGCCCTCACTAGTCTGTCATTCAGGGCTCTTGGCTGCAAGCAACGGAAGCTGACTGTGGCTGATGGAGTAGGATAGGAAGTTTTACAATGACCCCAGGGAGCTTGTGGTTACTCAGTTGCTGCGAGGAGTTGAGAGCTCAGTCTGAGCTGCCAGTGACAAAGCTCCAAGCCCACCATGCCACCCCTGCCCCTGGTGTGACCTAACCCACAACAGCTTGCAGCACCAAGGCCACTACTGTGGCAGGAACCTAGTCCGGTAACCACCGTGCCCCTGAAGCCAGGCCATTCTGCTGCTGCCCTTGTCAGTGAAGTGGAATTTTCCCAGAGTCTCTGCCTTGAAGTCTTGTGTAAATAAGTTTGAGCAACGCGGCCTGGATCCCGTGCCTGGCTTTAGTTGCAAAGGAGGCTGAGGAGGGAATGTCTGCTTTCTATCTCTGTTCTGAAAGTGCCCTGAGCAAAGCAAAGGCATTCACGTGGGGCTGGGCAGCAAGAGGGTGTTTCAGGTGTCTCCTCCGCGGGGCGTCTGGCTTTACAAGAGGGAGTGCTCTTGGGTGGGGCACTGCAGCCCCTTCCACTGCTCGGAGGGCAGCTTCCCCGGGCAACCTTCCACTCTGGCAAGGGAGGGGGAGAGCCTTCTGCTCTTTCTTCTGCATGAGCCCAGTATATATGGAATTCGAGAGAGTGGGCATTTTGCCTTGTGCTCTTAGAGATAAGGGCCATAAAACACATCTGAGAATCCACATGTCCGCCAGCTTCACACTGTGACCTCACTGTAGATCTCTAGTTTCCTTTTTAAAAATCAATTTCTCACTAGTTCCCCAAATTCTTTGTGGTCAGTAGTAGTAAATCAGGCAGCGCCTCCTCACTCAAGGAGTTTGTATTCTATACAGTAAATAAGCTAGAGATAATGAAGGAAAAAAACACCTAAGTTTTATTTTGACTAAGAGAAACTTTTCAGACTAATGATCTTTACCAATAACAACCTGCATGTCTGGCCTGGCCTGGAGCCTGGGGCTGGATTCTAAGGAGAGGACTCAGTGGGACAGTAGAGCTGCTTCTGGGAGGGAGAAGATGGGAGAGGGGGTGGGAGAATGGAAAGAGAAATACCAAACCCTCAGGGTCAAGACCTTTCCAGACCCTGAGTGTGTTGTCTTTCCCCTCCATGGTCCCTAGGAAAGAATCTGGCACGCAGAAGGTGTCCAACACATGTCTGCTCTATTAGAGGAGGAAAATCTTTGGAAATCTCATAGGAAAATGACCCTCACCAACCCTTCATCTGTACTCTATTCTAGCTTCCAGGGAACCAGTAGAAACGGGGGGCAACCACGTTGTCCACAGCAGTGAAGGTGGTGGATGGTCTTCATAACTTACCTGACTGATGTGGATTTCCTCTTTCCCGGCCTCAGTTTTAATATCCATACACTTGGTCAGTTTTTCACTCAAGAACATTGCACTTCCTCTTGAACTTAAAGATGAAAAATGAACATTTACAGAGCACAGCTATTCACACACCTTAATCTCATGTTAATTCACTGTCATCCTGTGAGGGGTCTCTACCATCGTTTTGTGGCCGAGGTAACTGGGAGGTCTATGGACTTGTCAAGCTCATAGAACTTGAGAGTGTCCATGGCTTTGGGACTCCAAGGCTAGGGCCGGCCAGTTTCCAGGATGTAGATCCCAGATGAATCAGTCCCTCTGCAACTGTCTTCTCAACCAGTCTGGACAATTCCAGCCTGAGGCTGTAAGCCACAAAGTGGCCAGAGGCTGCCGTCTCCCCATCTCCCTTCCCAGCAGCGGGAGGATTTGTCCTAGGCCTTCAGACACCCGAGTAAATCAATTGCCACATTAATTCTGGACCGTTAGCATCTCCCCCGCCCCGGGGAAAGTCAGAGGCAAGGAGACTAATGTCCCATTGATCTTTCCAGTTGCCAAAGGGGAAGTGAGATGAACGTAATCCCATCTGTTAAGATGGAGAAGGGCCCATTTGAAAGCAGCCAGGATTACTTTAAGGAAGTAACAGTTTATCACTCTCTGGACAAGCGAATATGAAATTGGGGCTAGCCTCCTTTCGGAGTTGGTAGACACATTGATCAGCAAAGAGACGGTCAAGGGAAGTGAGCGGCACGACCTCTGGCCTTTGTTCCACTTGTCCTTTCCCGAGGTCTTTCTGTTCTTTATGTGGACACAACTGCACAAACAAGACAAAACCCACCCCCGGGCGCTCAGGAATAGCTAATGTTTGTTGAGGGTTGATGATTGCCGGGTGCTGTACTAACTGGCTTATAGTTACTGTCCAGCAGCTTTATGAGGTGTTCTTATTTGCACCATTTTACAGATCTGGAAACTGAGGCTTCGAGAGGTTGGGTGACTTTCCCAAGGTTACTGAGCTAGTGAAGGGACAAATCAAGCACAGGCTGGCAGACCCTGAGCCTGCCCTCAAAAACCCTCAGGACGTGCAGATTACTCAGCGGGAAGGTAGCCCAGCCAGGCCTGCTTCGAGATCCTGGTATCTCCCCTCCACTCCACTCCACTTGCTCCTTTCCTTGGTCAGTGCCTTAGGGAACCCTGCTGACCCCAGAGGGGAGGCGTCTTTACTAACTGCAGAGGCTGAGCCAAGGCTGAGGGGCTGGGACGCCTGGAGGCCTCAGTCAGGGCATCTGGACAGCAGAGGCTCAGGGCGGAGTAGAGGAGTGGGCAAGCCGAGGGCCGAGGTCTCAGCAGGACATGGGGTGCAGGGTCTGCTGGGGCTCCTCTTGTGACCGCCTGGCGTGAATTCCCATGGAGGAGAGGCAAGCTCAGTGACAGTCTCTCAGCACATCTGAAACTGGGACGTCCAGTGTCCAGCCTCAGTGCAGGCTGCTGTGGCCACTGAGAGCCTGAGAAAACACCCCAGCCACAGGCTGGGATGGTTAGGTTGGGAAGGCCTGGGGACCGCAACAGTGTGATATCAAAACCCCAGGAATGTGTACCCCTGAGATCCTCAGAAAACGTGTCTCAGCATCAAATTCAACCAGGGCCAGAAGCACCTCCAGAGGGAAGCTCCCCAAAGGGGCTTTGCCACCGGCCTTGGATGGGGACACGCTGCCAAGGCTGAGGTCACTTGAGGGCGGCAGTTCTCATCCTCTGTAGCCAGAAGTAAGTCTTCTAATTAATACCACTTTGGATCTGACAGAGATGGCTGCTCTGTCCCGGGCTTATTTGCTGTTTATCTCCGTGATTGATGCTGGTAACATTTAGAGTCTGTCAGGGAGATATTTCATGGATGCCCCATGTGGTGGGATGGAGACAGCCAGGAAATGTGATTCCCTAGTTAGGGCAGAATGGGAGCTGAATCTAATGTGTTGATGGAGAGGCCCAGGCCCTTTCTAGCCCCTTGTCGAGTAGGGGAAGTGGAGTCGGGGCTCAGGAGGCCTGCCCTGACCCGGAGCGGTAGGAGGGACCTGTCCTGAAGGGCTGTGAAGAAAAACGATGTATGAGAGGCAAGAAGCTGTTTTCCCAAGGCTTTCTCCTGTAAAAGTATCCCGTTTCTGTTGGCCAATAGACTTTGCAGGCTCAGACACACAAGAAAGGAAGCAAACAGGGAGGTAAGCACTCTTCCTGCTGTTTCCGGGGTCTTTAGTATTCCTCCCAAACCTCTGCGTCTACCTACCATAAGTTTAAGCGTTAATCATAAGGCTGATCTCAAAAGTGAAAAGATTTTTGAATCCCCCAACTAGAAATCTTCACCCTGACACCCAAAGCACTTTGTACATTATTGTCAAAGCATAGCGTCCAAACATTTAAAAACATGGTTCTCATAAAACATGGAATGCACAGGTGTCAAAGATTTAGTCATTCATGAATGAGGGAACCAGTAAGATGGCGAAGCTGGTTCACAGAGCCAGGAACTGGATATTTAAAAGCACTTAAAAAGAAATATTTGAGTAAAATTTCTAGGTTAAAAACAAAACCGGTTGCACTTATGTATGTGGTCAAATGATTTTTGACAAGAATGCCAAGACCAATTAGGGGGAGAAAAGACAGTCTTTTTTAAACAAATGGTGCTGAGAAAAGTGGACATCCACATGCCAAAGATGAGGTTGAATTCTTATACCATATACAAAAATTAACTCAAAGTGGATCAAAGACTTAAATGGAAAAGCTAAAGCTATAAAACTCTTAGAAGAAAACATAAGAGAAAAGCTTCATGACATTGGATTTGGCAATGATTTCTTGGCTGACACCAAAAACACAGGAAACAAAAGAAAAACATAGGACAAATTGGATTACATCCAAATTTAAAACTTTTGTGCATGAAAGCACACTATCAACAGAGTGAAAAGACAGCCCACAGGATGGCAGAAAATACCTGTAAATTATGTATCAGGTAAGGGGTTAATACCCAGAATATATAAAAGAACTCCTACAACTCAACAACAACAACAAAAAACCAAACAACCTGACTTAAAAATGGACAAAGCACTTGGATTGACATTTCTCCAAAGAAGCCATACAAAAGGCCAGTAAGCATATGACAATATGCTCAGCATCACTAATTATTAGGGAAATGCAAGTCAAAACCACACTGAGTACCACCTCATATTCATTAGGATCAAAGAACCAGAAAATAACAAGTTTGGGCAAGGATCTGGAGATACTGGAACCCTTGTGCATTATTGGTGGGAATGAAAAATAGTATAGCAGCTATGGAAAACAGTATGGTAGTTCCTAAAAAAAAAATAAAATGTAGAGTTATTATATGATCCATCAATTCCACTTGTGGATATATATATCCACAAGAACTGAACACAGATTCTCAAGAGATCTGGACACCCATGTTTATAGCAGTATTACTCATATCAGCCAAAGGTAGAAGCAAAATGATTTTCCAAGGACAGATGAATGATGAATGGATAAACAAAATGTGGTATATATGTATAATGAAATACTATTCAGCCTTAAAAAGGAAATAAATTCTAACATGCTACAATATGAATGAAACTTAAAGACATTATCCTGAGTGAAATAAGCCAGTCTCATGGACAAATACTGCATTATTCTACTTATATGAGGTAAGTAGAGTAGTCAGATTTATGCAGACAGAAAGTTACCTGTGGTAGTTAGGTGCTGGGGGAGGGGAGAGTGGGGAGTCATCGTTTAATGGGTACAGAGTTTCAGTCTTGCAGGATGAAGAGAGTTCTGGAGATGGATGGTGGTGATGGTCGCACAACAATGTGAATGTAGTTAATGACACGGAATAGTACACTTAAAAATGGCTAAGTTGGTAAAACTTTATGTTATGTATATTTTACCACCATTAAAAAACAAAGAAAAACTGGTTAATGTCCTCTGGGGCAATTAAAAAATTAATCTTTGATGTTATACTTTCTATTGGATAGAAACTGTTTATATCTTTACTGGACATGATCTACAAGTTACCATGTAACTTCATGGAGTCTGAGCTCCTAATTAATGGTAAATAGCCTTTAAACAAAGATACGTTCCCCTGGGTAATTAAGTCATCCTTGGGTGGGCTTGTGAAACAATGACCAAATGACGTTGGAAGGACTTGCTGTCCTCTGGTGGCCTTATTTCCAGGTTTTGAATAATTAGCATTATTTTTGAACATCACAGTCACTTATGTCCTTGTTTTCCCCACCAGTCCCTTGAGGGCAGGAGGTCTGTCTTATTCATCTTTGCCTCCTTGCTGTGTGCTCTGGTTTGTTGAATAGAACTGAAGAAGGACCGATGGGGTAGAGCCACTTGGCAGCAGCAGACCTGCGTTTTCTTGAGTCTGTGACCATGATCGTAGTCTCACCCATCAAGCGAGGACATTACACCTGAGTGCTGGGCAGTGGGGGTGCTGTCTAATCTCAGGGTTTCCTTCCACCTCTAAAATGCTTGGATTCTAGTTTGGTCATCATCCACACAAGAAGGAGTTACTGGATGAAACACATCAATGAAACATAATGAACTTACAAAAGAGACTTTTTCAGGTGTATGTAATGTGCAGAAACTTTTTTTCTTGCTTTTCTTTGAAGAGCCACCCTTGATGCTATGTGATGTCTGGCTCCTGGGCTGGGAGGTGCATGAAGATATGCTGTTTGTAGCTTTGCTAGAGAGGAAACACTGCTGGGCCACTATGGATGTTCCTGCTCTTTTCCCCAGGGTGTGCAATGTCCCCAAAGGCCTCTGGAGCCATGCTCAGCCCCATCACTTGTGACACTGCTGTGGAAGCCCAGCCGCTTTACTTGGCTCTGGGTCTGATCAACTTGCAGGTGAATCCATCTATCTCCGCTCCCAGCCTTGCTTGGCCCTCACTTAAAAACACCTACACAGTGTTTCAGAAAGAAACTGACTGTGTTGGAGACTGGGTCCCAGACTCCTGAGTGCCATCTCTCATTAGTCATGGCCACAGATGGGGCTAGAATCTTGCTGACCAGACGCCCAAAGGTCTCTGGTGTTCAGCTCCACCCATGCCTGGGTTGGAGGCGCTGAGGGGCATTTGGATGGTGAGTGTGGGCGCCTCCCAGCTGTACCATTTCCTGGGATTCCCAGGCTGCCTCATGTCCACGTTAGATCCTCGGTGTCAGCAGAGGAAACCGAAAATCTCTTCTTAACATCACAACCATCTTTTGCTGGCTGCTAAGCACCCTTGCTCTGAAAACACTAACCAACCACCATAAAAACAGTAGATTTGCTTTTTCTGTCTCAGTGTATACTGTGTAGATGATTTAGGGAGGGGAAACAGAAGCCCAGGGAAGAGAAATTTATCTAAGGATACCAGCTAAAGGAGGACAGAATGAGGATTATTATTAATTCTAAATAATTCCAAGACTCATGTTCTTTTTTATTTTTCCCCTTCCCACTTTTTTTTTAAGATCCATTTATTATTATTTTTTAAATCTTTTTTTCCCTCTTTTTTGGTGATGGTGGGGAGTCATTCGGCTTATTTATTTATTTTAAATGGAGGTCCTGGGGACTGAACTCAGGACCTTGTGCATGCTAAGCACACACTCTACTACTGAGCTATATACCCTGCCCTCTGCCTTTTCCCACCCTTTTATAATTATTTTAAAATAACATTTACTTTGTTTTCTATCACAAAAGGAACCGGTGCACAAACAGAATGGAAAAATATAGAAACATATGAAGACAAAAGAACCACCAAGACAAACAAAGAAACCAAACCCAAGATCCTTAGCAATTCCTCTGAGCCAAGATAAAATGTTAACATTTGAGTGCCTTCCCTTTCAATCCTGTTCTGTGTGTGTGTCCATGCAGTCATATACCCACACACATGTGCAAAATAGGGTCACATTGTACATTCTTTTTTGTTTCCAGTTTTTTTCACTTAGCAATATAATGTTAACATTTCCCCACATCAGTAAACAATCTTCAGTCCCCTGCTCATTAACTCAACCAAGGCATGCTCTGCCCAACTCTGTGTTCTTCGGTGTCCAGTCACAAGGCTTCTCTCTGGGCTGCCTCCCCAGGGGGACACTGAGCCCTTTCCAGCAGACTGAGTTGGCTTGTACCCCAGGGGCTTGCTTTGCAAGTGACACATATTCCTTTTGTCTGTGAATTGATCGAACTCTATTCAAGATGGGCCTGTTATCTTGTTCAAAGTCTGTGAGAGATAGAGGGACGCAGGGAGAGCCAGCAAGCCTTTCCCACAAGGATGCTCCAAGGCTGTGTGGTCCCCTCACCTCCACAGTGGATTTAGAATCAGAGGGGTGGGTACAGAAGATGAGGCCAGCCCTGTTAGGATGCCTGACCCCTTGCAGCCACTCCAGTCCCTGTTTCCGGAAGGGAATTAATTGTTGGCTTCTGGGAAGCAGTTCTCAAAGTGATGTTGCATGGATATGGTAGGAACCACTGACCTTCAGACCTGAGCGGGCTACGTCTTATTTTCAGCTCAAGTGTAATGAACCACTTTGAGAGGATAAACATTAACTGAGGGAACATGAAGAGGATTTTATCTGGGGGCAAATCCTTAGAGTCTATAGGAATCTGTAGGAATCATCTTGGCCCATGTGTATATGTCTCCCAACCTCTGCCCAGAACGGCCAGGTGGGTGACCTCCTTAGAAAGGACTGACATCCCAGGAGTCAAGGTTCCTGGGCAGAACTTCCAGGGCTCTGTCCTAGCCTCTTTGCCAAAAAGTTAAAAAAAAAAAAAAAAGGCAATTTTTTTCATCAACCACTAGAGATGGGGAAAGCATTGCTGAGTCATAACCCCATTCCCAATCCATCCCTCTCAAAGAAAGAACTGTGACTCCAACTGGGCAACCTGAACCAGGAGGCTAAATGCATTGCTAGAATTCATTACTGTGATCAGAGACAAAAACACAACCTGGGCCTCTCCTACTGGGAGGGGAAGCTCCCTTGAAGTCTGTGGTTATTATCTCATTGATACTCAGTATAAATCCAGTATAAATGGTTTATTTCTTTTTTATTTGAAGTTTTATTATGTAGAAGTGTTACAATTTGACTGCACATATGCAATATATTGCATGTAAATACAGGTACACAATTTACTGCACATGTATTTTAATTTATATATATGTATAGTCCATTGTTTCTAAGAATATTTAGAGCTTTAGCTTTTAAACTTCGTAGTTATCAAAAGAATAAAGCCAACCACAAAATAAGAATTAATTCAAAAAGATACATACACCCCGCTGTTAACATTTATTTCTCACACACCAGGCACTATTTCGTTTTAGCAAAGACCCCACCCCCAGAGAGGAGCTGTTTCCTGAGCTCAGCCTGGCTGCTCACTCACCAGAGCCCATCCGCTTAGAGACCCACACCTACCAGGCTGGGCTGTGGTGGGAAGCAGCGCCTTCCTTCCTCCTTTCTTACGTTCCTCACAAGCAGCAGCATCTGAGTAAAACCAGAGAGCCCCTGCCCTACGTGGCTGGGACCTGGACATCCTCTTCCTCCTTCCCCTCCTCCTGGTCCAAGCTAGGAAACTGCAAGGTGGAGTTGGAAACAAGTTTAAGGCCTTTGGTGAGCCTGTCATTTTTCTTGGTCCTCTCCATCCTCCTGCCCTTCCTCTCATGGCACCTGCTGATAGTAATTGTCCAATGAAATGTTTCTCTTGGCCTCGCAGTAGATGGCAGGGTTTGGGGGTGGGGCGTGGGAGAACGATGCCTACTGGCAGGGTCTGGCTTTGGTCGCTGCTCCTGAGTCAGCCCCAGGACTTTCCCCATTTTCCCAGCCCATCAGCCTAGTGTCCCCAGAGCCAGTCCCCACCCAGGCCTTCCTGGAAATGAAGTCACATCAACAGACCTGCAGGACAATATTTCCTGCCTGTCTTTCTAAGGAGGTTATGCAGAATTTCAACATGCTGCCCCCCACCTTGCTGCCCTCAGAGCCCCTCATTTGTCTTTTTCCTCCTTCTCCTTCTTGTTTTTGGTGGTAAAATATATGTAACATAACATTTACTCTTTTTTTTAGGGGGGAGGGAGGTAATGAGGTTTATTTATTTTTATTTATTTATTAACAGAGATACTGGGGATTGAACCTAGGACTTCGTGCATGCTAAGCACACACTCTACCACTGAGCCACACCTCCCCCCTTCCCGCCCCCGCCAAATTGGCCATTTTAATGATTTTTTGAACGTACAGTTCTGTGGCACTGTACACTCTATTCTTGTTCTCGGCACCCTGAATGAGAGTAGGCCTGTTTCCTTGGGCCAACTTAAATGCCGGATTTCTCCCATTTGGATTGAGTCCCTATTCCCGGTTAAAAAGAAACTGAAGCACATTAAAATTTTTTGAGTATATTTGAGCATATATTGATTCTAATCCGGCAGCACCAAACCAAAGGTGGTTCGGAGTGCTCCACTGACAGGAGTGAGGGGCAAACTTTTCAGAGAGAAGATGAGGAAGCGAAGTGAAGAAATGATTTGATTGGCTGTAGCTGAAGTGGTTGCCTTATTTGGGAAAGCCCAGTGGGCTGTTTGTGATTGGTTGTCTTCATGTGTCAGTTCCTCAGATTCGAGAGCATTGACTCTGGCTTAGGCTTGGGGTGCTTATGTGGCTACCAAGGCATCAGAGCCACCCCAGTCTAACAGCCTCCTTGTTTAAATCCTCAGCACCCACAACCACCATGTAATAGATGTAAGTTTCCTGCTGAGCCTGCCTTCCCTCAGCTGAATGCTACTGGGTGGCTTTTTAAATAAGAAAATTGAAGTGAGTTAGTCTTGATTTCAGAGTGTGCCAACCTACTCTTCTTAGCCATGTGTGAGGAAGGGAAGACCCCAGAGCCTAAAATGCCCTGAAGGCTGCCAGCTTCCATGGGGCTGCACCCCAGGGAGAGAGAGGCACTGGTCCGTGGGTGAGGGGGTTTGGGATCCCAGCTTCGTGGAGTGAGGACGGGTCTTTCTCCAGAAGTTTGCACTTGCTTGGAATGGAGCAATGTTCCATCTGTGGGCAGGGACCCAAGCCCATGATGGGCAGCCCGGTTGTCAGGGTGTTTTTGGCCGCAAGAAATCAAAAACCCTGATTTACAGTGGCCTAACATGTGGTCAAATCAAGGATCCAGATTCTTTTCATCTTTCTGCTCTGACATCCTTGGCATTGGGTTTTTCCTAAGATTGGTTACCCTGATGGGCCTAATCCTCCAACACCCACGTGCCAGGGGAAACCTGCACCGTGCTTCTGGGTTAGCTCCGGCAGGAGAAAGAAACCACTTTCCAAAGCACAGACTTTACGTCCTTCTCCTGGCTGATTGGGCCAACTTCAGTCCTGTGTCCACCCTGGAGCTACAGGCATTATCAGGTGGGTGATGTGGTGGGTGGACTTTGATTGACGAAGAGCCAGCGCTGGTGCGGGGGGTATGGTCCCTTACCTGAGTCATGGTTTATCAGCTCCCTGGGGGTTGTGCTCCATGGAGAAGAGGTACATACTGAACAAAATTTGATTTCTGTTAGGAGGAAAGATGGGGGAATGGTCTCCTAGAGCAGTGTTTTTCAAGCCATGAGTTAGTCCGCTGATCATGAAATCAGGTCAGATTATGGCCCACGGGCCAAAGTCAACCTACCACCCATTTTTGTAAATAAAGTTTTATTGGAACACAGCAATGCCAATTTCTTGTTGTCTATGGCAGCTTTCCGTCTACAATGGAAGCCTTGAGTAGTTGCAACCACGCGGTCCTCAGAGCCTGAAACGTTCACTGTCTGGCCCTCCACAGAAAACATTTGCTGATCCCTGACTTACAGAATCTCAACCAGCACCAAGGAATGAAACATAGACTAGAATAGAAAATACCAGAGAGCACTGCATGTCATAGGAACGCGCATTCGTGCTCGGACCCTTTCTTTCAGTTTTGTAGAATCATACATTCATACTTGTGAGTGCTGGGTTATAATCTGTTTCTTAAGGTGGCTCCTGGTGAAAACAGTTTGAAAACTGCACTAGAGCATTGTTCACCTTCTCTTTCTTTTCTTTCTTTCTCAAGGTATAATTGACAATATAACATTGTATTTTACATATAACAATTGCTCTAGTTTCAAATGTACAATGGAATGATTTGATATTTGTGAAATAAAAGCACTATTCATTTTTGACATGGAAGTAGCCTCTTAAAGACGTCTGAGAGCTGGAGACAGAGTTAACAAGAGAGGCCATGAAACTGTTTTTTGGTAGTGACCTAGGGGAGCTGGATGAACAGGCAGAGATTAAGCAGGAGTCTGGCCAGGAGAAAGCTGGACCACAGAGGTCAGGCTCAGGAAGATCCATGCTGAGGGTGGGATCACGCTGGGCAGGGGTCTCAGCCCTTGATACAGGCTCCAAGTATGTCATCTGCCTCTTTTTTTTTTAATGTATTTTTTTGGGGAGGGAATAGGTAATTAGGTTTATTTATTTGAAAGTTTTATTTTAATTTATTTAATTTTTAATGGAGGTACTGGGGTTGAGTCCAGGACTATATGCAAGCTAAGCATATGATCTACCACTAAGCTACACCCTCCCTTCTTTGTGCTTCTTGTTAAGGTGAAGGAAGACCTCTGAGCTGCTGCTGTCCTATCAGTCTGTGACTTCCAGAGGGGTGTCTACCTCATTCCATGGATGGAAAACCATGGGCAGAGGGGCCCCTCCACTGAGAACGCAGTAGCAGGATTGGGGCTGTGGCCCCTTAGGGGCTTTTCTACCCACCCTCCTGCTGGCCCCAAGTTTTCTTTGGCTCAAGATCCATCTATGCCTAGGAAGAAGCTTTTGCAGGCTGGACCAAATGGGAACCCGCTGGGAGGACTGACCTCCAGGTTTTCCGCTCCCTAGAACCCTGCTCTGACCTGCACAAAGCGGAGGAAATCTCTTCTGACTGTTTAGGGAAGGGGGTCTGGCCCACAGGTTTCCTTGTTCCTGGGCCTCTGGCTTTTAGCAATTGCCCTCCTTGTCCTCCAACTCTGGGACAACTTTCTGCTTAGCTGGGAGTAATTAGAGCACAAGGAGGCTGAAGTCATCCAATTGTCTCCAAGACCTCCCTACACTGCTGTTAGCAAGGCAGCACCAGGGCTGTTTGTGGCTGCCGCCACTTCAAAGACATTGGGTGGCTTTGACATTTATAGGGGAACCAACTGAGTTAATGAACCAGAGAGGTTTCTGGTTCCTGGGGGGATCCTCTTACGGGAAGAAGAAATCCATCCCAGATAGAAATGTCCAGAAATTTATTGGAACCATCCAGCCAAGGGCACATACCCTCGTGCTTCTCTTTGCTGTGACTTCACAACTAGACAGGCAGGCGGCTCCGAGCGGGTCCTTGGAGAGGAGGCCCTAGCAGTGCCACCCAGATGAGCGGCCCCATGTCAGCAGGCCCCCTGGGTACTGGGCTCGCCTTTCTAGAGCTGCTTCCAGGGCTTGGGGGGTGGCCCAGTGGTCTTCCCACATGTCAAAGCCTAGTCTTTTGACAAAGCGAACTCACCTGGAGCCCCAGGATGAGACAGCTGAGGGCGGGGCGGCTCTGCCAGACTGGGTGGAGGGCCCTTGGCTGGACCTCACTAGCTGCAGGAGGTTCCCCTTCCTCCAGGACAGTCCCCGAGGCACAGTATCTGTAAACCCCTTACTTTGTAGAGAAGGAAGAGGAAGTTCTAAGATGTTGGGTGACCTCCTGGCTTGGGTGCCGCAGGAAGCAGAGCTTGAGGCAAAGGTGTGGTTGCTGGTGGTTTACTTGAAGGGTGATTCTAGCAAATAGGAGGGAAGAGTGGGCAAAGGGCGCCAAGGAAGAGGGGGGAACATTAATAAAAAAATACGCTCTCTCTGACGGGGCCCGAACTCTCCCAGGGCCATCTAGGTTGGTTGGGGCACTTATGGGCTGGTTCCCATCTGCCTGGTTGGGTGAAGAGTAACTCCCGGCACTTGCAGGCTGAGATCTCCTTCAGGACAGAGAAAATGTTGGGACCTCAGGTATGAAGAAGTGGCCTTTTGCAGGCAGACTCTGTCCGCGCAGGTAAATCTGAGCTCATGTGGAACTTTCCATCTTGGCTGTCCCTGAAATCAGAGCTACGCCCAGGGGACATGACACCATGAGGCCCTGGCAGAGCCTGATACTAGGGATTTATCCAAGGTCAAGAAAGTCAATGAGCTGGACCTAGGAGCAGGGATCTCGGAGCAAGAATAATATAGGAGATTTCTACGTAGGTGCCCGAATACACACGGTCTGACACAGGCATAAAATCACAGACACGTCTTCTCTCCCCATCTCATACACACACTCATACGTTTGACCCTTAGTGTTTGAAAGGCTTATGGAAATAGGGAAGCAGATGAGAAAAGCACAGGCTATTTATTCTGAAGCTTGTTACAGCAAGGGAGTCAGCCACGGTCCTTGGATTTTGGCAGAGACTCAAAGGCAGGCAGAGAAGGGCCAGCTCTAAAGTGGGAGAAACAGGGGAGTCTTCAGATGTGCCCCGTCTGGAGACTGTTGGCCTGGGGCAGCTGAGCTGGTGGCCGGCCAGCTGGAAGTGGGGCATCCTATGTGGTTGGTTAGGGGAGTCGATTTGACTTTCTTTGGTTGGTCAAAAGTGAAAGAAGCTGTTAGTTATTGATTCAGTCCTGGGCACTTGGGACTGATTGTTTCAGAGGTTATTGTTGGGCTCCTGGGACAGCTCGAGCCAGCCATCTGACTTCCTGTGAGTCTGGTTTATATCAGACTGGCTTCCTGGGCCAGGTACTATAGATAAGGGGTTAGTTCCTGTGCTGGTGGCTGCAGGTGAGGGGTCAGAGTTCTATTTTTATATATGGGCTGGCCATCGTCCATTTGTAAATTCAGTCTCTTAGGAATTTAAGGGCTATCAAAGGCAAGAGTCACCTCTGGCCTCTCTGCAGACGGTAAGCCATGCACCTGTTCTGGAACACATCTAGCAGCAAGAGGCGTGATGCTTTAGTGCGGCTCACGCCCTTACCTGCTGGAATAGTCTTCCTTGTCCAGGGCCAAAACCTTCTCCCAGGGACTTCCACACTTACCCGCCTCTTAAGATAACTGTTATTGAGTATTTGCAAACTGTTTTTAAAATGTTAATTAATTGATTAATCTGTTTATTTATTTCCGCACTTTAGTCTCGCTTTCACCCTCTGCAGCAGCGCAGAGCCAGCCCGCCCCGCCTTCTGCCTCTCTCGCACGTCAGAGGCCGCGTAGTGCGGGGGTCAGGAGCAGGCAGTTAAAGTCAGATTTGGGGTGAGTTTCTGGCCTTGTGACTTGTCATCTGTCTGACTTGGGTAACAGAACCTCCATTTCCTCAGCTATGAATTGGGTAATGAGGTCTCCTAAGGACTGTCATAAGAATTAAATCAGATGATGCTCGTCGACGGCTCAGTGATGGGTCCCTACGACTGAAGGTCGCCATCTTGCCTGCTTTTCCAAGCTCCCCTGCACACACTTGGCTGCCATTTCAAGACTTGCCCTAAAACAGCCCACTCACCCGCTCTGGCTGCAGATGGGCTAGGGGTGAGGCCGGGAGACAGCGTGGGAGCTGGGACTCTGCTGTCTAGGGCTGGAGGGTCTGGAGGCAGGTGTGACAGGGTCGGGGAGAGAGCACAACTTGTGGACTGTCTGGGGAGAAAGGTGATCAGGAGATTAGGAGCTGAACTTCTGGGTCGGCCCCGAGAGCTGTGAGGCAGTGGGGGTGGGAAATTGTCCTGCTAATTGTCTAACCTAACCTCCAAACTCACCTTGGATCCCCAGTGTTTGGGAACACAGCCTAAGAGAGAAGGGCCCCAGGCTTTCTCCTGGGCTGGGTCTTATGGGAAAAGCTCCCCCGGGTCCAGACTGGACTACACCTCTGGGCTCGAGGCCCCATGCTGTCCTGTCCCTCCTGTGCCCCAGAGTGCCCTGAATATGAACCTCCTTGGAGATCCCTATCTAGGAGCAGGGTAGGGGCTGGATGGAGAACAATAACAAGGCTGGCTTTTGGGGCGGTGGGAGGGCCCCAGAGTGGGAGAGGGAGGGGGATAGGATGGGATCAAGTGGTGGGGGTGTAAGGAGGCAGTGGAGTTTATGAATATCCTCTGTGCCCCTTGATCAGCTAGCCTGGCAGTTAGTTACTAAGGGTGCCCCCATCTTCTGTCTGACACTGGGCACTGAGGAGGTACAAACGCCGCTTATGATGGGCCAGCCTGGCTGCGTCTCCTTTCCGGGTTTCTGCCAAATCAATATGAATTTTCCTTAACAAGAGTCCCACCCCATGACCTGGGAAGGTGACCAAGTTACTATCATTTTCAACTTTAGAGCTAAATGATGTGGGTTCCCTCCGGGCTGAGGGCCTGTATGTCCCGCTTCCTGGAAGGACATCACAGCGGGCAGGTGTGTTAGCATGTGTCTCCCTTTGGGCCGCTCAGAAACACCGGAGGGGAGGAGTAAGGGAATCCCGGCCGACGGAAGTGGCAGAGCCGGGATCCAAAATCAGCCTTCTTCATTCTGCACCTCCTCAGCTTGCTCCTCTGCCACAGCTGGGTGGAGCGTCTGGGCTCTGCCTCTGTTGAGCGATGTGGCCTCAGGTGATTCCATAACCATTCTGAGCTCAGCTCCTTCTCTGTGGAGTGAGGAGGTAGGGGGAGATCAGTTGCCTCAGGACTCAGACTTGAGCATGAAAATGCCAAGTGGTACGTGTGCCCTGTGCCAGCCTGGGCCCATCGTAACTCTGGGCAGTGACGCTGGCGCCTGGAACTTGATGGAGGAGTTCAGTCAAAATAGCCAGATGCTACCAGGCCCACAGATTCCAAAGGGAACAGAGTGTTTCCTTTTCTTAGAAGAGGTTAAGAAACAAACAAACAAACAAACATAAGCTGTAAATTTCTGGGCCATCTCCAGGAAGCCAAGATAAATGAGAACCAGTTGTCCTGCCCCACCCCTGGGCAGTGAACCTGGTGGGCCAGGTGCTCATTTCTGGTTCCCTGGGTTCACCTGCTCTGGAACATCTGGGAAGCCTGCTCCCTTCCCAAGGTGAGGGTGGAGCAGTGCCTCTATTCAGACTTGCTCTTCAGAGAGGCCTTCTCTGGGGCGACTGCTTGTAAAGGAAATGGGCTGTTGGCTGGCTAGAACCTGGCCTGGTGGGTCCCCAGTCCAGGAGCATCCCTGTCGGGACCCCTGCTGGAAGGCGTGAGGAGGGAGGAGGAGGACAGATAACCTTTGTGTGAGCGTCTGTGCTAGTTTCCTGCAGCTGCTGAAGTTGCCACAAACTTGGTGGCTTAAAACAACAGAAATGAATTCTCTCACAGTTCTGGAGGCTGGAAGTCTGAAATCAAGGTGTTGGCAGGGCCGTGTTCCCTTAGCGGCTCTAGGGCAGAATGTTTCCTTGCCTCTTCCAGCTGCTGCTGGCTGCTAGTTAGCTAGCTGCTAGCGTTCCTTGGCTTGTGGTGGCATAACTCCAATCTCTGTCACCTTCTTCACCGAGCTTTCTCCTCTCTCCCTGATGAGGACACTTGCCATTGGATTTAGGACCCACTGGGTAATCCAGGATGATCTCATATCAAGATTCTTAACTTAGTTACATCAGCAAAGACCCTTTTTCCAAATAATGTCACATTCACAGGTTGGAATGGAATGGGGCCGTGTCCTTTGGGGGGCTACCTTTCAACCCACCGTAGCATCTCAGCACTCTGTCTGGTGTGTCCTTTTCACAATGCACCTAGAGGGGAGGGTAGCATTCTCATTTTTCAGAAGAGAGAACTGAGGTTCAGGAGTGATAATTTGTGCAAGTTCATACCATCAGTAAGTGCCTGGGCTAGGATGGAAACGTAGGGCTTGTCCACCTGCACCAGAAAGAAGGGGACCAGTGTGTGAAAGGTATGGACGAACGAAACAGAGTGGCCGAGGGAGGAGCCGCGAGTGGTTTTCTTTGCTGGAAAGGGGAGTGTGCGAGGGTGATGGAGTTGAAGCTAGAAGGGGAGCAGGGCCTGCCCATTCCCGCCCTTGGCTGCTAGCCCGAGGAGTTTGGGCTTGATCCTGAGGTCAGTGAGGACACCTTGGAGAACTCTGTGTCTCCAAGAGTGAAGAGCAGATCTCTGGGTTGCGTGGAAGACGGGTAAGCCTGAAAGATGGGCACCAGTCAGGAAGATGTTAATAGACACTGGTCGTGGAGCTGGAAGGTGGGAAAGAGTCTGAGTCCCAGTGGAAGGCCAGCTGACAGGATTACATGACTGATGAAAGGAGGGGAATTCAGGAACCCAGGAAACTCCCACGTTTGGCTACTGAGTGTGTCGTGGCGCCACTAGCGGAGCAGGGAACATAGCAGGATGCATGGGGTGGTGCGCATCCTGAGCACCCATGCTTTGTAGCTGCCCAAGAGCTTTGAACACCTTCCCTGTGTTCAGTAATGAGTTAGTTACTCCCCAGGGTCCTTGCAGAAGGGCAGGGGTGGGACCCACACTCTGCAATCAGACAGCCCTCGGGCACCTTCCCTCGGGTAGGAACGAAGCAGCAGGAAGACAGAGGCGCCACACGGGGCCTGGATGTTGGCAGATCTGCCTCGGGAGGTGCTTTCCTCATTAGCTGACCCCGTGCTGCGGGTCTGGGCATGGTTCATGGACGCGAAGCTCCATCCAGTTTCTTAAGACCCCAGACCATTCAGTGAACTACTTACTAGTCTTTATTAAATTCCCTTTTCTTTAAGCTGGCCAGACTGATTCTGTTATTTGCAATAGTCCCAAGCAGTATGAGTGGGTTTAGGGGTGAGAGTGATAAAGGATGTTGGAGGACAGGGGTGTGTGAGGGTGAGGTGCTGGGCTACCCGTGTGTGACTTCCAACTGGCTGTTGGCTAGATGGGCAGGAGCCGGGGGGTGGGGGTCCTGGGTGGGGACTGGTCTGGGATCATCAGTGCTTAGGTGGCCGTGAAGCTCACTAGGGTGTGTGTGGAGGGACAGGAGGCTAGAGAGCGTGCAGCCCCCGGGCCCCTCTGGAGAAGACTGAGAAGCCAGGAGAACCTGGAGAAAATTATGTGAAAAGTAAAAGAGAAGACTTTAAAGAAAGAGCCTGAACTTATGACCCTGCGCCTCGCTGAAGGGAGTCTTGTCTCCCTCTGAGTCTCCCCTCTCTGCCTCGGGGCTTTTTAAACTACTTTTGTACCCGGACCCTTTGGAAGCTCGTGACTCTTGCTCAGAATGTTTTAAAATCTATAAAATAAAATAGGTACAATTACAAAGAAAATCAATTATATTGAAATACAATTATAGATATTTCTATTAAAAACGAATTTGTGTTGTGGTGATATATATGTTTCTTTATTAACGCATTGGATAAATAACACAGTCTAGCAGAGGGCCACGCAGCCATGATTTCAATGTCGTGACAGGAAGAAATATTTGCGCTACTTCCAACGATAGCAGTATGGCATTAAAACACCTGTAATTCCTCTTGTTGACACGGACACAGGTACTAGTAATACTTCTGGGTTTGTGGCCTACAAATAGATAGAAGAAAACGTTAACATTCAGTTAGTGCTTAGTGAGAATAAGGATGCAATTCTTTTTCAGCCCAAGTTCACGGATCCTCTGAATTCTGTTCATGAGCCTCTTGAGGAGCTGTGACCCCAGGCTAAGAACCCCTGGTCTAGATACTTGAGTTTCTGTTGTTTGATTGTGTATTTCTTTCTTCAAATCTTTCTTAAGTGAGTCAGACTTGGCTCTCATTTAATCATTAGCCGCTAAGAAATCACTAATAGAGTGAGCACGTGTCACTCCCAGGCAGGAGCCGTGTGGCCCAGGACACGCAGTGCTTGCTGGTTTGCAAAGCAATGGCCTCGGGGGAGAGCTGGAAGGGGCCCTGGACCCTCCAGGGGTCAAGGTTATTCCATGTATGGGGGTGAATGACCTCAGGGACTGCCAGGTTGTGGCTACCTGGGCCCGCACCTCTGTTCCAGGGTTTGCCTGTGCCCGAGTGAGCCGCCCTTGTTCATCACACGCGCGCCCGCCCAGCTATACAAACGGTCCTGCAGAATGGCGACACTGGCACCACAGCACGAGAGCAGAGAAGCAGGGGCCCGGCCCCCGTCTCGAGGCAGCCCTCTCCTACACCCGCCTGATTCTCTCTGGACGTGGAGGAGTCGGGAAAGGTCGGCCCAGCACATCTTCTCACCAGCTTTTCCCCCCCTCAAGGGAGGCAGGTACAGTGTGAACACTTGTCACCATTTCCCCGCTCTCACCACGCTCTTCACCCCTGACCTCCTTCTTTGGTCTCCGGTCCCTGCGGCTTAGTTCAGAGCCCTCCTCTCCTTCCCACTCTCCTTTTCTGCACTACATCTGTCAAACTAACCCTAATCTGGCTAACACGTGGCAAGGATCCTGCTGAAATCCATTTGTGCACAGGAGCGGGAGAGCTCTCAGCTCTGGAGAGAACTTAGACCCAGGAGCCAGGAGCTCCTGGCCCCGACATGCGGAAAGCACTCCGTGATTGCTCAAGTGAGTTTTGGGTAAAGAACCCCAAAGTTCCCCAAAGTCTCTTCTGGGATGTCTACCTAGTCTGTCCCTTGCCTTCCTCTGATTAAACTGGCTTTTCAAGAGAAATAAAATGCTTTCAATCAATGCTATTGGTCCTGTTTGCAGCAGTATTTCTTGCTCCTGTTTATCGTGCCACTGTGTGGGGTAATTGGTTCTGGGTGTTGTGGGAGGCACTGGGGAGGAAGGGGGTAAGGATGAGAAGTGGGGGTGGAATGGGGGTGCTACCCTGAGAATCAGTCATTATCTAACTAACATCGTCTCTTGGAAGGCAACCGGTGTGAGGTGGGCAGTCTGTGCAGGGTGCCTGGAGCCCACAGGGCTGCCTCTGTGTCCCCTTCCAGCCTCCAGGACAATGCTGCCCTCTGGCTCGGTAAGTTCCTGACAGGCTGTGGTCTCTGGGTTCTCCTGCCATGTGCCCGGCTCAGTGCCACAGTGTCCAGGTGGGCCACAGACACCTATTCTGAAGGAGAATTTTATATTAAGGCAGACAGGCCCATCTTTTTGTGAAAGAAACTGCCAATAGTTGGAAACTGCTGTGTGCCAGGCACTGTGCTCAGCACTTCAACGGCATCATCTCAATTCTCCACAAGCAGCCAGAGAGCTCCTTTCAAAGTGCAAATCACATCCTGCGCCTGCCCTGCTCCAAACTGCCCAAAGGCTCCTGTCATACTGCTGTCAGGCTCCCACCATGTCCCACAAGGCTGGCCAGGCGCGGCCCATGGCTCCTACTCCAGCAGCATCCTCTCCCTCCCTTCCCCTATTCACCACGCATCTTACTGCTCCTGGAACTGGCCAAGGAGGGCCTGCCACAGGGCCTTTGCACTGGTTCATCTCCTGGCTCTGCCTAGCTCACTCCTTCACTTCATCAGACCTTCTCAAGTATCTTCTCAGAGAGACCCTCACCCCATCTAAAGTACCGCCTGAGTCACGCTCTGTTGTCTTCCCTGCCTTCCTTTTTAATAGCAGTCCACAAACCTAGCCATGTTATTAGAAATCTATTTGTTTATTTGTCTATTGCCTGTCTCCCCCACGTGAGGGCAGAGATCTTGTTTTGTTCACTGTCCTATTTCAACACCAAGAACAGTGCCTTCGATACAGTAACATGAATAAATATAGAGTCAATAAAAAAAAAGTGGCCAAACACTCACAAGACCCCATGATGTAAGTGCCCTTCTTACCCCCATGTTATAGATGAGAAAACTGAGGCCCAGAGAGACTCACTATTCTCAGGGTCAGGAATCTAATGACCCTGGGACCGGAAGTCAAGTTGTCTGCCTCTGGGGTCTCAATCTGAGCTGCTGTGTTGGTTCCTTTCTCTGCACTCATAGATGCCTGTCAACATGTCTACGTGGGAGCCCTTTTCCCCTGAGACACTCCAAGAAAAAAGCATTTAATGGATGACTCTGTTTAGGAAATTGCATTTCCTTGCTGGGTGTTTGAAAGGCTTGTTAGCGTATGAAAGGCCCTGAAAAGTCCTGCAGTAAAAAAGATTGATGGAACTGTGTTTCCCAAACCTTTGACTGTGGAAATCTTATATTTATTTATTTGTGTGCATAACACCTATTAATATATTGCAGACCGTACGGGCAATAATGGCTTTTGTCACTGTGGAGAAAAGTGCAGTGTCTGATGAAGTGACCTGGGAGCCCTCTGGGTCACCTGGTATGAGGAGGTCTAAGCCAGGAGCTTCCCACCCAGCAGGAGGCGCTGTGCCCAGTCACCTTCCCCAGGACTGGCATCTGAGCCCACAGTGTCTGTTCGTCCCTGGAAGCTCAGCCCATAAAACAAAAAGGTGCGTGGCTCCTGGTATCTTTCAGCGGCAGCCTGGCCCCAGCACGCTTTTCCGCAGGGACCTAAGGGCTGGCTCAACGTCTGCGCTTTGGTTCCCGAGCCAAGTGACCCTTGGTGTTCATCCTGGGCCCCTTAGAGGGCAATTCCTTGTGTGTTTCTCAGGGACATCAACCCCACAAGCCTGGCCTTGCTTTCTCACTGTCTCATGTTTCCCTGTTGGAATTTTAACCTTCTAGGGAACTAGGGACACCACCTTAGCCACTTGTGTCCTCTCTGCCCCCAACTCTGTGCTGAGCCAATAGTAAGCCCCCAGATTATTCTTGTTGGCTTGAGTGTGAGGGAACCAATTATCCTGTGTGTCGCTTGGTTTGGTGCAGAGAAGGATAAATGGCGATGCTGTAAATCCCTTGATTTATTACCAAAGCCCTCCCTCTGCCCCAAGCAGAATGAAAGGATAACCCAGAGGCAGAGGAGACTGTGGGGTACAAGGCGTGGAGATGACACTGGATCACTGTGTCCCCAGAGAGTCAGAGCAACTGTCACAGCCGCCGAAGGTCCATCTTCATTGGTTTTGATGGTGATTTGATGTCATTATGGATTCAGGTCTCATCTCCATCCCTGAGATCATCTGAATAACACTGTGATGAAGACGAGAAGAGAGGAGGCCAGCATCCGTGGGCAGCCTGGGTTGGACAGCATAAATCTGCGGGGAGAGCCTGGCCTTCCGGGCAGGCGGGCTCGAGCCTGAGCAGAGGCGACCAGACACAGCGGAGCGGGCAGTGCTTGCCTTCTCCAAAGTGACCATGAGAGGTGCCACGCAAGTCTCAGTCATGCTCCTCCTTGTCACTGTGTCCGACGGTGCTGTGATCACCGGGGTAAGTCATCCAACATTCTCCATGCCCTGGGTTTGGGGAGGACATCAGAGTCTGCATGGGATGGGAGCCAGGAGGCAAACCAAGGGCGTGGGGAGGCACTTCCCAGGGTTTTCATATTAGTTAGACCTCACTCTGCTGAAGGGGATCTGCTTTTGAGAAACTGTGTGTAAATTAAATTCAATACACAGGGAGAGCACTGAAAATTCTGAAGTTTCGACCTTTGGTCAAAAGAAGATTCCCATTGTGTAATAATGAACTCCTTAATAAAGTGGATTAGCGCCCCCTAATTTATCTTTTGTGTAATTTTGGTTTTCATATAGTCTGGTCCGCGTGGCAAGTGTAATTTACAAAGCAAACTGAGTTGATTAAAGGCAGTGACCTTATTTAGCGTCTATTGGGTACACTTAACCTCTGTTTTCTCTACTCTTAAGAAAGCCTGTCTTGAAACTCTTTCCCTTAAGGTTTTTGTGTTTTCACTCTGTGCCCAGTTCTGATAGGAATAGGGGTGACACTGACATTTGGCTGGGTGACCCAGAAGCAAGCGTCGAATAACGTAGAAATCCAGTCTCACCATGGGCACCCCGCACCCTCGGGTGGGCACACTGTGGTATTTGAAATACCCCGATTGTGGTTCCTTCTCAGAAGTTTGGCTTCACTTGGGACCCCCCCCCCCAACGACATGGGCACATGTTGTGTGATGGTGGTGGGGACAGTCTTATCAAAACAGAAAGTAATGGTTTACCTGAGAGCTTTCCAGATAAAAGCCACTAGGGAAAAAAAAAGAAGGGAATTTACTTTTGTTTCAGCTTCCAACTTTTTAAACAGAGAATGGAAATGTAGAGAAAGGCCAAACAGTTCCTGGAACTGGATTAGTTTTAGTGTTCACAGAAAGGAAAATTCTTTCTTCTCCCTTTTAGAGGAAAAAGACTTGAGTTTCAAAGAAGAGCAAATATCAAAGGCAAGTCAATGCTTCTGAGACCCAGAGCATAAACGCAACTGTCGGGGCAGAATTATACCTAATGAATGTAAACCACAGCGTGCCCTCCTATGGTGTAGTTTGGGGATCAGGAGGGTGAGAGCAGAGGAGAGAAGCCATAGTTAGCCCACCGAGAGTGGGTTCATCCTGAGTCTGGCCCCGAGGGGTGGTGGGAGACAGGTCTGCGAGATGGGAAAGTATCTTCCTAGGAAAGCCTCCAGGTTGACCCTTTGGAAAGCACAGGGAGGGGGAAGCTGGGGTAAGACGAAACACGTGACCGACCTGACCACTCCGTCCACGCTCTGTGCCCGGCTGCTGCCCCAAATCGACTTTTAGGAAGATGCTGGACTGCCCCCCCCCATCTCCATACTCCCTGCTGCCAGGACGGTGACTGTCCCAGATTCAGGTCTGGAGGATCCCTCCTCCCAGTGGGGACAGCAATGCCCCATCTCTGTGGGAGGAGTCAGGTGGGGTCTGCTTAGTCCTAACCCTGAGCTTTCAGGGGCCAGCTGGTATGTGAGATGTGCCCTCACCAGGCTGGAGACCAGAGTGGCCAGGTGACTGCCACCTGCACCTCCCCTGGGTAGCGAGCAGCCCCAGCATCTCCCAGTTTCCTCCTGGGGCCCCCTAGCACTTTGCAGGGGTGAGGTGGGGGTTTCCTTCCAGTTTCTGCCAAGCCCCACATAGGCTCCAGACGGTGCTCTATGGCTTGTGCTAGAGAAGAACCAACCCAAACGCAGCCCTGAACTTGAACTCAGCAAAGCCGCAGCGCTTCTCGGGAAGTGGAAAGTCTGGGTGCTTCTTCAATGTGGCCTCCCTTGAGTCTGGAGCAGTTCTGTTCTGTTTTATCCAATCCAGGCTTTGGTTTAAAGTGGGGTTGTGTGGCTCTGCAGGTGGCACCTTCTGGAAGGTCACTCAGCCCCTGCTCTGGGAGTCCAACCCAGAGGGTTCCATCCCTCTCTGGGGACCAGGCAGGTCAGCAGAGGAACCCCAGGGGAAACACCTGCCAAGAGGGGCTGGGTCCTCAGTTGAGGCTGGGCTTATGGTGAGGGCTGAGCTGGGGAGAACTGTGGGAAGGGAGGCACCCACCCCATGTGCTGCTGGGTCAGGGCTGGAGGGTCCCAGTCCACGGAAGCTCAGCACTGACCCCCTCAGGGCTTGGGCCACTGTGGCACTACCCCATCTAAGAATTCAAATTAATCCAGTTCCACCAGCATCCACTGAGCACCTACTGGTGCTAGAAATGCTCTGTCTCCTAACCTCTAGACGCATCAAAAGAAGAGAATTTTCCTACTGAGTGGTCTCAAAGGAGCTTGGAGGTCCCTCAGATCCAGGTTGGCTGCCCTGCTGAGCTCGGAGCATCCCGCTGTGAAGGGAGCAGGGGCAACACTGCACGGTCTGGGTGTCCCGTGCTGCCTGGGTGCTGCCCTCAGCATCCCTCTCAGGGGTTTTTGGGTGTACTTTACCTTCTGGTTTCTCTGGGGTGGGGCGCTAATGGGCACTCAGGGCCCCTCTGTCTTCCCTTGCAGGCCTGCGAGCGGGACGTGCAGTGCGGGGCCAGCACCTGCTGTGCAGTCAGCCTGTGGCTGCGTGGACTGCGGGTGTGCACCCCACTAGGACGGGAAGGAGACGAGTGCCACCCCGGCAGCCACAAGGTACTGCTCAGACTTGTTCAGGGCACCAGGCCCGTGAGACAGAGCTGGCACTGGACCGCAGTTTTCTGACCCCAATCTAATAATATCTCACTGCCTCCTTGCTTTGGGGGGCTGCCTGGGGTGCAGCGGGGTACCAGTCACACAGCCTGTTAGACCCGGGGGCTGGATCCCAGCTCCTCCTTTGCTGAGGGGTCTTGGGCAATTAGCATGACAGCTCTGGGCTTCAGTTGCCTCATGTACACAATGAGAGAAATAGACTGACATTCCTGAAGTTTCCATCAGATCGATAAATTCAGATTCTGAAAGGGCCGTCAGTGCCCTTTGCTCCATAGGATCCTTCCCTCAAGAACAGGACAAAATAAGACCATAAAATGGCCTAGACTGGGTGGGGGTGAGGCTGACCTGGCCCCTGGGGCACACACTTTAAGGAGGCTCACTCTTTTGTGCCCTAGGTGCCCAGCGCCCACAGGAACTCCCAGCCCAGAGGCACAGGGCCGCAGGCCTTTGCTTCGGAAGGTCAGGAGGATGCAGCGGCAACTGTGGGGCCCCGGCTTGTATCCACTTCCCTGGGCTTCCTGTGGTCCAGGCGCCCTTCATGCTCCGCTGGGGAACACGCCTGCACCCAGGAGCATCCTCCAGCAGTTGTCCTCCCCATCATGGCCCACCTGGGGGTGAGGAGGTGCAGGGAGGCAGATGGGGCAGGGCAGCAGTCGTCATGGCCTTAGGGAGTGTGAGGAGGCTCAGCCACAGATCTCTGTCCCCAAAGGGAACAACAGAGGTCATACAAGCTAATGGTGAGAACTTACTATGTGCCACTCTTCATACGAAGTGCTCTTTGCAAGTTTAAACCTTTTTAAGTTTATAGTGGAAACCTCTTTCCAACCAAATGTGGTAAGGTCTATTATTCACCCATTTTATAGATAATAAACTGAGGCACCAAGAGGCTAAATAACTTGCCAGTTGAGAATTGTCAGGCCTGGGATTTGAGCCCAGGCCATCTGACATGACCTATGCTCCCAGCCCTTCCCACTCAACCCCCTTGAGGAAACCTCAGTGGTTCGGCACTCCTTGGGGTGTTAAGTCACCCGGCGGGGACCTTGTCTGTCCTGTACAGCTGCATCCCTGGCACCCAACCCAGTGTCGAGAGTATAATGGATGAGCTACTAATGATATTCAGTCATGAGTGTGGGTGTGAGTGTGAGTGCGCACGTGTGCTGGGTCAGCAAGGGGTCTGGGTAGGCAGTGTGGGGGCTTGTGGGGTTTTATGGTTGGGGACAGACAGCATTGCACTGTGACTGATCACAGAGTGTCAAAGCCAGATTGCCTGGGTTCAAATCCTGGCTCCTCCACAAATTGGCTGTGTGATCTTGGCATGCTGCTTAGCTGCTCTGTGCCTCGGTTTCCTCCTCTGTTACTGCTGTGCTGGGGTGGAGGTGACATTGGCCAGGGCTGGGCTGACCAAAGTCTCCTGCCAGGAGGCCCACCTCCCTTTGATGAATGTGCTGTCCGTCTTCTCCTCTCTCCCAGGTCCCCTTCTTCGGAAAACGCCGGCACAACACCTGCCCCTGCCTGCCCAACCTGCTGTGCTCCCGGTGCCTGGACGGCAGGTACCGCTGCTCCGTGGACTTGAAGAGCATCAACTTTTAGGAGCTTGTCTGGTTTCAGGACACCGCCGGGGCCTCCTCCTTAGCACAGCCTAAAGTGGTCCTTCTTGGACTTTTATTTCTGCCACATGGCCCAGCTGCCCACCTGTGCCCCACCCCCGGCTGTCCGGTCCCCATCCCCGGCACTCCCTACCTACACCTGTCCTCCCTGGCGCACACACGTGTGTGCATGTAGCCACACTCCACGTGGTGGCGTGGTCCACCAGGCCCACCGGTGGGGCCCCAGCTGTGGCTGTGGTCCTGGAACTAGCCTGACTGGTGCTCCGCACTGCTCAGGCTGCCTGAGGAGTTGGAAGTAACAGGAAGAACATTCTCTCCTTTTGTCTCTGCCTGCCCCGCCCTTCCTCTCCTCAGAGGTGACCTGTCCCTCTCCCCCGCCCTGCATGTGCTCTTCTGCCTGGATCAGTAAGCTCACAGCAGGTGTGGGGAGTCAGGGAGTCAGTCAGCCTCCAGATGCCTGCGGCCTGCCCACTGGGCCAGAACTGCAGGGCCTCCGAGGCCCCTCCTAGCATGTTACCAGTTAAGAATGAAGCCCCCAGTTCCCACTGCCTCCCTATGCGATGCAAATATGGTGGGTCAGTTGAATCAGCTGTTGACAATTTAGGAGGCAACAGGGAGTTACCTTTAATAGCTCCCTCCCAAGATCAACTCCTGAGAGCAGGTCTGTAACCCTGAGGAGGCCTCTGGCCACTGCCTGGCTTGGGGGATGGTAGGGAGAGAGCAGGAAAGCCACTGATTTTGGACACAGGAGGCAGCTACCAGCCAGGACCACAGCCAGGCTGCACGGGCCCCTCACCGGATAAGGCATCTTCTCTGGAGAGCGAGGGCCGCCTGAGTTCAAAGCAGTCTGGGAGTTGTATCACAGGCCTGCACTCTCCTCTAAAACACCAGCCCCGCCCAGCACCTCACATTTGGACCCTGCCGCAGCTCGCCAGAAGCGTGGTGATGCTGGAAGCCACGCACACCGATGGCTGGTTGCAGAATAAAAGCATGCACAAGGGGCGCGTGGCTGTGGTGTTCCCGCCGTGCTAACGTGGGGACTAGGGGACGGGCTGGCCCGGGCTGTCTCCAGGTAGGAGAGGGATGTGATGGGTGTTCCTCTGCCCAGCTGGGGCAATTTTGGGGTGCAGATGGATTCAGGGCCTCTTTGAATGAAGGGTGAGAGGTAGCCCAGGGGCTCTGGGTGGGGAGAGTGTGGCTTAGGTGAGCGGCTGAGTTGGAGACAAGGAGTCATAAGCTGGCATCTGGGTGGGAAGACCATTAGTGACATCAGGACGGGTTTCAGCTCCCATTTTGGCGATTTTGTCCCCTTTGTTTAGTGTCAAATACTCGATGCCACCAGATCACCACGTGTGAGAGAGTCCATATCAGTGATGGGCTGATGAGGCCCCAGGCCTGTGTCTGAACCAGGGGCTGGGAGCATCCCCTAGGTGCCAGGCTACTGGCCCACGACTCCTCACGTCAATTCCTAGTCTAGGAAAATGCAAAATGAACGATGAAAGTACGTTGTATCCTGTTTCTAAGAAGCCTCCAAGAAGACTGGTTTCTGAGGCCCTGGGGCTCCTGCCCTCCCTTCCTTGCCCTTGACCCTGTTGAAGCCCTGCCTACGGGGTGCTCAGGACAGGCTTTACTGCAAGACCCACTCAGGCCAGGCCTGGGTTCCATGCAGGCCTTGTTCTTTGATTTTGGCTCCTTTGACCGACATTGGTGCCTGATTCACGGACTTGCCCCTTTCTTGCAGCCCATGAGTCTCTGTGCCTCCGACTTTCAGGCTCAAGTGCTGGACATAGAGTTCCTTTCCATGTCCAGGAATCGAATTTGCCCATTCTGTCCTTTGGATCTTCAGACACCACCAGCTGCTGCCAGTTTGCTCTGGGTGCCGGGCCTTTCCCAGTCCTGCCGCCCTCTGCAAGCAGAGCCAGCCTGGTGAGGCACCGCTGCATGTTCCAGTGCAGCAGAGCGGAGAGGCGGGATGGCTGCAGGCACCAGGGGCCCCCATGGCCAGTGAGCACTGACACGCCGCCTATGGCCGCCCTCTCCATCCCCACCGGGAGCTGGCCGATCTGCAGAACCCCTCCTTTATTCTGACTGGATCAATTCTCATTTTTTTAATGTCAGAATTTTGAGAAATGGATAATTGGTCTCTGCCCCAGTTCCCTGCTGTTTTTTTCTGAAGACTGAAGAGAACATAGGGGAGGCTAAGAAAAGTTTGTGAGAATTCTTTATATTCAGGGATCTATTCTTCATAAATATAGTTATAAAAATAAACTACTTATAAGAATAATATACCCATAATGAGAACGTATTCTAGAAGAATTAAATTAGAGTTAGGTGAAACGGATACCCTTTCAAGAGGTGGGTCCCTTTAGTGGTAGCCCGACAGCCCCGTATTTGTGCCAACTGGTGGAGTCTGGTGCCATCTAGTGGCATAAATGGGGATGGCATAGACAAGCCAAGGTGGAAAAGATGGAAGTGTCAGAGAGATGCAACCTTTCAAAGCAGACGAGGAACAACTCCTCAGACATCCTCAGTGTCCGGTTCAATCAGAGGCTTAGAGGGGTAATGCTTCCACCTGTGGAAAAAGGCCTGTCACTCTAAGGACACAGGATAAATGATTAGGAAAGTGAAGGTGGGTGGGTGTCGGAGGAGAACGATTGGTTGCCTGTCCCCCATCCCCCACCCCACTGTCCCCATCCTTGGACCATCTGTGTGCACCAGGGCATAGCATGGGAAGAGCTGCCCCTCTCCTCAGATCTCTATTTTCTCTGCTGGGCATGGTGGTTAGTGCTTCTTCCATTCTCCTAGTATCACCCTGAAGCTCAAGGGTGGTCTAGATTCTTCTCTCTCCTGCTGTGCCTTCTCCCTGAGTTCCTTGTCAGCTGGTCCCCCAGCTCTGTTTCTTTTACCTCCTAAATGCCTCTCAACCTGTCCCTCCTCCCTGCAGCCATGGCTGTGTCTGAGCGCTCGATCTGCCCAGTCTGGTCTGCAGTAACTGCTTCCCACCTGTTCTCTCTACCTCCACTTTCCCTTTAAAATCCACCCCTGCATGTTCACCAGTCATCCTGCTAGGCAGCACATTTGTCCATGTCTTTCCTCATTAAAAATTCTCCAACAGCTTATTTACAAAACCGAAACAGACTCACAAACATAGAAAACAAACCTGTGGTTACTGGGGGTGGCTGAGGGGAGGGGAAGGGGGCTGGAGGGATAAATTAGGAGTTTGGGATTTGCACATACTAACTACTATGTATAAAATGGATAAACAGCAAAATCCTACTGTATAGCACAGGGAACTCTATTCAATACCTTGTAATAGCCTATAATGAAAAAGAATATGAAAAGGATGTAAATCGACTATACTTCAATTAAAAAAAATTCTCCAATGGCTTCTCAGCTCCCAGGGAGATAGCCAAGCCCTGGCAGGAAGCAGAAAGCCCCTTGTGGTCCAGCCCTGCCGGCATTTCTCTGCTTCTCCCACCATCCCCACCAGGCTTCCCGGCTTCCGGACCATCTCAGTTTGGGGAGGATGCCAAGTGTATCTTTGCCCAGGCTGTCCCCTCTGTGGGGAATGCTCTGCTTCCCTCTGATGTCTGGTGGCTTTGAGACATTCTTCAGATCAACTCAAATGTATCCCCCACCTCCACCCACATCCATCAACTTAGAGTCACCTGGGACACAGCTCAGGCCCCGAGTAGGCTCTTGCTCTTAGGAAGCACCCATGTCTGGGTCAGCCTCTACTGTGGGAGAAGGAAGGGCAGTGTCTGAGTCCTGTTTGGGTCCCCAGGGTTGAATGGTGGGGGCTGGGGCTGGAGCAATGCACAGCCAGAGGCCAGAGGCGCTGGGGCGCTGACCCTGAGTAGAAATAAGGGTGAAATAGGACCCACTCCTGGTTCCAGCCCTGGTCGGGGGCGTCCCCAGCCTCAGAAGCACAAAGCCATAGAGTCACTGTGGAGAACAACTTTAGGGTGGGCAAAGACTCAGCTTCCCCTTCGGCCCCCTGAGGTCCCTCTTGACCTCTGTAAGCTGCCACTGAGGCCTTCCATTCAAAGTTTATAAGGAAAGGGCCCCATGGGAGCTTGCAACTGGTCACCAGCCTGAGATAACAGTGTGTGGGCCTCAGGAGGACCCCTGGGCCCAGGCTGTGGGAGGGGTGCAATTTATGGCCCTGCATCCAGAAGATTCTTTCTTGTCTCAGCCCTTGCCTACTTGGCTCTGCTGCCCATGGGCCATAAGGACATTTGTTTCATTTAAATATTAGTGCAACTTGGAGGAAAAACATGGGTGTGGTTTTGAAAAGAGATCAGAGCCCCCGCAGCATCTCGCCTCATCCTGGGGCAGGAGAAAACTCCCAGCCCAGCGAGGACGGAGGGGTGTTTATTTCGGGGCTGAGGCTTAGTAAGGAGGATTAACTGTCCAAGCTGAGAGCAATGCTGATGAGTAAGAAACCGTGGGCAGAGCTCTGACGGAGACCAGTCATAGACGAGCCCGTGAGATTCTGTCAGGAAACTAAGCCCTGAAGGCCAAGTAAACAAGTATGTCGAGTGGCAGCTTGACATTTTCTTGTCATTTTGCTCGTTTGGCAAATCTCATTAGCAGCAAAGTTCCTTTGCTACTGGGTTAGCGCAGTGGTTAACAGCACAGACAGTGCCAATTTGAACCCTGGGCGGGATGCTTATAAGATAGGGACTGTGGGCAAGTTAGTAAACCTGTCTATCTAAGTTTCCCTATCTGTAAAATGATGACAACAACAACAATAATAATAATGTAACCAAGCAGGACCCTGTGGGGACTTCCTGGGGCAGACCCCCCTGCCCCCATGTCCTCTGCCTGCCTCTTGTTTGTAGAAAAAATACTAGCCTCCTAGGTCTTCCCTGAGTTCCAAAGAATACAGTTAATCAGAGATGTGAGAAAATGCAGAAACAAAGGAAAGCAGTCAAGCAAGACAAAATAATAAGAGTTCAGCCGTTAAACAAAGCCAGGGACCTTTAGTTCTTCCTCAAGGGCTATAGATAATGTTCTGAGCCATGTCCTTTGAGCTGTTTTGCAGATATTGAAACCCCCACTGGGTGGAAGAAGTTATCTGTACGTTGCCCACAAGCACGGAGACCCCAGACCAGTTGGAACCTGAGGGTTGATGATGTTGACTCCAGAATACCTCACCACCAGCCAATCAGAAGAAGGTCCATGAGCTAATCCCGTAACCCGCAACCCCCTCCTTCACTCTATCTTTAAAAAGCCTTCCCTGAAAGCCACCAGGGAGTTTGAGCCTTTTGAGCCTTAGCTTCCTGGACTCCTTGCTTGGCACCCTGCAACACACCCTGCACTTTCCTTCACCACGACCCGGTGTCAGTCAGCTTTACTGCGCATGGGCAAGAGGAGCCAAGTTTGGTTCGGTAACAATAGTACCTGCCTCTCAGGGTTGCAGTGAGGACTAAATGTTAGTGTATGCAAAGTGCTTAGGACGGCCCTGGCATGTGGAAGCACCATGGGAATGTTTTATACTTGCTTTGTTTATCTATGAAGACGTCTTGGACTGTCAGCCCTGGGATCTGTCTGCCTGGCTCACTAAGCCACTGTCACCTGGGGTCTCGCCTCAGTGGGGCAAATGAATAAAACTGCCAAGAAGAAACAAAAACCTGTTCTTAAATGCACTTCACTTTCCCAGAATTCGAACATGGTAGGAAGAAATCCCAGTTTGTCCAGATTGTGCGCCATTATTATAAAGAAGTTTAGAAGCACAGGTTTATGTAGGCAAAACTCAGTAACATTCCTTTTGGGAAACAGATACACGAATCTTATCTAAGAGCTTCTTAATGTCTTGCTGAAACACATGACTCACTGTTTCCAAGTAAAATGGAATGTTTGCTCAATATGGGCTATGATCTTAATACTGCGTTATTCAATTTTTTTTCCCCCTAGAAAAAGCATAAGGAGAGTGGGCTCTGAATTCTCTCCTGGCTCTTCTCAGATTGTGTTCAGATTAAACCTGCCAAAGCATGTGGGTCCCCTGAGACAGGCATGGCTGTAGCTGGAGGCTGCCCACCCCCAGTGCTAGGAAATGTCATTTATCCTGTAGACCTGCATTTCCCAAACTTTAGTGTACATGAAAGCCCAAAGGATGATGCTAAAATGCGGATTCCTGGGTTACCTCCAGAGACTCAGGTTCCGCTGGGCCATTAACAAGCCCCCCTCCAGCTGTGACTGAGGCAGGCGGTCCCTGCACCTCCACCCCCAGAGAAACACTGCCCTACCCCGTCACCCCAACCCCTGGAGGAAATAAACATATAATGGAAATTCCCCTCCCCCCGCCCCCGGGGACAGAGAAACTAGTTTCCATTAGGAAAAGCTCCAGTCAAGTTAGAGTGTGGTCTTAATATTAAAACAAGGACAGGCAAGATAGGAGAGAAGTCAGGGAGAAGGAGGGTGGCGGCTGGGCCTGGGTCTGCGTCATTCCAGAGTTAGGTTTCAAAGTGATTGTGGCTGTCCCGGGGAAAACCTCAGTCACTGAAGCGGCAAAGGGGGAAGAGGAACACAAAGAGAAGGGCGACTGTGGAGGAGAGAGGGGAGGCCCCCCAAAGGGGCTGTAATTTCCGCTCACTTGAAAGCCACCAGCTGGGCCCCCACCTGGATGCTGAGAGCCGTGCAGGTGAGGAGGCGGCACTGGCTGCCCTGAGGCCCCACCAGGAGGCAAACACATGTACTACCCATGCTCCCGGCCCCCATCTGGGGTCCAGCTGAGGAGAGACCCAGATGGAGCCATCAAATGGGATGCGTGGTGTCAGCAGGGGGTGTTAGGGAGCCAGGGCAGCAGAAATGGGGCCCAGGCCCCTTGGCTTAGGACTGTCCCACCCCTGAAGCCTGCTGGGGTGGGTCTCTTGGCAAGGAGACCCCGGGCAGAGGCAGCCCGCAGCTCACTCCCAGGTGAGGCCAGGCCCATCAAACATCTGAGAGCCCTTGGTCGAGACAGCCATACGTGCTCTCACTAGCCTCCAGGGAGGGACCCTGAGAAAGGGCAGGTGAGGCCCTGTAAAGTGGGATCAAAGGGAGGAACCTGGCATTGACTCCGGGAACCAAGCTCTTGGGAGGATTTGGCTGTCAGAGTGCAGGGTGGACCCGGCGGGCTCCAGGGCCCTAACTGACACCCGGGCAGCTGTGAGGTCACTGAGTGGCCCTCTGCCTGTGGTCTGCTCTCAGGCTCGTCCTTCCTTCCTCTTCTTAGGGCCTGTGAGCACCTCTGATTGTGGAAAGGCTGCCTGTGGCCACCACACACCGGGACAGCCTGCACCCTCCTAGGAGCACTGGGCTGTGAGAGACTCATGGAGATTGCAAAGCTGTGGGCCAGGAGGGCCTTCGCTGGTTGCCCCAGAGATACCTTGAGCCCTCGGGGAGCTCGGGACAATCAGAAATAGGGCAATATGCAGCCCCCCAGCATCTCCCACCCTCCTTCTTTGACACTGCTCTCCCCATCTCCCAGCTGCCTTCTCCCCTCTATGGGGTGCTCAGTCCTCTCCCTGCCCTTCTGTTTAGTGGTCCAGTTCCTCCTGGTGGCACAGTGACCAAAGGTTCAGATTCTCAGCTCAGCTCCCTGAGGGATCAGAATCTGTGCCTCTGATATGGGGGGACAGTAACTCCTGCCACCTCACTGGGGTTGTCATGAGTGTACCCCCACAGCAGTGCTGACCCTACCCTCCCTGCTAGTGGGCATCACCTGGGGATACTTGTTAGGTACCCAGAGTCCTGTGCTCTATCCCAGAGCTGCTGGATCTGAATTCCTGGAAAGGGAGGCCTGGAAGGCTGGGGTTTTAGTAGCTTGAAATACATTGGAAAGGGATTAAGCAAGGAGACCCCAGCGACTCCCTGGTCTCGATTTGATCCTGACTCTGCCCACCGCTTGCTAGCTGGAGGATCCCAGGGGAGCAGCTTCTTTAACCTCACTTTCCTCCCGGGTGAAAGGATTTTCCCGCTAGGACTTCCCCCGCAGGGTTGCTGGGGGGCGGAACGAGATGGTGTAAAACCTGGGCATAGTGAAAATGAACTCTGATTACTGCATGAGCCCGGGCACTGACCATGCTCTGGAGTCTGACAGATGAATTTTCCTCCTGTTTACATAAAATATGTTCCGTCTCCCTTCAATAAAGGATGGTGTCTGCACCAATCAATCACCAAAGAGCAAGTATAGAAACTAGACAGTGAACTGACTCAGGGTGGAATGAAACAGCCTGTGCACCCTCCTCTGACCCGTCGTGAAATGGGCCAGGTGGGAGTGAGGCTTCGTCCCCTGCCTTCAGGGAGGAAGCAGGTTGGAGCCACTCAGAGACCTTCCCTCCCAGTCCATGACTGCTGTCTTTTTTTTTTTAACACCACCCCAAATAGCCCCACCCAGGACTTTAGTGCCCAGTGCAGCCCCCTTTGTTCCATAAACCACCCCATGGAGTCGGTCTGTTCAGTTCAAGGTGAAGATTTTAACTTGGGCTATTTATAATTCCTGCGAAGGAGCGGGTGTCAGTTTCAAAGCAGTCATGCCAGATGTCGACTTGGAAGCTGAGAGGGAGACAAGCATTATTATAAATTAATGTTGCCAGTGATTAATATTTGATATTTTTAACACACATTCATCTCGGAGGGAAAAATACTTTTTAATTAGTGTGGCCAGATATTGTGCAGTCCTCCTATTAAGGAGGGGTTACCAGAAATCCTCTAGGGTAGCTTCAGGCAAAGATCTGAGTGACAGAAGAAAAGAAGTGAGCTCTGAAGTTGGATTCTCTGTAGATCTGCCCCTTCAGGTGGATTCTGCCAGATTTGGGCATCCTGCACTTCCCTCTTTCAGCCCATCCTTTCTCCTCTATGCCTCCTGATCCAGCTCTGAGCTGGTCCAGGATGGAGAAGCCACTGGTTGGTTCCATTGTGGCCCGGGAGTCAGAGACTTCTGGGCTCTGCCAGTGAGTGAAGTGCCTCATCCTGGAGACCAACACTGGGGGGCTTGCCTGCAGACCTGTCTGATTTCATCTGCACAGAGTAAAAATAAAGAGTTGCCTTTATTTAAAAGTTGGTATATTACTCCCAAAGCCGCATTTCCTGTATTTCTTAGAAAATGGAAAGTCCTGGAGTCCCTGGATTGGGTCCCCACAGTGGCGCTAGCTGGGAGTTGTGGCAGCCGACTGTTGGTGGTAGTTCAGACACACCTGAACCCATCGATTGTTGGGGTCTCCACCACACCTGCCTCAGAGTGGCCACCAGGTGGCTGGGCTTTGCATCAGACCTGCAGATAATTTGCTTGGTCTACATCATGTTGGCATGCATCATGGGTAAAATTTTTGGAAGGGAATTAAATTAATTGTGTATTTCTATTTTTTTGATATTTACTTTAAAAATTAGAATTGGAGACACAAACTCCAGTATCATAGAGGCTCATACTATGTTCCATGCTTAACCTGTAATTTGGTCAAAACAGGGACTCTCTGGTAGAATCTCCGGCAGATCATTTTTCCTTGCACTGTCTCCCTTACTCTTCTGCATCACCTGCCTGGTCCCTGTGGGCATCTGAGCGCTCTCGTCTTACCTAGTGTTGGTAATTGTCAGCTTTTTCATCTATTAAGTGAGGGCCAAGCTGGGTGGAGTAGAAAGATTGCAGGTTTTGGAGTCAAAGTGGTCCTGTATTGAAGTTCTGTCACCACCATATTCTGATCCAGGACCTGGGTATGTGACTTAATCTCATTAAGCTTTATTTTTCTCCTTTATAAAATATGAGTGATGATATCCACTGTATGTTTTTGGTGGTGATTAGAAGAGAGGGAATAATGACAAGAGCTTGCATTTATTGAATGCAAACCTTACATGGCCTCACTGATCATCACAGAAACCCCACGAGGTGGAAGATGCTTGCAAATGAGGACCATGAGGCTGGGAGGAGTGGCGATCATATGACGAAGGGCAAATCTGGGGCACCTGACATACAGCGGGCGCTCAGGGACTGAGGGCTGTGTCATAGACACTGCTAAGGTCTCCTCCAGTACTGGAAACTCAGACTCTGGGCCCTTCCCTTTTCACGGTGGTGCAGGTCCCTGGGGAACCATGCCAGGGAGGGGCTAGTCTTCCAGACATTCAGAGAGAGGATGTAACATGTGAAGTTGTCCATCTTTTATATTGTGAGTTCTAAAGAGAAGTATGTTACTTTTTGTATTTGGTTCACAAGAGTGTATTTCTCTTTATTTACAAGTAAACTTTAATTTTTTTTATTGTGGGAAAATATACATAACATGAAATTTACCATTTTAGCCATTTTAAGTGTACATTTCGGTGACGATAAGTAGATTCACATTACTGTGCAAGCATCACTAACACCCATCTCCAGAACTCTTTTCATCTTGCAAAGCTGAAAAGTCTATACCCATTAAACAATAACTCCCCATTTCTCTCCTCCCCCCAGATCCTGGCAACTCCCATTCTAATTTCTGTCTTTGTGAATCTGACCACTCTAAGTACCCCCTATAAGTGGAAATTATACAATATTTGTCCCTTTGAGATTGGCTTATTTCACTTGGCATGATATCCTCAAGGTTCATCCATATATCATGTGTCAAGATTTCCTTCCTTTTTAAGGCTGAATAATATTCCATTGTTTGTATATATCACATTGTGTTTATCCACTTATCCATCTACAGATGGAAGCTTAGGTTGGTTCCACCTTTTGGTTACTGTGAATAATGCTGCTGTGAACATGGGTGCACAAACATCTTTTTGAGATTTTTCTTTCAGTTATTCTGGGTATATACTCAGAAGTGAAATTGCTGGATCATATGGTAATTCTGTGTTTAATTTTTTGAAGAATTGCCACACTGATTTCCATAGTGGCTGCATCATTTTACATTCTCACCAGCAATACTCAAGCATTCCAGTTTCTCTGTATCATTGCCAGCATTTGTTCTTTTCTCTTCTTTTCTTTTGTTTATTTGATAGCAGCCATCCTTCTGGGTACTGGGTGAGCGGACATCTCATTGGACAATCTCAATGTTTGATTTGCATTTCCCTAATGATTAATGATGTTGAGCGTATTTTCATTTGTTTTCTGGTCCATTTGTACATCTTCTCTGGAGAAATGTATCTTCACGTCCTTTGCCCATTTTGTAATCTGATTACTTGTTTTTGTGTGTGTGTGTTGTTTAGTTGCAGGAATTCTTTACATACTCTGCAAGTTAACCCCTTATCAGACATTTGGTTTGCAAATATTTTCTCCCATTCCATGGATTGCATCTTCACTCTGCTGGCAGTGCCCTAATACAAAAAGTTTTTTTGTTTTGTTGTAGTCTAATTTATCTGTTTATCTAATTCATCTGTTTTTTGTTTTGTTGTAGTCTAATTTATCTGTTTACCTGTGCTTTTGGCATCATATCCAAGAAATCATTGTCAAATCCAATGTTACGAAGCTATTGAAACTGAAATTTTGGATCAAGTTCTCCTCCCCAACAATTTAGTTACTCTTTAAAACTGTATTCACAAAGCAAACATTCATGAGCTCAAGATGCGTGACAGTGATGCTGTTCCAGTGCCTGCAGTGGCCTTGTGTTCTCCATGTCCACCTTTATTGTCCCCTTTCAGCACCGCTTTGTCTGGTCATGATGGGCAGACGTCTTGTGAAGATGAAGGCACAGCTGGGAGGAACCTGATTTCTACCAGAGAAACGTCCCATCCCTTTCTTCTTTTCCATCTCGCTTTTCCTCCTCTTTTCAACTCCCTACTTGAAAAACAGCCCCAAATGAGGTTTAGAACCAGGCTGCCAGACCCACTTCCCGCAGCCTTAGCTGAATGGCTTTCCTCTGGAGCAGAGCCCTGGGCACTGAGTAGCCAGCTCTGTTGCTGTTTGGTTTCCATCTTCTTCCTTCTGGATGTGCTGAATGTCAAATTTATAAATATGGAATTTATTTGGAGAGGTCTTTGGATGATCTCATCTTTAAAACCTTTTAAATTTAAAATAATCTCAAATTTACAGAAATAGTTAAAAGAATTCCTGATAGCTTCACCCAGATATCCCAAATGCTGACACCTGACCACACCTGCTTTATTCTCTCTGTCTCTAATATATATATATATATATATATATTTACACATACATACATACACGCACACACATATATATATTTTCTGATCTGTTGGAAAGTAAGTTGCAGACACAATACTCCTTTACTTCAGTATATCTCCCCAAATCAAGGATATTTTCTTATAATTATTAAAATCAAGATAAGTTCAAATATCAAAGCCAGGAAATTGACATCAATACAATATTGTTACTTAATTTTTGACCACATCCTTCTCCCTAACTGTTTAGTGATTCCTAAAAACTATAAAGTAAAACAAGATCTCAAGAGGTGTGACACAGTGATCTAGAGACCTGGTTTGCTGGTGGCCTGTAGCTGGTATCGGAGCTGGGGGATTGCCTCCACTCGTCCCCACGCGTGCTCTCCCACCCTGTGCAGGAAGCTGGAATGGGCTTCCCCACTGCTGTTTCCCATAACTAGCAATGTGCTCTCCCAGGTGTGCAGGGCCGGAGGGTGGGATCTCCAAACCCACTCTTCTCCCAGGGGACCTGACAATTCCCTGAGGCACTGGGCAGAGGCTCCCAGGGCTCAGATTGCTTGATGCAGAACAAAGAGAGGCTAGGTTAGGAGGCTGGGGGCTGATCTCCCCCCAAATTTCTGCTGACCCGGGCTGGAGGACCGGCCCATATATCACTCACAGGGATCACTTTGGGGGCAGGAGGGGAGAAAGGTGGGGACTTACAAATGCGTCGTGCAGCCTTCTGACATGTTTTCCAGGTCTCTACCCTCCTGAGGTCTCTCCCAGTTGAGTGACTGCCAGTCCTCTGTCCTGCGTTAGAGACCCCAGGACCCCTCTCACCTTCTTCAGCCTGAGACTTGTCGAGTGTGGCCGCAGTGTGGTCATCTTTGCTGAGCGGTAGGATTTTGGTGCTGGGAGAGTTATGTGGTCAAACTGAGAGTCTACACCGTCAAGAATCAAACAGACCCCGTTGCAATTCCAGCTCTGTTTGTTACTGGCTGAGTGACTTGGAAAATTCAGCTTTCTAAGCTCCCGTCTGCTCATCTGTTAAATGGAGATTTTTTTTAAAGGAGTACGTGCACTGTGTCTGACACTAAGAAAGAATACGATACATGATACAGGCTTTTCGTGTGGCTGAATAATATTTTGAAGTACTGATTTATGATTTAAAAAAAGAAAAAACTCTCTCATCTTCTCCTTTGTCTTTTCCTCTGGAAAGGAAAGGCTAGCTCTGCCTTTCTTTGCCCCGGGGAAGGTGTGGGCAGGGCAGAAAGCAGAAGGGACCTGGAGGGGTTCCAGGGAAGGATGTGTTTCCCGAAGCCCTGGGAGAACCTGGGGCTCCTTAGAGGTTGTAGAAGGCAGAGGCAGGGGGTTCAGGCAGATTTTGAGTGGCAGGAACCTGGATCCTGCTTCCTGACGGTGGCCCAGGGAGGTGGCAAGACCAGAGAGGGGTGGCCATGTGGCCTGTATGGGGCAGTATGACCAAGGCAGTTTCCAGAAGGCTGGATTGGCTCAGATGAGACATGGAGGAAACAGGGGCCCAGGCAGGGACAAGGGAGGACTGCCAGGCACCTTGCTGAAACTTGGCCAGCTGGAGGGTCATGTGTGCTCTGGGGGGCACTGTGCACAAATGGCTAAGTTTAATTTGGGCCCCAGTCTGGAGGGCTGAGGGCACAATGGAGAAATTCAGTTGATTTATAGAATGAAAAAAGAACTGCTGCTTTGGACACATCTGAGATTCACACCAGCTCTGTGAGCTTGTAAATCCCACTTTTCACAGTTGAGGGAGGGAAGCTGTGGAATGTCTGAAATGCTCAAGGTCACACCGCTGTTAGAAGGTCTAACAAATGGTAGCGCTTGACTCTGTTATCTTTGACCCTCATATGACCCTCTCAGTGTCATTGTCTCCACAGAAGAGGAAACTGAGGCACCGAGAAGTAAAAGGACTTGTTCAAGGTCACACCACCACGTGGCAGGCCCAGGATTCAAGCCCAGGATGGTCACACATACACTTTGCAGAAACCAGGCACCCCTGCCAATGGGTTCACGCAGAGGAGGTGTCTGTGTGTGCCTTTGGATCCCAGCAGGGCCACATACAGAGCCAATCTGTCCTGACCCAACTGTGGGCTCCCTGGGCGTGGAGATGACACCAGCTCCACATCTCGTCCAGTGTGAGCGCGTAGGAGATGCTCAGAAAGCGAGCTGAGTTGCCTTTGTTGCTGCTCATGTCTGAGTGGAGGTCACAAGGTTGGGTATCCGGGACAGGTTGTCCCTGGGTCCTGATTTTGTTTTAGCCACTTTGGCGGGTCAGTTCCCAGACTCAAAGAATTCAGACCAAGGGGAGTCGTCGCCACCTGGCTCTGGGTAACCAGTGATGAAATCTTATCGGGGCTTTCTTGAAAGCTTTTTGCAGTTTTTGGCCTGCTTCCCGGGGATAAACAGTCCTAATACCCTGTGCAGTCTGGGGCAGCCTTCCTGATTACGTGCACTTCAATGCCGTTAGAATGATCCCAATCTTGTGAATAAACACAGAGAAACCAGTGCCTTGGTTCTTGGCTTTGAGGGTCACCTCCAGCGGAGGAGGGGGCCGAGCCTGACTTCCAAGGCTCATTGTCTGGGAGTGTTTGCTGCTGGGTCAGGCTGGGCCCCTGGTGACATGGACGTGCTGGAACAGCCCTCCCGCCTGATGTGCTGACCCCGTGGGCCCCAACCCCAGATGCTGTGGATGGGCCCACTGCTCAGTGGTATGGCTGTCCTGAGGGGTGTCCAGAGGTTGGGAGGAGTGAATTAGAAGCAGAGCTGCCCAGGACATGACACTGTAAACTCATGAACTTCCCATAGCTGGCCAGACCCCGTGGTACAGTGTAGCGCATCAGACCAGGCGTCTCGTGACAGTCCAAGCCCTTCTTCCTTACAGGCCAGCCCTCTAACCTCTCTAGGCCTCCATCTCTTTACCTGCAAGACATAATAAAGATGCAGACTGCTAGTCCTCAAGAGGGGTGGGAAGGCCAGTCATTCATTCATTCATTCAATTATTTTTTTAAACCACACAAATATATTGTCTTACATTTCTATATATCAGGAGTCCAGTATGGGTTTTCCAACCACAAATCAAAATGTCCTGACAATACCAATTCCAAGAATCCAAAGCAGCAGAACTCCCCATCACTGCTGGTGGGAACATAAAATGGTGCCACTGCGGGAAAGACAGTTTGGTGGTTTCTCACGAAGCTGAGCAATCCATGTGCGGACAATTGTGCTCCTCGGTTTTTACCTAACTTACTTATTTCTGTAAGTTTTGCCCATGTGTTGCTTTTATTTTAAAATTAAGTTTTTTTTTTGTTTTTTAAATTCAGTTTTTCTGGGGGGAAGGTAATTAAGTATATATTTTATTTTCTTCTTCTTATTTTTAAATGGAAGTACTGGGGACTGAACCCAGGGCCTCACATATGCCAAGCACACACTCTACTACTGAGCTATACCCTCCTTCCAGTTTTTATTTTTCAGTTTTAAACAGCTTTATAGTAATATAACTGATATACAAAAACTACATATTAGATACATACGATTTGGCGAGTTTAGACATATGCCAACATCTGTGCTACCATCATCCACTCACTCATTTGTTTAACCAAGCATTGATTGAGCATCTACTAAGTGGTTTGGCTGATGCTGATGTGTGGGAGGAAACCAGTCGGATGCAGGGCTGCTGGGACGGGACACACAGGCCCTGGCTTGGCAGGGCAGCATCCCCTGGGAAGAAAACAGAAAACAAGCTATACCATTTGGTGGTGGTTTTTCTCTCTGCTTCCCTGGCTTTTGGAAAGGGAGGATGCCGTGGTGATAGCCAGAGGTGCCAGTGGCTCCTTCCTGGGGTGTGAGAAGCAGCAGTGTCCTGATGTTCTGGGACAGGACATGGTGGGCGGGCATTGCCACGGCCAGGGGCAGGTCTGCCTGTCTTCCTAAGTCCGCCATCAAACACTCAGGTCCCCTGTTGACTGGCCTCCTGAGGCTCTTACTAGTGAAATACAGGAACTTCTGGGTCTGTCCCTCTTAGGGGTCCTCCTACCCCGGCCCTGGCCATGTCCAGGGCCCACTACATGCCCACCTCTTCAGCTGCCCAGCCTGCTCTCTCTGTTCCAGTTCCACACCTTCCTCTTCCCCCACCAGCAGGCCCCCTCACTACGCAGATGTCTGTCCTGCAGGATGAGGGCAGTTGGCTCCATGGTCTCTCATATTTGTGATCCCAAAGCCCCTGCCTTACCCTGAATTAAGCCTCATTTTCCTGTTCTAACCTCCCCTGCACAGCTGGGCTGTGATCTCCACTTTTGTGGCTAAGCCTTTGTTTTCCTTTTTGCCCTAATTCGCTCTCAGGCTGCAGGCCTGAGGGCACATCTGGCTGATCTGGCCTGGACGCTGGGACCCCCTACTCATCACAATCCCCTGTACATGCGCCGCGGAGAAGCCCTTCCCGGCCCTCGGTGTGTGATGCGTTCACCTTCCCCAGTCCCCCCAGCTGTTCACGGGGTCTGGCTCTTACTACATCCCCTTCCTTCTAACATGGAACCAAGGGCTGCACAGCCCTGGCAGTGCAGGGGGCTGGGGCTTGTGTCTCTTTTAGATGGAGGTGACAGATCGAACAGGCAAGCACTCTTTGGCTCAGAAGTCATTTGGGGAGTAGACTGAGTGCCCCAGGGCGAGCTGGGGCTCCTGTGAAGTCAGGCCCAGGGAGGGGAGGCAGCTGGGGCAGGAGAGGGGCCCACTGGGAACAGGCCTCTTTGCAGACCACAAGGTGGGACATGAGATAGGGTTCTGGCGGTGGCCCCACCTGTGTTAACTCAAGAATTCCTGTTTGAAAGGGGAAATCAGGTCAGGAAGGCTTGCGTGACATTTCCTGGCCTGAAGACCAAGCATGTGTACCCTTCAGCTTTGAAGTTCCCCGGGCTGGTGAAATTGTGGCCCTTATCAGAGCAGGGATTGTGGGGTGCTATCGTAATGTGTTTGTGGAGTGGCCTGAAATGAGGGGCTATCTCTGCAGACTGGGCTTCCTGCCAGAGGGAGCCCCGCACCCGCTATAAAGGCTGTGGGAGTGGGCACTGGTGGGAGCGGTGACCAGGTCCAGGTCCAGGATGCGGTGCCTCGTGGTGCTACTTGCAGCCCTCGCTCTCTCCCAGGCCAGTGGGATCACCAGGTAGGTGTCAGGCCCCAGGGGAGGGGACGGGCTTTGCACGCATCCGCTCGGGATGGGTCTCTCCCGGGTCTTCCAGTCACCATTTCCTCTGGGGCGACCTCGAGAAAAAGCAGCAGCTTTCCAGGATAACCGCTCCCGGTCAGTCTTGCCTTTGTATTTTGGGACTTTTCCCTCTTAAGTGCGCCCCTACTCTTTAGGGTGCAGTGAACAAGAACAGGGGGTCAGATGGGCTGCCTGGCAGATAAAGGGCGTGGCTTCTGGAGTCAAACCGCCTGTGCTTTGATCCCCAGCCCACCACTAACGTAACGTAAGCTTGTGAACTTAGAAGACAGAAGCACCCACCTCATAGGGCTGTCATGAGGGGTGTACCAGTTAGTATTTGTAAAATGCTCTGAATGGTGCCGGGCACATCGTAAGAGCCATGTGTGCATCTGTTAGACAAAATAAAGTTCTCTGTTGTGCCCAGGCCTTTTTTGGGTGAAGTTCCCAGGTTCTCCTCCAAAAATGATAACTGGTATTTATTGAGCTGCTTGCTGCTAGGTGCCAGACACTTACCTAGTTCTTTACCTGTCCTGTCACAAATCCTCAGGGATTAGGTATGTATTATTATTTGCATTTTACAAATGAGGAAACTGGTGTTCAGGGAGGGTCCCTGAGCTGCCCAAGGCCACATGGTTAAGACTTGGTCCCAGGTGGGCCTGCACTCTTCACGACATCACACCCCCTCTGGTTCCCAGGTTTGCGCTGCATCAAGCCCCAAGCCCAGGGAAACCCGAATCCACCACTGAGAAGTGGGATCCCTGAAAAGGGGTCAAGTACCACTGGTGGGGGCTGCTTGTGGTGGTCCTGAAAATGAAGTTCTTCCAAGTGCCAGGCGTCTGGCGGCCTCAGCACAGGGCCCGGAGGCAGGAGTGGGGTGGAGGTTTCCGTGACAGTTGGAGCCTGTGTGGAAGCTCAGCATGGTCCCCAGTGTGGGGTGGTGGACTGCCTTCAGTGCTTACTTCCCCCTGAGAGGGGCTTTCTGGGGCCTTGTACTGTGACAGGACAGCCCAGCAAAGTTGCAGCCACTGCTGTGGGAGTCACCAGGTGCTCAGCCTAGGGATCCTGAGCCGATCAGGAACTGCAGCTGGAGGAAGCGGAAAGCATGGGGGGACCTGGACATGGGGACCCAGGAAAGGGCAGCGGTGGGCTTGCTTCCAGGAGCTCAGTCCAGTCTCCTTCCTTTTGGGCTGAAGTCCTTTTCTATCACCAGAGACAAAGGCTGAGAAATGTCTCGAGAACCTTTCACTTATAAATCAAGTCCCAGCCGAAGTCACCCATGAGGGCTGGGGGCAGGAGGCGCCAGAGGAGAAACCGTAATTCACCTACAAGGCTGTTCCCTGTGGGAGCCATCTGGGATGTGAACAACAGGAGAAAACCCATTTTCTTTCTGGGTCTTAAACCTGCGGCCATTTTATTACTCTCCAAGCACTTTCACACTTGTAGTCTCCAGTTGTCCTTAAAACAGGCCTGCTGAGGAGGACCGTGCGGTTCTTGGAGCTAGATCGACACTGGGAATCATCGCTCCTTTCCTTCAACCTATAGGAGAGGAAACCAAGAGCCAGAGAGGTTAAGCCTCTTGGTTGGTCCAAGGCAGGGCTGGAAAGGGAGAGATGATCCACTTGGCAGAGAAGAAGTTGAGGCTCAGAGGGCCTTGGGGAGCCACTGAGGTGCCAGAGACCCGTCCAGAACCAGCATCTGTTGTTTTCCTTCTTGATTCTCTTCCCGCTGATCTGCCTTCATCATCCAACATCTAAACTCTACCAGAAGCTCCCTGGGGACCATGCTCTGTGCTGAAACTCTTTGAAGAATTTCTACCCACGTTAGGCTGCCCAGAGAGCAGGGAACAGGGGTTGGCAAAGGGTGGGAGCATTGTTATAGCATTTTCCAGAGTGTGGGAACACTGTTTTCCTCTCCAGACAGTGTGCTCCGGGAGGGTGAGACTGTACCCTTTTCCCCACTGTGTCTCCTGAGCCCCGTACAGTGCCCAGCACATAGTAGGTCCACAGGCCTTAGGGTCTTTCAAGCCTTGACGTTGCAAAATTCATTAGGAGGTTATGAAATACATCGACTGAGTCTCCACCAACATTAAAAAAGAGCAAGGAGCAGGAAATGTCAGAATGCATCGCACTTGGTAAAGGCCAGTTGATTTGGGAGCTGATATAGAATCTTATTTTTACTCTGGATTATGAGGGAGTGGCTTATGGAGGCCAGAGCCTCTGGGCACTTCTTGGAGGCTGGGCAGCCCTGGGGAGAGGCCCACCTCATCATTCATTCTTCCCCTCTCCTCAGGATCCCTCTGCACAAAGGCAAGACTCTGAGAAAAGCGCTGAAGGAGCGTGGGCTCCTGGAGGACTTTCTGCAGAGACAACAGTATGCCGTCAGCAGCAAGTACTCCAGCTTGGGGAAGGTGGCCAGGGAACCCCTGACCAGCTACCTGGATGTGAGTGGCTCTGCCAGCCTTCCAGTAATGATTGCCATGCAGTGTAATGGATGTCCCCCTGCCCCAACCACCTTTTTCCCTATTTCAGGAATCATGGAGCCCCATGGGGTGTGAGGCTGTCACCCCACCCTCAGTAGCTCCCAGGGGCCAGCAGACCCCACAAAGGCAATCATTCCGCCTTCAAGGGTCTGAGCTCAGATGACCTTCCTACAGACAGCATCCCTTGGGGGCCCGTGGTCTGCTACCAGGTCCAACATCATGCCCTCCTTTCCGGGCCTGGGGAACCCATGTCTCAGGCTGGGCTTTGCAGGAAAGGGGCAGCTGGTGGCCATTCCGCCACTGCCAGGACGTGGCAGGAGCTCCCCCTGTGCCCTCTTCCTTTCTGGAGACCGTCCCTTTCTCCAGTCACTCTTGGCAGTAAACAACTCACCGGTTTTCTCTTCAGTGCCTTGGTTTCCTTATCTAGGTCATCCCCACCCTGCCCCAGCCCTAGTTCTGACACACGGGGAGGGCTGGCAAGGAGGTGTGGCGGGGACAGCTTGGATCTGGGGCCTGTACCCAGCGGTGCCCCGCCTCTCTGTCCCTGCCCCAGGCAGGGTGGTCCAGCCTCCCCACCAGGCAGGGTTTATGTTTCAGTCTAAAGTCTGCTTCAGGGGCTGATCCCAGCCGTGGTTGTAGGGTGTGTACGAGGGGCAGGCTATGTACGGCTGGCGTGGCAGCCCAGCCTGGGGACTGGGCATGAAGTACCCTCCCCAGGGATCCTCCTTCCGTCTCTTCCCCATCGACCTCCCAGGTCTGTGAACAGAAAGCCTGGGGCTGGCAAAAGTGAACAGGCTCCACGCCGAGCATCGACCCTCACCCCTAAGCGATGCTCCCTATTCTGACCTGGTGCTGTCTGTCCTCAGAGTCAGTACTTTGGGAAGATCTACATCGGGACCCCACCCCAGGAGTTCACCGTGGTGTTTGACACTGGCTCCTCTGACCTGTGGGTGCCCTCTATCTACTGCAAGAGCAATGTCTGCAGTGAGTGACCCCCTGCCCCTCACCCCTCCGTGCTTAGACCCAGGGCCCCTCTGCCCGGAGGAAACGTGGTGTGGCTGGAGAGCTTGCCCAGGCAGTCCCGTGTCCTCTCTCCACCCTCCCAACTGGCCACAGACTGAGAAGGTGCGCAAATCACAGGGCTAATGTATAAGCACCAGCTAGAAATGAGGGAACTTTGATTTTTCGTTTTTTGTTTTTTTAGGGTGCTCTATGAGGAGCTAAGGCAGACTGCTTACCCTGCTGGGTCCTCAGTTTTCCTTTCTATAAAATGGGGCTGTGACATGCCACTGCATGTTGGGAGAATCAAGTGAGGGGTAATGAGTAAACATTAAATATATGTAAATAATTAATTTATCCAACAATCCTGTGAGGTTGGTGCTCTTTTAATCCCCATTTACCAGATGAGGAAACCAAGGTTCAGAAAGCAAAGGGATGTGCCTGGGATCACAAAGCTGGTAGAAGCTGGTCCCTGGAAGCCACAGGCATGGCGTTCTACCTTCTTCTGTTTGGAAGCTGCGAAGGTAGCACTGAGGGTCAGAGAGGTGGATTGAGCAGCAAAGAATAATTTTTTTTGACTAAACTCTGCGGGATCAAGAGAGAAGGGGCTGCATTTTTTCAGTAGGGAGAATGGTTAGTATTTAGAGCCTATCCTTACCAGGCCTGGTGAGGATTTAGCCCCCACTGGTGCTGTCGAGTGGCGAGAAGACTCTACTGGCCCCACTAATCCTGGGTCTGTGTTCCAGAAAACCACCACCGCTTTGACCCGAGAAAGTCGTCCACCTTCCGGAACCTGGGCAAGCCCCTGTCCATCCATTACGGCACGGGCAGCATGGAGGGCTTTCTGGGCTACGACACCGTCACCGTGAGTAGGGCTTCGGCCAGCAGGCACGAGCCTGTCCTTCCCCACCGGCCACTCTCCCACCCGGACACCCCAGCTCTGCTGGGCTGCACCGCGGCCAGTGCTCAGAGGCAGTTTGGGTCCTGCTTCTGTGGGTGGCCTCATGGGGAAGAACTCAGAGGGATTTTAGCCAGCGGCACCTGTGAGTTGTCCCTCCCTTCCTCCCCGATGTCCTTCCCATGTCAGCCCCGAGAGCCTCAGCTGAGAGCTTTCTCTGGGTCCAGTTTCCACCTTCCCAACCCTTTTTTCACTTGTCTTGGCCATAGTTAGTCCAGAATCCTGAGCCTGGGCCAGCACTGAGTTCTTCAGCATCACATGTGTGATCTCATTTTAAATTTAGTTCTTTCTACAGAGCTTTGAGGAAGGTACTCTTATCTCCAGGGTCACAGGAGGGACCCGAGGCTCAGATTACACAGCTGGTGATGGTGGGAGCTGACTGTCAGACCCCCATCTCTGACTCTCTGAGCTTGACCTCATTTTTTATAAGTCATAGAGCAGCATCTTCTTTGAAATCAGAGCATCTGTGTCCTCTGGACAAGGGCTGCCTTTGCTCTTGTCCCTTGTTGGCTTCTGAAGTATTTAACACAGTGACCCACACAAAGTAATTGCTCAATATGTGTTAGCATCTTTCTTTCCGTCCTCATCCCCCAACTAAGATTAAAAATCAAGCAGCATCTCTTGGTACTTATACCTCAACCTTCTTTGAATTCTTCCTGGGGTCTGGCTGAAGTCTTTCTTGCTTCCAGCCCAAAAGGACACAGCCCTTTTCTGCTGACGGCCCCCTCCTCAGCTTTTTCCCTTGCCTGGGCAGGTGCCCACACAGCTCAGGCCTCCCCAAAAGTCGGCACCAGAGCCATTGGCTGAGGTGGCCCAGCAGACAGGCTTCTGGAAGACTGATTCCCCTGCCTGGGTGTCCTGCGTCTTTGCTGCCTAGAGCTGTTGGCTTTTTTTCCTGCTATTTTGGGTTCAGGGGGAAAATCTGCATCTGCCTGGAGGAGGTGGCCCTTGCTGTGGGCCTGAACTGTGGTGCATTTGACTGCCTTCACTCCCCTACCTTGGGCAGGGGGTGGGAGAGAGAGGCTCAGGGTTCAGCCCCTACCCCTCCACCCAGCAGTCTCACATGAGAGTGAGAATGAGTGGGGCATACAAGGAAGAGAAAGAAGATAAGTGTGGGTGGAGCAGAGTGAGCTAAGGGACCCTAGCAGGGACAGGAGGTGTGGGAAGCAGGATCAGTGCATGAGGGGACTCTGGGACAGAGATCTCATCCTGAGTGCCATCGGGAGCCTCTGGAAGGTTGAAGCGAGGGGTGACAATGATGGCGTCCATTTGCTGCCTGTGTGGAGGATGGGTTATGAGGGGACGGAGTGGAAGCTGGAGGCTGGTGAGCCACTGTGGTAGCTCAGAATAGCCTGGTGGATGCATCAGGCTTCCAGAGAAGTGGGCAGATCGATGGGGTACTTTGGAGTTTGTGCTTCTTGGCGTAGTGCCAATAAATGTTCACTGACCGAACATTTATAAGAGATTGATAAAAGTTCAGTGTTAGTAGTCTTCAGTACATGCACTGCCTTGAGATGCGGGCGTTACTATTCCATTTAACAAGTTGGACTGAGGCTCAGAATGGTGTTTGTCCAAGATCACACAGCACATGGCAGAGCAGGGATGTACAGCGGGGTCTTTGGATGTAAAGTGCATGCGTGCTCCTTCCATCCATTGCGCTGCGCCCACAGCTATTCCCTGGGAGAGTCCCGATGGGAAGGCTGCAGGCCGGCAGAGGGCCTCGGAGCGTCCTTTGTTTCAGCCCCCTCTTTGGGTTCACCCCCAACTTCTGCACCAAGAGCACTGCTGTCTGTAGTCCCACCCATGCCTCTCCTTCCCCACTCCCCTGCCTCATCGGAGCAGTTCCCTCAAAACCGCAGCACTGAGCTGGGAAAGATGGCTTTTCTCTCTTAAGCTCACCTAACTCCACTGCCTGTAGTGGGGAGGGCGGGCCGGCAGAGCCTGACCCGGGACTTTCTGCCTCTGGCCACAGGGCCCCCTGGTGGAGGTCACTCTGCCTCTCTTGCAGGTCTCCAACATTGTGGACCCCAACCAGACTGTGGGCCTGAGCACCGAGCAACCTGGCGAGGTCTTCACCTACTCCGAGTTTGACGGGATCCTGGGGCTGGCCTACCCCTCGCTTGCCTCCGAGTACTCGGTGCCCGTGTTTGACAATATGATGGACAGACACCTGGTGGCCCGAGACCTGTTCTCGGTTTACATGGACAGGTAGGAGCTGCCCCCGCCTGGACCAGACTTCCACGGCCTGGCAGGGGTGTCGGCTGAGGAGTGTCCACCCCTTGGGGACACTGCAACTCAAGGGTCGTTACCAGCATCCAAGCAAACTGCTCCTTGTTGCTAGGCACATTCAACCTCTTGTCCACAGATGCCCAGCACAGTCATTGATTGATGCAGACAGAGTCTACTGGGCCAGAATTTGACTTTCATTTGTGGCATTTAAAAAAGAAGTCTGACCCCATCTCTACATAGGGGCTTTTAATGTCTTTTATCCAAACTCGCAGGACTCAGTAATCATTTATTGAAGTTATTGAGAGTCACAGACTGTTAGAGCAGGCTCTATAGGAGCCCAAACTTCTTTCACTATGCAGGAAACTGAGGCCTGAGAGGGACAGTCTCCCTGGGAACTGGTGGATGAGCCATGTCTGGAGCCCAGGGCTCCGGACTCCCAGTCTGGCATTCCCTACTCTACTCACGTGATGGTACAGCTCAGCCGCACAGAGGGGCGGGTGGCAGGAAGCTGGGAGAGGAGCCACACCCAGGAGAAGGAGCTGGGGAACCCAGGCAAGGGGCAGATAGGTGCATGTATGAATTCATTCATTCGTTCATTCATTCATTCATTCAATAGACATTTATGGGCAGGGGCTGTGCCAGGAGATGGGGATACATCAGCAAACAAGACAAAGTGGGAGTTAACCTCTTAGCAGGGGAAACCGACAGCACGCAATTACACACTCAATTACGATGACCACTGTGATGAGGACACTCACTGCAGGGGAGATCTGGGTGTACTGAAGGCTTGATGGTAAGGGGAAGCCCAGTCTGATTAGATCTGTGTGTGGAGGGTGGCCAGGGGAAGCTTCGCTGAGCCCTGAGTGGGAGCTATCCAGGTGAGGGACGGCGCATTTTAGGCGAGGGGGGTGGCACGTGCCAGAGCCTGGAGATGGGACAGAGCTTGATGGGGTCTAGGAACAAGAGCCACAGAGTGGGAAGCAGGTAACCCACAGAGCGCCGATGTTTCCTGGCCATGAGACAGAGCCCCAGAAAGAACAGAGGGGGTTTGGGCTGGGGTGGCAGTTTTAATCCAGAGCAAGTGGGACCTTGTTAAAGACCCCCTATCCCACACTCGGCCAAAGGGCTTGGGGCAGAAAGCCTCAGGTGGTGGGGGGCGGGTAGGGGCACAGTAGAACAGCTGGGAACACCCAAGGGTGGCCTGGCAGTCCTGTGACCCACGTGGTGGGTAACTTCCTGACCTCCCTTCACCCAGTAATGGCCATGCCTCAGCCTGCCGGCTTGAGAATGTGGGCTGCAGAGAGAAAGGATGCCGCAGCTGATGAGACAGAAAAGCCTGGGAGAACTCAGCTGAAGCCTTTGGGGGTGGGGGTGGGGGTGGGGGTTGGGTATGCAGAGGACAGCGGGGCAGGGTCTGAATCGCATCAGCCCTCTGGTTGGGGCTGGGGGACCTCCTCACGAGCTGGGGTGTCAGAGTCCCACAACATGCCTTTCCTTGGTTTCAGGAATGGCCAGGGGAGCATGCTTACACTGGGGGCCATTGACCCGTCCTACTACACCGGCTCCCTGCACTGGGTGCCCGTGACCTTGCAGCAGTACTGGCAGTTCACCGTGGACAGGTGGGTGAGCAGCGACCATGGGCTTTGCCAGAGGCTGACTCAGGTGTGGGGACGTGTGGGCCCAGGTGTCAGCCTGGCAGCTTGTAAGACCATCACATCTGAGTCTAAATTAGACACTCCAAGGCCAATGACCTTTGTCAGTGAGAATGCTGAACATTCACTGACACTCTACTAATGAGATTAGCTATGCTTACAAGATATTGAATATAGTTCCCTGTACTTACCGTGAGACCTTGTTGTTTATCTGTTTTATAGATAGTAGTGTGCATTTGCTAATCCCAAACTCGTAATTTATCCCCTCTCCTTTCTTCTTTGTTAACTGTAAGTTTGTTTTCTGTGTCTGTAGGTCTCTTTCTGTTTTGTAAGTTCATTTGTCTTGTTTTTATTTGTTTAGATTCCACATATAAGGGATATCATGTGAAATTTGTCTTTCTCTGACTTACGTCACTTAGTATGATCAGTATATTTCAATAATAATAATAATAATAATAATAATAATAATAATAATAATAATAATAATAAAGACTAGCTGTGCTTATCCAGCAGTACTACCTGCCAGGCCTTGTGCCCAGTGAGGACGTGACTGCCTCGTTCACTCCTCACTAAAGCCCTATGAGGGCGGGGCCATGATTATCCTCATTTTGTAATTTACTAACATCAAGTCTGAACCATCACTTAAGGAAGTCAAGGAAGGGGTGGGTAATGTACCCATTTGGTAGATGAGAACCCTGAGAACAGGAAGATTGGGGAACTTGCAGCAAGTAAATGGCAGGAGAAAACTTGAAACCAGATCCCTGGGCAACTAGCACAGTACTCATTCCACCCCTAATGCGTGTGACTTTGTGGTTTCATTGGAGTTTCTGTCCCATGAAAGGTGGCACGGCCTCTATTTAGGCACTGAGTTGGGAGGAAATGGTTTCAGGCCTTTTCTCTGGGCTCAGGAACTTATGGGGGCTCCAGGAAGGAGCCAAAGGAAAGGCTCTGAGGTGGCTGGGCTTCCTTCCTGCCAAGGATCCTGGCGGGGAGGCTGGGAGGGACCCAGCGAGGAAGGGCCACGTGCTGGATATGCTGTGAGGCCGTCCTGTTTCCCCTCTGCAGTGTCACCATCAACGGGGTGGCAGTGGCCTGTGTTGGTGGCTGTCAGGCCATCCTGGACACGGGTACCTCCGTGCTGTTCGGGCCCAGCAGCGACATCCTCAAAATTCAGATGGCTATTGGAGCCACAGAGAACCGGTATGGTGAGGTGAGGCCAGACCCTGACCCCCTGAAGAGGGAACCCCTTTGCACGTGGAAGAAATGACAAAGGGAAATGGTGAGGGAGCGCATTCCCCAGCAGGGGCTGGGATTTCTTGGGAGGCCTTCACAATGGTCTAGCTCTTCTAGCTTTGGCCCCCTGTGGCTGTTGGAGCTCCCACGTCTCCTGCGGCGGCCGGCCACAGTCTGACCTCTTGTCCCCTGGGAGGGTCATACATCCCTGACTTGCTGAGTTTTGCTGTGCCTTCTTGTCCCCTGTCCATCCATGGGCCTCCCCTCTTCCTCCCTGACAGCTAGGTGCTTCCAGTGTCCTTGGGGGCTCTGGCTTGGCCTGGAGGGGAAACTCCAAGACAAACCCCACTGGGCTCTGTCCCTGGGCTGGATGACAGCTGGTCCTCCTCAGCATGACTCCTTTGAGGTCTAAGGGCCTCCCTAGGATCCCCTGAGGGGCGGGCCCCTCCCCATGGTGTGGTTCCAGCGCAGAGGAAGAGGGCCCACCTGGGACTTCCTCTGCCTCCCGCGGGTCAGATCACACCCATGGCCCTTCTAAGAGGACTTCCCTCTGGTCTTCAGTTTGACGTCAACTGTGGGAGCCTGAGGAGCATGCCCACCGTGGTCTTCGAGATCAATGGCAGAGACTACCCACTGTCCCCCTCCGCCTACACAAGCAAGGTAGGAGCCTCTGGGCAGGAAGGCCGGGCTCACCCGCACCCCTCCTCCCTCCTGGCAGGTCAGCGCGTTGGTGATGAGTGGCAAGGCCAAGATGGAGAAAGCAGGCTGTAACTTTAGACAGACTGGACCTTCGAGTGAGGCCTGTCATTCCTGGGCCTCATCTGTGGCTGCTACAGCCTCATCCTGGGAGAAATGGGGCAGACAGAAAGGACAGCTGTCACGGAGGGAGGGTGGGGTGGGCGGGCCACGGCCGCCAGTAGGAACCTCCAGCCACAGCTCTAGCTTCTAAGCCCTGGGACCCGGGGCTTTGTCAGGGATTTTTTTCTATGGCCTGGGCTTTGTGGGGACCCAACCCTCATCCCCACTGACCCTGCTGGCCTCAGCTTTGACCTAATTTTGAGCATCTCCAACAGGCAAGGCCTCGAGCCCCCAGGCCTGCTCTAGATGGTCATCCAGGCCGTAGGTGCTGAGAGCAGGAGGGTGAGGGGCTGGGGAGGACCTGAGAGGGGGAGCAGGGGAGGGGGCCCGCCAGGTGACCTTGGCATCAGTCACTTCATTTTTGAATATCAACTTCATCTGTTAAGGAGATGAATCTGATACTTGTTTGCTTACATCGGAAGGTGATTTCAAGGATGAAAGGAAATAATAGATGCAAGAGTGACTGGGGGGTGGGGTAGTGTCAGGCACAGCAACTGGGGTTGGGACCAGTTTCATGTCACCTTTTCCAGGACCAGGGCTTCTGCACCAGTGGCTTTCAAGGTGACAACAATTCCGAGCTGTGGATCCTGGGGGATGTCTTCATCCGGGAGTATTACAGTGTCTTTGACAGGGCCAACAATCGCGTGGGGCTGGCCAAGGCCATCTGATTGCACCTCTGACCAAGCATCTCGCTGTCCCCAAACACGTGCACACACACACGTGCGTGCACGCACACACAGACACACAGAGATGAGGTTTTCAGGTGGATGGTTCTCAATAAATACTATGTCTCTGCAAAACCTGGCTTTCTTTGGGGCTGAACCCCTGCACCTCTCTTGTGGGGTGGGAGTGGAATGTTACATGGCATGTCCAGGTCAGCTGGGGCCACATGGGTAGAGGAGGGTTGGGGACAGCGTTGAAGGGTGGAGACTTTCACAAGGGAATCGGCCATTTCAAGTTCAGGTCAGGTTTTTAAAAGCAAGACATGTCTTGCCTTTTTGTTCTCTCTGCATCTTTCTGGGGAAAGAGCACATATAGCAGGTTGAAACTTGAACCTGGGAGCAAGGACTTGGGATGGGGCCGAGTACAGAACACTAGCCCAGGGAGAAGACGGCTCTGGGTCTACTAAGAGAAGGGTCTGGCTGCCACTTGCAGAAGACAGTTAGTGGAATAGGCATTTGGCATCTGGGAGGGTCTAAGAGTCTGGAGGTTGCCATTACTTTGGGGGAGAACCACAGTCCAGAGTCCCATCCTTGGTTTTAGAGGCTCCAAACCTGACTTGCCCAAGCCTGGAGAGTGGCTACATCGCCAGGGCAGACCCACATCCAGTGGCTCACAGAGGTGGGCGGGTCAAATCTCAGCAAGGACCGCAGCTGTCAGCGGAGGAACCACTCAAGCTCACAGGTCCCTGAAGCCCCTCCAGGGGAGGCCACATGGGAAATACATATAGCAGGGGGTCAGAACAAGAGCATCAGGCCCATGTAAGAGGCTTTTCTCAGTCATGCTACTTTGAGGCACTGTGGGAGCAGGCACACCAGATTCTTGGGGAGATCTCAGTGCTCGGTCCCTTGGCAGGCTCCCTAGGCAGTGCTCGGCTGGGCGCTCGGCACGTTTGTTCCCTGACCCTCCATCTTTCCTCTCTGCACCCCTTCTTTTGACAGTCTGTTCCCTAATGGGGGCAGTGCAATTGATCAGGCTTTACTTTTCTTAGTCATAGCCAGCCTTGCTCCCAGTCCAGTGACTGGGCTTTAGGTCACATCTTTATAGTAGCTGAACTCTCAGAAGGTTTTGGAAAGGGGGCAAGGGCCACATTACTATCTCATCCCTGTCCCCACCTTATCCTGACCACACGTGCCCTACAAACAGCTGAGGGGCAGCTGAGTCACACCTACCAGTGTGGCTGTGACAGTTCACAAGGAGACTGTCCTTTACGAAGAGGGGAACAGGGCCCCCAGCAGGAGCTGAGGATGGAATTCTGCTGATGGACCCCTCTGGGGGCACCTCCTGGGGTCTCTCCCAGCTGTAAGCAAGGACAAATAAGATGAGGGACCTAGGGCAGTGGAAATGCTGTGGCAGTAGCTTTCTGGGTCTGTGGCTGAGCAGCCAGCTCGGGCAACGGAGGGAACCAGGGGTTTCAGGGTGGGAAGGAGCAGGGCTGTGCAGTGGGGGATGATGTGGAGGAGGGAAGGCTCTGGCAGCAGTCCTGGGGGAGCTGAGGGGCCTGGGGTGGGTTGGGGTGGAGGAGACAGGAGAATGTCCCAGGACTTCAAGGACGGAGCACAACCTTGGTGTTTAAGCCTTATGGGGTGGGGAGGCAAGCATGGTGCCAAGGAGTTAAGTTCTGGCATAGGGTGGCTTCTCCAAGCCTCACCTTTCTTACCTAAGACCAGTGCTGCCTGTTAGCCAGGAATGAGACAGAACTGGGCCACTTTTATTATTTTTAGGCTTCTTAGTGGATTAAAAAAAAAGCTGAACAGGCTCATGAAAATTATGTTACATTTCAATGGTTTACACTTAACAAATTGTATTTTAAACATCCAAACCTCAGTTGGAGATAATGTAGAAAGTATATTTAGATGATGACTTTCATAAAATTTTTCACAAATGGTCATCCCTGCACCCCTGCCCATCTGGCACCTTTCCCAGGAGGCCCAGTGGGCCACGACAGCCTCGGAGTCTGCTCCTGGGATTTCTCCTGGCTGCAGGAAAGGCTCTGCTTGGAATGTTCTCCACACTGCAACTCCTGTGGCCCACCTTTAATTGTCCTTCAAACCTCACCTCGGTCCAGACCTCTTTAGGGTGCTCCTGGCCAGGCTGGCTTTGGTGCCCTCCTGGGGCCCCCGCTGGGCCCAGCACTCCCCTTCGTGTATGCCTGGTATTTTAATTTTCTTCTCTGTCCCCTTCATGGACTGTGGGTTCCCCGAGGACAGACACTGTGCACCTCTCATTTTGATATCTTGGGTGCCTGACTCATGGAATGTCCCCATCAGGTATTGTTGAATGAACGAGTGAATGAATGACTGACCCACTCATCCTCACGAGTAAGTCTCCTCTTTCCTCTCCATCTTTGAAACCACCCCTACCGCACGCATGCTCGGACCCACTCTGTATCTTCTCCCTTCCACCGTAAGCCTGGGACACTCCCAGTCCTTGGCTGAGCCTGGGGAAGGGATAGCTCGGGGCATGTTAGAAGGATGCTGAAGGGGAGAGAAGGGGCCCACGCTGCCTCCAGGGTTTTACATTTCTGCTGAGGGGCCTACGCTGGGCTCTGCAGCAGGCCCAGGCCCTGGAGTCAGGGGTGATGAAGGGCCTTGGAAGGGGCACATCTGCCACTTGCTTCTGAAGAGGGCCAGTCTGGAGGCCAGTGAGGAGCTGTGATGCTGGGAGGTCCCTGCAGGGAGGGCTGACTCACTACCGGGTCCCCCACCAGCACTGCCTGCTGACGAGAACCAGGGCTGGGAGGGGCGGCTGAGAAGTCTCGGGGCCATTCCCGTCCACCCTCCATGCAACTGCTGCCTGATGATTTGGCCACACCTGCCGCCTGCAGGGCTGGCCTCTGGGCCTCTGCTCGTGCCGCTCTCTCTGATCTGTGAACTGCTTCTCAGGCTTCAAGACCAGTTTTCAGTGTCCTCTGAGGTGACACCCCCAGAGCACCAGACTTCAGCCTTCCAGCTTCCTCATTGCTCAGCAGGGGTCTTTACAACAGCTTTCATCCTGTCTTCGTTACTCATTTACTTGTTGGTCCCTGACAACCGCACAGCCTCTTTCCTCTGAATCCTCAGGATCCAGCAGACTTCCTGGCACAGCACGGCGGTGTGCAATCGCCCGAGGGGGGCCTATGCCTTGTGATATGAGCGAGCAGATCTCTGACCCAGCAGCATGAATCCCCAAGTGCTGAGAACATGAGCTCACAAAGACACGAGGATGCACGTGGGCGCACACACACACACAAAGTGTCTCGGTGTCCTACCGGTCCCTGCCCTGCCCCTGAGTACACACAGGCAGGGGCCTCAGGCCACGAGCCCTCTTCCAGTTCCTCTCCCTTCCTTGTCACTCATTTTCCTGCCACTCCTCTTCATGCTAATGAGAGGAAGTTTTGGCCAGAGAGAAGCTTGGAAAGGAAGTCTTTGAAATGGAAATGTTATGACAAAATGATGGATTGTTTTCTGAGCTGTGCAGCTTGTTTCTTGCTTGCAGCAGCAGCAGAAGGGAGAATAGCTCTGCAGTGGGAGTGATGGAGGTTGCCCATGTCAGGGATCCCTCGACAGCAAGACATGCAAATGAAACACACACGCACACCAAGAGCAGGAAGCTGGCAGTGGGAGGGTAGGGCGAGGGAAAGCCCAGGGCAGGCCGATGAACATGGCCTGGACACTCCCAGTAGCCCTGGCTGGGGCTGGGGGCAGCTAGAAGAAGCATCTGGTTTGTCCTTAAGCTGTGGCCACACCTACCACCCTGCAGAGCTGGCCTCTGGGCCTTTGCTCATGCTGTTCCCTTTGCCTGATGTCTTTTTCCACTTTCTCTGACCTGTGAACTTCTCTTCCTTCTTCAAGACCAGCTTAAATGCCTCCTCTTCTGAGAACCCCTCACTGTACATGAGGCCCATTTCACCCAAACCCTCCAAACCACAGGAGTACTCGCTAGCTGACCCCTGGCCACTCTGTTTACTTGAGGCTAATTAGAATTGTCACCTGTCTTGTTTTTTAAAAAATGTTTTGAGGCCCTACTGTGTGTGTCCCTCAGTGAACACAGCACACAGAACTCCACCTCTGGGGAGCTCTGTCGGTGACATAGACAGTGGAGACAAGAAGTGTGTGAACTGTGCAGCATGTTGGACAGTTTCAAGTGCCCCGGGAGGAAGTGGAGCAGGGTGAGATGATGGAGTGCTGTGGGAACACGCTGTGCGGAGCGTGGGCTCCGTGAGAGGGTGCCCTCTGAGCAAAGACATGAAAGAGGCAGACAGGTACGTGGATATGAGGGAGAGACAAGCACCATAGGTAGAAACCATAGTGTGTGTTTAATTAGCTCTCGACAAATAGCAGTTACTAGTGGATAAATATGAATCCTTTTTTTTTTTTTTGCTTGTGCCTCTTATGTTTCTAATGAGATGACCCTGTCTTTGAGGGCAGGAGTCACATCTCAACCTTTTTGTATCCATCATAGCGCTTAGTCTTTGACACAGAGTAATTGTTCATTAGATGTATGTTGAATGAATAAACTCCAAACAATCCACTGCCGTGGGGACTCACCGCTTGTCCTGGAGCGCCCTCTAGTGACCCAATCACAAATGACAGCTTTGTACACCGTTTATATCCTGCAACGTTCCTCCTTCCCAACCCAGGCCAACCAAACAATAGAATTCACAGTGCCTGCTAGAGCTGGCCAGGTGAGGATGTGCTGCTGTGTGTGTCTGAGGGGCCTGGGGGCAGCGTTAGGCCTTCCAGGTCATCAGAACAGACCTCCACCCCAAGGAGTTCCAGCGCCAGGGAGCTTGGCGAGCTGCCAGGACCTGCTGCATGAGACACACTCCCTGGAGTTGGGCTGGGCCTGGGAAGATGCAGACCAGAGTTGTCTCCCTGTTCTGGCTGGTGGAATTGTGCTTCCTTTTTGGAGACTGCTCATGGCCTTCACCTCTTTCTCTGGGTGACAGTAAAGCTCCACCTGAGGTGCTGAACCCCCCCCCCCCCCCTTGCGTCCTTGCCCGCCCCTCTGGCCTGGACCATGAAACCTGAGACTCCCTTTCTTTCCCAGGGCTCCGTCTAGCATCGAGACCAGAAGAGCGGTGTCCTTGGAGCTTTATTTTTAGGGCCTGGGAGAGGCATCAAGGAGCCTCCTGGGTGGAGGCAGCCACACCTCCTGTAGCCTTGAACTGTGGCCTGAGAAATCCTGTAAGCCAGGATCTCCCCTGGGAGCACCACATCTCAACCAAGGTCTCCATAGCAGATCCCTGGGGGCATTTCTCATCAAGAGAGTCATTCAGAAACAGTGGAGTGGACTGCGGGCAGACTGGCTGTCCAGATGCCCAGGCTTGTGCCCCAGGGACTCCCCGAGTCACCCAGTCCCTCAGCCTCAGGTCCTAAGACAATGAAGCAGGCGGCTCCAAGCTAAAGGAATGCGGAAGCCAGAGCTCCAGTGCCTGCACTGTGGCCTTGGTAAGTTTGGATGAGAATCTCCAAGCACTTTCCTAAGGCCACACATTTCCAGGGAGTCCCAGACACAGGCCACTTAGGGAGAGAAGTTGGGATCTGAGAAACTTCAGGAATCATTATCTTTGGCCTGAGAGATTGATTGACAGGATGGTGCAGAAGGTGCCATGTGGATATTCGAGTCACTGCTGTGGATTTGGACTGGATTCCAGGGATTTATTCAGACCCAAGAGGGAGAGGAAGGGCTTTCTGCAACCCATAGGGTGCTCCCTGGCAAAGTTCATGGGGCGCTTGTGCATATGTTTCCCAGACCTCTTTCTCTCCTCTGACCACTCGGACCTCCGTATCTTCTTCACCTCGAGAGCTGTCTTAATCTGGTAGGGCTGCCATCACAAAATACCCCAGACTGGGTGGTTTAAACAACAGACATTTATTTCTCATGACTCTGGAGGCTGAGGTCCAAGATCAAGGTGTTAGCAGGGTGGGCTTCTCCTGGGTCCTCTGTTCTTGGCTTGCATATGAGATGGCCACTTCTCGCTGTGTCCTCACATGGCCATTCCTCTGTGCCTGCACACCCCTGGGTGTCTCTTCCTCTTCTTATAAGGACACCAGTCAGATTGGATTAGGGTCCCACTTTATGACCTCATTTTACCTTCACTTCCTCTTTAAAGGCCCTGTCTCCAAATGCAGTCCCAACGAGGGGTAGGGATTCAGCATATGGATATTGGAGGGACATAGTTCAGTCCATAACAAGCGGTATCATGGGAGGGATGTGCTACCCCCCATCCCCAACTGTGTCTGTCCGACCCACACCGCCCAGCTACTCAGCTGTCCTTCCCCATCCAGCCCTGGAAACTAGTTCCCACCCTCCTCCTTAGGGCTAAAACTGCCTGGCCTGCTCGCAAACACCCAGCTTATTCTGGGTCTGGTCAGGCCTGAGGGTACAAGTCCCAGGTGGGACCCAGCATGTTTCTGCCGACAGGGGCAGAAGGACACTGGAAATCCCTTGCCCACTGGAGGTACCTGAGCTAGGGAGGTAAAAGCAGGTGACACAGGGAACTGTGGCCTTTCTTGTGGCCTGGCTGCCCTGGCCTGAGGTCTGGGACAAATATTCTGGAAATTTGCCTGGGCCTTGTCTAAGTGAAGTCTCTCTCTCACTCTCTCTCTCTCTCATTGAATATTTGTGGAACACACTTAATTAGTGTGAGCAAAGCACGACCTTCCTCCTCATAAAGCTGTGAAGGGGTGACAGTGATCAGGAGCCTTACTGAGGTGAGATTTATTGGGAGAGACCATATTCTCAATTTTAAATATTCCATCCCATTGTTCTCTCAGTTGATGGCAGTGTCCTAAAAAAAGCTGGTACATCTGAACTCAAACTTCATGTGCTCGACTTCTTCTCTGGCCAATGAGTATCCTAGTTTTTAGTCCAGAAAGTATGGTCCCCAATCAGCCTGTGCTTCAGAGCCCTGACGTGGGGCATGGATTTGCAGGCAGGAAAGGCAAGCAGATCCGGCACCTGGAAAGCTTACCCACTCAGCTGGTCTCCAATCGAGTGCTACGTTGGCTCATGGAAGCCTGTCCCTCCCTGGGGTGGCCGATGACCAGCTCCCTAGATCTGCTTCCAGATGGGACACCTGGACTTCAACAGATCCCGGACAACCTACAAAGGGCCCCAGATGAGATGTCACCTTTGTGGTCCCAACAGGGTTTGAGGGGGTGAAGCCAGAGGGCAGTGGGATCTGTGAGGCGATGGGGACGGCTGGGAAGAGGGAGTTGCTGCAGGCTGGCTCCAGCAGCGGCGTGGCAGGGCTCCAGGGCCCAGACTGGGCCTGGCAGGCTGGGGAGGGGACACCACCTCTAGGATTTGCCCTTGAAGCCTTCAGCTGCTTTGACTATCTCCTTAGGTCCATTGTGGGCAATCCCAGCATCTAAGGCCCTGGAGCAGAGGACTGTCATGCCAGACCTCCTGGCACTGCAGAGAGTGTCAGGGAGGGGGGTGCCCTAAAGGCCAGGGCTTATGTCTTTGATGAACTCAGACCTGATTCTCCAGGGTGGGCGTGGTTCAGAGGCCCTCTCATTGGAGAGCAGAGGCTGGATCTCGTAGGCAATTCACCTCCTCTTCGGGGATTTCTGGTAATGACTGCTGCCATCCCATGTGGTCCACTGAAGGATGCTGCTCCCTTTAACCCTCTGGCCCAGGTAGAGGTGCACAGCTCTAATGCACAGGCTCTGGATGATTCAAATGGGAGTAAATAAGAGTGACATGTCCCCAGATGGTCAGGTGTGAGAGCCCTGTGTTGACTAATCCAAAACCAGTCTCAGTAGGCCAAAATTAAGGTGTTAGCAGAGCTGCATTCTTTTCAGGGACCCCAGGGGATAATTGATCTCACTGCCTTTTCCAGTCACTACAGGCTGCCTGAATCCCTTGGTTCATGGTCTCATCACTTCTGCATCTGTTGGCACATCCCCTGACTCTGACTTCTGGCCTCCCTCTTTTGAGGACCCTTGTGGGTCTCACACCTTCCAGGATAATCTCCCCACCTCAAGATCCTTAATCTAGTCACATCTCCAAGGTCCCTTTTGCCATGTTAAAGTAACATATTCAAAAGTTTCAGAGATTAAGATATTCACATTTGAGGGGGTCATTATTCTACCTCCCACATCATTTATTGCCCTCTGCCCTGAAGCTCATATCCAGACAGCTTCCCTCCTTGAGGTCTGGATCCAAGAAAGGGAGGGTCTAGTAGAGGCAGGGGCCCCCTTCCACTTGCCTAAAACTTTCCTTGGGTGACTAACCTCAAGAATCCACTTCCTTCAGAGCTCACCTTGCCCTCTTCCTCAAGGACTGAGCTTTCTCTATGGCTGCTGCAGGACCGGTTCATTAGAATACCATCAGGTACCCCCAACATCAGCACCCCTGCCCCCAAACATAGCAGGATGGTCTCCTTACAAAGACTCAGAGAGCCAAGACTGAAGCTAAGACATCACAGAGGGACACTTGTCCCACAAAGTCCCATGCCTTGTCCACCAGCCTCGTTGTTTTCTTTACTAAAAATTGTTTCCATGAAGGGAGGGAGAATATTGGCTTATAGATGTCTTAAGTCAGGGAGAGGGCACCATTGTGGAGGAAGGGAGGGAAGGAACCATCTCCAAAACCTGGAAACTGCCAAGGCCAGGGTGTCCCCCTGGGGTCCTAGGGCTGGCACCTGAGCCTGGCTGAGGGTTGGATGTGATTCCAAGTTGTCAGGGAGTGTCTGGTCCCCAAAGCCAAGAGTCTAGGGAAGATGGCACTGCCTTGACACTAAGCTTGAGAGAAATAAATATGAGGTTGCGCGGAACCTCTTTCACTTGAGGTGGTACTGTCTTGATAGAGAAACATGTTTTTAAAAGTTTAGATAAATTCAAGGATGTCTGACTGGGTTCAGCTCTAACCCTGCCATTCATCATGCCATGTTATTGTGACATTTCTGGGCCTCAGTTCCCTCAGCTGTGAAATGGGAACACATAAGAACTACCCACCGAAGACAGTCGTAAGGAAAAAGAGAGATGAGGAATGTGAAGGTGCTTTGTACGAAGGGGTAAGCTATGTGGGAATGTCATTATTGCAGGAATGTGGGCATGCACTCAGCTCCCGGCAGTTTGGGGACCAGGAGGATAACTGCACCTACAGACACCCTGTACCTTGGTGGCAGGAAACTGGGCTGAGTGGTCCAGGAATCGATCAGATGTGGGAGCCCCTAAATTTTCATGTGGTCTCTATTCCTCTCATTGTAATCATCCTTCTCCTGGTCCAGCTCCACTTTGGCAAGTAAGAAACTATCCTATGAAATGCTTTGCCCTGTGTGATTGACAGCCTTCCGCAACGGTCTCCAATAATCCCTGCCCCCAGGATTCATGCCCTTGTGCAGCCCTCCCCTTGAGTGTGGGCTGGATTTAGCGAATTGCTTGTCGCCAATCCTCAAAAGCGATGGGGTGTCAGTTCCGAGGTTGGTTTGCAAAGACTGTGGGTCCCCCTTTATTGCCTGTCTCTTGCACACTCACCTGCTCACTCTGAGGAAGCTAGCTGCCTGGTTGTGAGCTGCCCACGAAGAGGTTCACCCAGTGAGGAATGGAGGGCAACCTCAGGCCAACAGCTCCAGAGAAACCGATCTTGCCAGCAATCACGTGAGTTCAGCCTTAAGGTCACCATCACATCGGCTGACACCTGGTCGCTGCACCCAACCTCAGCCAGTGGGCGCAGCTAAGCTGCACCGGGACTGCTGACGCACAGAAACTGTGAGATAATGACTGCATATTGTTCTAAACTGCTACATGTGGGGGTAATTCGTTTTGTGGCTGTAGATAGCCGTGTGAAGCGTCATTCAACACTAAAGCCTTGGGGTCTCATTACACTTTTGGTTTAGTAAATACAGCCGAACATTGCCTCTGGGCCAGGCACTTATATTAGGCCTTCTCAGGCAGGACCCGGTCCCCCAGGATCTCACAGTGACGGGGACAGGGGAGAGATTAAATCACAAGTTTTGTGGAGGGAGGGGTGTTTGGAGTGGGCTGAACTGACAGAAGGTAAATCTCAACCCAGAGAGGGTGAGCGACTGACTTCAAGTCACACAGCTAATCTGCAGCAGATCCACTGGGCCGTGCAGCTGGCGCAGAGAACGGGTCTCCCCACATTTCCTAGGCAAATGGGACACAGCTCATACAAAGGAATGAGGAGAAGTTGAAGAAAAAAAATTAACTGTTGTTGCAGAGTTTTGTTTCCTGGGGAAGCAGGGCAGACATCCAGGGTGTGGTTGTGGGAAGAGAGTGGGAGGTCTGCAGAGCATGGGTCTCCGGTTCCAACAACAGGCAGAGCAGGGGTGCGTCAGTCATCCTGCCAAAAACACCTTTTCTGTGAGGCTGCCCAGTGTTGCCTCCCAGCTCCGTCTTGTGCCCCTTCTCAGGGCCCCTGCTGTGTTCTTGCCTCCCTCCTCCTTCCCTCCCCAGCACCCCCCAAGCCCAGGGTGCTTCCCATTCCCTGGAAAAGGGCTCAGGGATATGGTGTTGGAGGTGGACTCAGGCCTGAGGGTGTGTGTGTGTATGTGTGGTGGGGAGGTAATTCTTGACTTTTCAGGGGCCCTTTTTTGGGGAGTGCAAAGCAGGAACCAGGCCATTGAGAAACTCCAATATGTGACTCAAGCAGTTTAGTAAAAATAACTTCTTTTTACAAGTCACTAGTGGGAGCTGCTTCTAGAACCCACTCAGACACTCTGCTGATTGGAAACCGACCAGGCTTGAGGTGCTGGGGAGGGGCTAGGCAGCACTCCCAGCCCCCCAGCGGCCGGTTGCTTCCCCCTTCTCTCCTCCCCACCCACTCTTTACCCATCCCATCTTCCTCCCTCTTGCTCCCTCCCCGAAGCCCTAAGCGGTAGCAGAGAGGAGGAAGGTCAAGGTTGCTAACTGGGAATCTTCCTCCCATGCCTCACTCTACTCCCTGACATAGTCTGAAGGGGCAGTTCTGTGGTGGGGTGGCCTCTGCGCCCGTGGCAGGTGGTGGGCTCTGTGGCGGGAGGGCATGTGCCGTTGTGCGTGCACACACAGGCCCTGGCGTCAGGGCTAGTGGCTGCTGCTTTTCTTCTCTCTGTGACTTTGGACATGTGACTTAACCTGTCTGAACCAGTTTCCTCATTTACAAAGGAGACCATATTGTTATGGGTTACTGTGTCCACCCACCACTCCCTAAGATATGTTAGAGCCCTAAGCCCCAGGATTTCAGCATGTGACCTTACTTGGAGATGGTGTCTGTACAGAGGTGATCAAGTTAAAGTGAGGTCATCACTCATTAGTGGGCCCTAGTCTAATATGACTGGTGTCTTTATAAAAAGGGGGACATCTGGACAGTGGCAGGCATGCACAGAGGGAGGACAACGTGAAGAGATGTAGGAAAAGATGGCCATCCACAAGCCAAGGAACCAACCCTGCTGCCATTGGATCTCGGACTTCGAGCTCCTAGAACTGTCAGACCGCAGGTTTCTGTTGTTTGTGCTGCTTGTTAAGGCAGCCCCAGCAAACGGATACATTCACACTGACCAGAAGATGCAGAGCGAACATCTGACCCCCAGGAAAGTCTACCCCCTTGGGGTAGGAGGCGCTGCTCCTCCTCCAGTCCTACCCTCATTTTCTCTCAGAGCAAATGTTCAGTTTCTGGCAAGCTGTGCTTGGCCAGACCTGGTTCAGAGGGAGGCCGTCGTGACGTCTGGGAGAAGCTGCAGCCTCAGTCTCCCGCCCACCAAAGGCTAGCCCGTGAGGCCGGGGGCAAGTCATCGAGCTTTTGGAATCTCAGTTTTATCAGTTCTAAAGTGAGGCAAATACCGGAACCTCCTCGACTGTCTTGAAGGGTTATTGTGAGATTCAAGTGAGATGACAATGCATGTGGAATCATTTCATAAACCCCACAGCACTACTCGCTACTGTGGTCATTTCTGGCGCAGGAGGCAGTTCTGAGAACACGATGAAGTGGCATAGGAGAGCTTGGAAGTAGATGTTTCTGCTTCATGGGAAAACACAATACGGCCCCAAGGGGCACACGGTGGCAGAAGCCTGAGGATTGCCCAGAAGTGTTCCAAGTACTGTCCGACCTGAGTCCAGGTACGCTGCCACCAAATGACAATGGGGACCTTGCTTATGTTTTGAACCCTTTTTTGAGATCCCACGTGGGGAGCAGAAATCTACTAATTATTTAGTGCCCGTTGTGTGAAAGAGGCTTTATAGTCGACATCTCACTCAATTCTCTTAACATTTATAAAAGATATGCCCAATGAACCCCAATTTATAGTTGGAAGCGTTGAGTCCCATGAAGTTTGAGTAACTTGGGCTTGTAACATCAGGCTGTCAAGCCCGGGCTCCTTCCGTATCCTGACTTTTCAGATTCAACATGGCGATTTCTCCTTGGGCTGCCCTAGCAAGTAAAGTGCTCTGAGCCTATTTAAATTAAAAAAATTAAAATTAAATTACAAAGGCACCCATCTGTCATTAAAATGGTTGAACCTAAGCATTGCATTTACAGATGATGTTTCTGAAAAAATTATAACACACCTCAAGACATCTGAACACCTCTTTCCTTTCCAAGGATCGTTTTCATCTCATCTTAGTCCTTTCCTCTTTTCTCCCCCTTTATCCAGTTTCAAAGAGAAGATGGCAGCTCTTTGCTCTTTCTACTCACTTATTTAAGCTTTTTTTTTTTAAAGCCTTTTCCATTTCCAACCCGCTGGACTTGAGGCCCCGGCCACAAGCCTTCCCTTCCCTGCTGTCTCCCTGTCACCCCAAAGAAGAGAAAGGGGGCCACAGGTCCTGCCTCTTTCTCCACCCCTGCAGCGAGGTCCCCACTCTGTCCAAGAGGAGGTCAGATGAGTGTCTCTTGGGAAATGCAAGACCCTGTTCTCCCCTCTCTCCACTCAAAGGGAAGATATTGGTACTTGGTCTTTGAGGACTGGAAGGGAACATCTCTCTCTCCCTTTGCTCTGTCTGGTAAGAGCTCCCTCCCTGACTAGAATTCCTGTCTGTTCTGGCAGGACTGCACTCCTGGGCTTCCGATTCCTTCCCCGTTGATAGTGGCAACGTGCCTTCCAAGGGAGCAGAACGCCCAGAGGGAGACTGAGCTTTGATGACAGCCTCCCCTCTGTGGGCTCCGTCCCAGGACTGGTTGGTAGGTGAGCTCACATCACGCGGGGGCCAGTTCTCCTCGAGTCCAAAGGAGCCACGGCTTGGGAGGCATGGCTGGCTATTAATTTCCAGGGAGAGCTCAGGAAGTTGATGGTTTTTCAGGAGGCACAGGCCTCAGACCTACCCTCGGGGAGGGTGTGGGTTTCCAGGGCTTCTGAGGCCATTTCATCTCCCTGAGGCCAGGGACCCCTCTTGGTCTCTGTAACCTCAGAGCCGGTCTTGGCCTCTGACCCACAGCAGGGACTGGGTGAATGTTGGAGGAGAAAATGTGTATGCATTCTACATGCCTTAGAAAGTGAATCGGGCATGTACAAGAAGTTACTTTGACCTAAACTCTCCAGGTACATGGGTCATGATTATCATCATTTGGGGGAGTCAGGGGCCTCTGGCCCACCCTCCTGTGGCCTCAGGTCCGCCTTGGATTGTCTCTTCCTTTCTCTTCCTCCCTCCTCCCTTCATTTGTTGAGTATCTATTATGCACCAGACAATGTGCTGGGATGTTAACTTTAAAAAAGCATAGCCATGATCCTTAAAAGTTTTACAACCTACAGGTGAATTTTTTCTCTTATGTTTTGTCCAGCTCCTCCTACTTTGTATAACATATTTTATCTTTTGCTAAGAAATTTCACATATTATCTTACTGAATTCTCACAATAACCTTGGGGGCTTTGGATTATTTCTTATTCTGCCATATTTCTTTTTTCATGTTATGTTTATATTTGTTCTTTCTGTTAACAATAGAACAGTGTTGTCAGGGTCAGGGGAGGGGGCTCGGCCCAGGCCCATGTGGCTCAGAAGAGCAGAGGAGCCACCCAGAGTCCCTAAGGAGTGTGGCTGTCATCCCTCCTCGTGCGTCTGACTGACACCTCAGCGCCGGAGCGAAATAGCATTCATTATCTGGTGACATTTCGCCGGCAGCTTCTTCCCTCCGCTTCCCCTGAGAGGCAATAACAAAGATGTGTCTGATCTTCCTTTCCCCCATCTCCCCGGCTCCCTGCCACCCCCAGGTCCTTTTCATCCCTGCATTTGAGGGCAGATGTCCTCCTGTCTCTAGGATGCGCCGGCCGGGCTGACTCAGTGGTCTCTGGGGAGGCCGGTGGCTTTTCTTCCTCCCACTTCAAAGGGCCTTTGGAGCGCTCTGCTGCGTGGGGCGAATGCACCTTACTTTTTAGGAGCTGGAATCTGTTTCTGAGCAGGAGCACCTTGGGGGTCTCCTTCCTTTCCATCCCAGGACCTCCCAGCAGGCAGGGGTTGAAAGGTGGAGCTGGGGGAAGGGGTGGTGGGGCCTCATTGCTGGGGCGGGGTGGCTCATTCCTTCCCCAGTGACTGCAGTGGAGGGGACCTGAGCAGGACTTCCTGGAGGAGGGCCTGCTGGGCAGTCCGGTCACGAGTGGGACCAGTCCAAACTGCCCGGGGAGGCCGGACATCTGGGTTGCGTGGGACTTTTGAGGTTTCAGTTGTTCCACCGGAAAGCTTGTGAAGGGGTCTGAGATAGGGCCTTCTGACAGACCTTCAGAGTGCGGCTTTCAGAGAGGAATGGGGTCTCCTCACCATCCTGTATCCTATCCACCAGGCCGAGCAGCCCCAGGGGGAGGGGCAGGAAGATTTCCCCAAAGGTGGCTGGAGCCTGCGAGGGGCCAGGCTGTACCCAGGCCCAAGACCCCGCCCCATAATACCTTCAAGGGTCACCTGCCATCACACTCTTCATTCGGGAATGTCTGGCTTCAGCCTGTAGGTCTAGGGTTTGGGGGAAGGTGGAGGTGGGGGAGAACCAAATCTTACCAGGCCTACAGAGTGGCTTGGTTTGGTCTCTTTAGAGTAATTGGGAGGAAGAGCTTGAAGGAACAATTCATTAATCCAAAACCTATTTATTGGACACCTGCTCTGTGCTGTGTTAGGTCCTGGGAATATAGCAGTGGACTAGACAGACAGAAAACCCTACCTGCTGGATCTAACACGTGAGGATTTATAGGTAATAATTAGATACAAAGGTGATGATTTGTATTTATGCATTTTTGGTAGGATGGTGATAGGGCTGGGACCTGAGGACCATCATGCTCTGGTCTGTGGAGAACGCCTGCCCGTCCAGCAGAGGCCAGCAGACAAGGGCGATGGACAGAAGCGACAAGAACTCTAAGCGTGTGTGTGAGTCCCCAGACACAGTGGGCCAACCATCAACTCTCGTCCTGAGCTTCTCAACCATGTGAGCCGATAAAGTCTTCTCTTCTGGTTCCGTTTGAGTTGGGTTTCTGCCCGATGCATTCCTGCCCCAGCCTGTGCCCCCTCAGGGGGGGCTGAACAAGGGACTGCGTGCAGAGCGGAGTGAGGGCTGGGCAGGGCTGTCAGGAGATGGGCTGCTGGCCAGGCTGGGAGAGCAAGGCACCCAGAAGGGAGCGGTTGTTTACTGAATGTGATGCTATGCAGACTGCTACTACTTTCCCTGCCTCACATCGTTAATTCTATTTTTAGGCTGTCTTTGAAATCAGTTTCTGTCTTTGAAACCAGGTCACGATCTGACTTGGATTGTAAAGGCCAGTTCTATACTTACTTGTGCAGTGTAAATTGGTCCAAAATGACAGCTTTTAAAGAGTAACGATTCCTTCCGTTTGTGTAGTGCTTTACAGCCATAAATTACTTTTAATAACACTCCATTGATTCTTCCCAACAGCCTGTCCATCTTTTAGATTTGAAAGTCAGCTCAAAGAGGTTGAGTTCAAGTATAAGAATGAGAGAAGTAGGAATCACAAAGGGACCTGTCTCCTTCAGAGGGCAGGTCGTAAGCAGCCACTTTGGCAGCCTGTGGAGGTCTTGAGGAGCCCTCTTGGCCAGTTTGGGTGAGTGAGGGCAGCTGGGAGGACCCAGGGACTGCTCCCTGCTATGGGCAGTGGGGACACTGCCATGTTTGCTGCAAGGCAGGCATTTTTGATCTTCATTTTCCAAGTAAGGGAACTGAGGCTCATTGAGTCCAAAACCACGCAATTAGTAAAAACTGGGAGAGGTCCTTTGATTTTAAGTCTAGAGAACTTTCTACTCAAAAATCCTGAAGTTTTGGAAATGTTTTATGGTTTATAAAGCACTTTTTAAAGAGAAAGAGGAACAGACACAGCCGTTAGTCCTGACTCACACAGTTCTTTACAAAGACAGCTGGCGTGATATGGTGGAAAAGAAAAAAAGATTTGGAAGCCTCCTGCGAATTGTAATACCCTCTGAAAACGTTTTTATTGTTTCTCTACAATATTTGCGTGTTTTTACTGTGAAAATTTGAAAAGACCTTCTTCCTGTGTCCTTACTTAGTGGCTATAAAGTGTCTGCCAAACAGTAGGAGCTCAATAAATATTAACTCGCTGAATGAAACCTCAGGCCTTGCTCCGCCTCCTTAAGGCAGGGTTCTCTGAGCCCGCTTGCTGACCAGTCCTTCCCTCCTTGATGCTGGTGGAACTAGCTTTCCTTCTGTGTTTTGCACCTGCCCCCCTGGGCAGCCCTGTCCTGTCTGCCCTGCCTCTCCCCTCCCCCTTTGTAATGAGTCACCTTGGGTGCTCTGCTGTAGACCACAGATCTCGTCGCAAACAGGAGGCCGGGCAGAGGGATGGTGAGAGGGGCTCCCATAGCCCATCTACCTGGGCTCCTGGGGAAGAAAGAGATGACTCAGTGCTGACACACAGGGACTGTGACATCAGCCCTATTGGCAGCGGTCGCATGAGGGATGGGGAGCTTGCTTCTGCGGCTGTGCCACCTGGTTCCAGCCTGATGAAGGCCTGGATCTGCTTCCTGTGCATCGGAAACCGATGAGCAGGCCTCCTAAACTTGTGAGGGTAACTGGATTAGCTAGAGAAAAAGAGTGGCTCTGTCTGTCCTGCTAGGCTAGACTCTTCCCACAGGACCTCAGGAAGAGAATGGCTCTGGGGCTCCATCTTGGCCTCTGGGGGCACTGGTCCAGTCTGCCCTGGGGTCTTATTGTCTGACCCTGTTTGCAGTAAGTGAAGCTGTAAGGCCAGCGTGTGGCTCAGCCACTGAACATGGAATCAGAGAGAATAAGAAAGCAGGGGCCTTTGGAGAACAGCCTCCCTGCTCCCAGAAATGCGTCAAGCCTGTCTGTGTGACACAGCCCCACTTCCTTGCTCCAGCAGGGGCTGCTCTCCGGGTTAGGGTGCTCTGGGCAGGCAACCTGATGGGACACACTTTGGCATCAAAGAGACCTAGATTCACATCCCTCTCTGCTGCATCCTGGCCATGTGTCCTTGAACTTCTCTGAACTAGTTTCCTCACATGGCAAAATGAGGGTAATAATATCTACATTGGAGGGTTGATGTGAAGGGGTAAAGGGTTTCATGTGAAGATAGTTTTTAGTGTAAAGGACTATGATGACGTGGCCCTCAGAGGGCAGAATGTGGGCACGTGGGCTCTTTTGTCAAATATGCTTTGGATTTTGGGCAAACAGTCTTTGCAAGGACCTGGTGTATATAAAAATTTGCATCACCCCAAATCAGGGTGCTGCCACCATGCTGGCATCTGAGCTCGTGTGATCCTATAAAAGAAATATCACACCAGACTGTGGGAGCAATCTGCTCACTAGGCCACCATCCTGGAGCTGGAGCCTGGCACAGGGCTTCAGGGTAATTCCACAGGTGTGACTCCTGGACATCTGGTCGACCCCACATGCTTGGCAGTGAGGGGTGGGTAGAGAATTGGAGAGTGCCCTGAAGAGAAGAAATTGAAAGGGAGCTTAGAAAATTGTGAGGAAGACATTCTCCAAAGCCCAGAACCCTGAGGCTCAGGCCTGGGACTGGAGCCCTGCTTGCCCAGATCTAAGGGCCATGAAGCCCAGGCTAGATCTTTGCATAACTCAGTGCTAAATTACAGCTTGAGGTTAAAGTGCAAGAAGGAGATTGAGGCTATTAGAGCAGGAGGGGGACTTAAAGGTGACTAAACCCAGCTTTTGGGGCCGTAGACTAAGAACATGGGAAAGGAAAGGAACCCTTTTCCGTTCCACCAGCTCGTCTGTCAGGCTGTCATGAAGCAGAAGCTGTGTGGTGGAACCTGAGGCCGCAGCGCTGTGTCTCCCAGGGTTGCGTGGAGCCGGGTGTGTTCCAGGGCTGTGTGTTGTGGGTGTGCAGTTTAGGTTGTGGGTAGTGGGGCTGTGCAGGGACCTGCAGCCCAGGGGCATCATTTTGGTGCTGACTTACCTTTGAGGTGTGGCCAGATGTTGGATATTTGGGCCCTTATGTGAAAGGCTGAATGGGGAGGGACAGAGTGGAGACTTCCTTCCCTGCCTTCTGGGGAATCCCAATTCCATTCTCTCATCCTGGGAGCTTGATGGGCTGAGCAAGACCCTCTCCCAAGAGGGCAGTTCTTCAGTTTCTGTGACAGCTGCCCTCCTTGGGTAGGCCTGGCCTCTGCGCACATGCTGTAGGACCCTGCTGCTCCCGGCCCAGCTGCCCCACAGGCTCCTGGTCAATTTCTGATGACTCAGTGGAATTGGAGCCCCAAGGCAGGTGGACAGGTGCACTTTCTGGAGCAGTCTTCTGAGGCCTTGGTGTATATACTTCCCACAAAGAGGATGCCCAGTCTTTGCACAAATTCATGGGGATGGGCAAGTGAAAAAAAATTTAGGAGAGTTTCTTCTTGTTCACTGTCCAAGGGAGGGACTGGGGAGCAGGGGGGCTAGGCAGGCATTGCTTCCCAGGCTGCACGGAGATGCAGAGACCCCCAGGAAGAGTGTTCCTGCCCAGAAGATTGCTGCCTGGATCCTCTGAAAGACAGATCCCTCAAGTTCCTCTCCCCTTCCCCCAATTCCATCACATCCTCCTCATTAGTGGAAAGAGCACTAGACCAGTAGGTAGGAGATCCGGTGCCAGCATTGACTGTGTCACTGTTTCTGGGTGACCTTAGGTAAGTTGCTGTCCCTGGCTTGTTTATCTGCAACGTGGAACTAATAATCAAATCTGTTCCACTGGTTATTTTTAGGTGCAGTGAGATAATGTACATGAAAGACCTTTAGAAAATGCACACAATGGTACACAAGTGTACGGTATTATTATTAAACAACTCTGGCTCCTACTCACTGCTCACAGCAATCCCTGGTCTTTTAATGTGCTTCCTCTTAGGAAGACCAGAGCCAGTGCTTCTTCATCTTTAAAGTGAAAATGAATCACCTGGGATCTGGTTAAAATGCAGATTCTGATTCAGTAGGTCTGAGGTGGGTGTGGAGTCTCCATTTCCTTGCTTCCAGATGCTGCCAACAGTGCTGGTCTCGGGGGCCACAGGTGAGTAGCTAGGGTCTGAGCTACCCTCTCACAGGAAAGGAGAATGAAATCTTTCTATAGTCAGTTGAGAAGAAACAGCTGAGAAAATACAGCAGAGACATGTTTATTAAAATTGCTTCCAGTCAAAGATGGCCGGTTGGTCACAAATGATATATTTTGGTCTTTGGAAAAACAAAGAGCAAGAGGTGGGAGGGGGAGAGACTGGAGGAGGGGAGACAGAGATAGACAAACACTGGGAGAGAGACAGACAGAGACAATGAGACGCAGGAGACTCAGGGGACCAAGATGCCCCGGACAGATCACTTCCTGGACTTCTCTGCAGAGCAGCCACCATTGGTCTTACTAAGAGAGTCAGTGCTGCCCATTCTTGAGCCCACACTGTTGAGGAGTTTGTCGATTTCTCCTGGGATGTTTTGCTTCTCTTCGTTCTCAGTCTCCCGATGGTAGAAGTAGTTGAAGTTGGAGACAATGACAGGCACGGGGAGGGCGATGGTGAGGACCCCTGCGATGGCACATAGAGTGCCCACAATTTTCCCTCCCGGGGTGGTTGGGCACATGTCCCCATAGCCCACGGTTGTCATAGTGACCACGGCCCACCAGAAGCCATCAGGAATGCTAGAGAAATGAGACTCTGGCTCGTCCACCTCCGCGAAGTAGACTGCACTGGAGAAGAGGATGACCCCAATAAAGAGGAAAAAGATGAGCAGTCCCAACTCCCGCATGGAAGCCTTCAGCGTCTGCCCCAGGATCTGCAGCCCCTTGGAGTGGCGGGAGAGCTTGAAGATGCGGAAGACCCGCACCAGCCGAATGATCCTCAGGATGGCCAGGGACATGTTCTGCTGGGCACTCGGCTCTGTCTCCTGGACCAGCTCTGTGATGAGGGCTGCAAAGTAGGGGATGATGGAGATGATATCAATGATGTTCATGATGTTCCTGAAGAAGTCAGTCTTGCTGGGACAGACCACAAACCGAAGCACCAGTTCGAAGGTGAACCACACGATGCAGGTGGATTCCACCATGAAGAAAGGGTCAGTGAACATGGTGTGGGAGAGGACTGTCTTGCTTGTGTTGAGGCTGGGGTCTCTCACCACCTTAAGCTCCCTCTCGTCCCGGAACTCGGGAAGTGTCTCCAGGCAGAAGATGGTGATGGAGATGACCACAACGAAGACGGAGACCACGGCCACACCACGGGCAGCGCTGGAGCTCTCAGGGTACTCAAAGAGGAGCCAGAACTGCCGGTGGATGTCATTGGTGGGGAGCAGTGTTTCGGGGTCTTTGATGAAGCCTTCATCCTCCCGGAACTGGTCCATGGCCTCACTGCCCAGTTCATAGAAGGAGATCTCATCAGCAAAGACGTCGATAGGGACGTTGGCCGGGCGCCGGATTTTCCCACCAGATTGGTAATAATACAGGATTCCATCAAAACTGGGCCTGTTCCTGTCAAAGAAATACTCGTTTCTCATGGAGTCGAAGAACTGCATCCTTTTCTCCCGGTCTCCCAGGAGGGTCTCTGGGAACTGACTGAGGGTTCTGAGCTGGGTCTCGAACCTCAGCCCAGCAATGTTGATGATCACCCGCTGGTTTCCTTCATTCAGGACCACTGGCTCAGGCCCTGGGGGGTCGACGTAGTCTCCTGGGAGCTTGGAGAAGGCTGTCTCATGGCTGGTTCTGTCACTGATGTGGATCTTCCAGCTGGAGAAGGGGCTGCCCCCAGAGCGGCCTTTTGGAGCAGTTGGGTCAAAGTCTGTGGCGTAGCCTGGCTCTTCCTGGATTTCATCTGAGTTGTCGAAATTGACCAGAGCAACCTCCATTTCTTTCCAGCCACACACATCCATCCTAGGGGAGTTGGAGAAGCAGCAGGAAGACCCTCAGTCTTCCCTGCCCGCTGTGAGCTGTGGAGAGGAAGGAGGGGATCACACAGGAGCTAGGAGAGGGTACAGCTGGCTCTTGGCACTGAGGCAGGGTAGGCCAATGGATTAAAAATTGGTTTATTTTTAGCTTGGGATGGAACCTCATGGATATTTGGGCAACATTGTTATTGAAATCATTTATACCCCCTGAGTCTGCACACACGAATAACTAGAAGAAATTGCAAAGATGGAGCCTGGCTGAGAGGAAAAAACTTTCTCCAGCTGAAGAGGGTCTCCATCCATGATGGCAGAGAGAGGCCATAGTGAAGAGGGAGTTCACGTTCCTGAATAGTAAAATGTAGAATTTTGTGTTTGTACCAAGTCCTCCAGTTTCCCCAGCACTTTTCATGCCCCATCTCATCCTTAACTCGTTTTTCTCACCCCTCACAGCCAGGGTGTCACATATCCTTTTGGTTGTTATATCTTCAAAACTTTTCTAGAATTCAACCATTTCTCGTCACTTCCACCACTACCTCTTGATCCAGCTGGGATTCTGTTGGGAAGGGCAAACAAGAGGATGGAGGCTGGGTGGGCAACCACCGTCCTGTCCCACAGCCAGCCATCCGTGCCTTCACCCCTCCTCTGGACGTCACTCCTAGGGTTGCTTTGAGGGTACATGAAAGGAGACAGCATGTGTAAAATGCCTGCTGGAAAGATCATTAAGCTATAGCTATTGTTTTTGTGAACTTTCCCACATAACAGGGACTTTAGAAGCCAACAAACACTGGTATTTTTTTGACCTAAGTCCAAGATGCTTATGGGGAATGACGTCACTAAAGAAAATCATTTTAGGCAGTGGAAAGTAAGTCATGTGTGTGTGTGTGGGTTTAGGGAGAGCATGCCCAGTGAGCTTGGCTATACACAAACACAGACTAAGATTCCTCCCTTAGGTCCTCTCGAGCTTTGATTTTGGCCTAAGAACCCTGAAAGCAGGCAGGCTGGGGATGAGGATGGGAGAGAGGTAGAATCTGTAGTGGTCAGAGCCTTGGAGTAGGTTCATTTACAGATGACAAGGGGGTCCTGCTGTGTACAGCACTGTAGTCTTTTCAAAGTGATTCCACGTTCACTTAGCTTAGTAAATGACAATAGTCATCTGAGGTTGGAAAATGCTATTTCCATTTTACAGATGGGGAAACTGAGTCACAGGAGCCATGTGGTCTTCCCGAGGTCACACAACCAATGGCACAGAGTCCCGAGGTGAACCTGCCTCCTGGTCCATTAGACCCACTAGACCACAGGCCCGCTGTGTGGAAGCTGAGGCCTTGTGGGGAGCTGCGGGCCAGGGCCGCAGAAGTGTGGGAGCTCAGAGCTCTTTCAGTCTCACATCCTCTTCTCTCAGTTCAAGTGCAATGTACAGGGTGAAGAGCTCAGGTTAGAGAGGCCAGGGCCAGTTAAACACCTGCCCCACCTCTTAGGAGTGTGCAGGCTTTTGCAAGCTGCCTAATTTCACTGAGCTGTAGCTTCCTCAGCTGTGGAATGGAGAGGATGTACCCCCCGCTGAGCATGCCGGGGTGCCAGCCTGCCACGTGAGTGGTAAGCGGGTTGGAAAGCACGATGGACCAGTGGTTAAGAACGCTGAGACCTGAGACACTTGTCATTGAGCTGGAATCCTGTCTTTGCGCATGGCAAGCCCTGGAGAAATATTCGCTATTCCTTCAGAGTGATCAGTGTGACGATTTAGGGGGCCTGTCTTGGGCCACTCCGCTGCCAGGCAGAGGGGGACTAGGACTCCACCTCTGTGTCCACCTCGTGACTTCAGAGGAGCGCTTTCTCCTTTGGAAGCCTGGCCCCGGGTGAAGCTTCCTGCTTTGCTTCATCTTGGTGTGAATCCCATCCCATTTTGTCCAGACTGAGAGGAAGGGGTGCCATCTGGGGGCTCCAGGGTGGGGACTTTGGACCAATTCCAAGTGCCTAGAGTGGGCGCATATCAGGAGCTTTCTCTTGAGGCCAGGGGCAGAAGGCATGAGGGGATGAGGGAGAGCTTCTTTGGCCAAAGTAACTTCCTCTCCTGGGAGCAGGGCCATTTTCCTTCCCCCATCCCACTCTCCTCTTTGCTGCTTCCATCCCCAGCTCAAAGTGACAGACACGGGGGTGGCTGAAGAGGGTCAGGTGGTATAGGAGGGGGTGGGACAGTGCCAAGTTCAAGCAGTGTATTCTGTGGTCTACTGAAACGTGCTGTATAGTTGCCCCACAGGCTCCATTCAGATCAGTAAATGTTGGTCATTATAGACAGAGGGAAGAGATAAATGGTCTTGGAGACAGAGACCTGGCTTGAGGCTCTGCCCCAATACTTAGGAGTTAGATATTTTTCAGCAGATCACTGGATTTTATGAGCCTCAGTTTTCTGATTTGTAAAAAGGGGAAAATAACGGTAATTCCCACCTCAAAGTGGGAACACTTAGTGAGTTATTACAAACAGGTAAGGAATTACCCTCCCTACTCCCCTCCCCTCTGCTCCATACATAAAGGCAATATAATGGCTTTGCGGGCACACTGCGTGGTCTCACACAGCCCCCGGGGGGTTCGCAGCTCGCAGACCTCCCGCCTGCCCTCCCTATCCTGCCTCCATGCCTTCGTGCCTGTTTTGCCCCTTCCCCTTGTCTCTCCTCTTCCTCCCTGCCCCTCTGGGGCTGTTTGGGTCCGGCTCGCCTGAGCAGCCTGGTCTGGCCAGTCCAGCTGGAAGAGCCCTCAGCCTTGACGGAGCTGCTGGCCTCCCTCTGCAGCTCGCTCACGTTTGCACTCAGTTCGGAGCTCCGGCTTCTGCAGAGTCGGCCTCAGCTCTTCCCCTCTCTCCTGAGCTTGTAGGACAGTGTCTTACAGTTTTCCATCTTCCCTGCACCATCTTGGGGGACAAGATTCACGTCCGATGACCCCCACCTGCATCATCCCAGCGCTTAGCTCAATGTGGCAGATCGGAGGGCAGCTGATGAGGGTCAGGCTGGTGTAGGGGGTGGTGGGCAGTGCTGAGTTCAAACTGTTTTCCGGGGACATGCGGTGAATATTTGTTAAGCAGGTGAATGCGCAAATGAAGGGAGAAGTGGATGCTCACGGGGACAGGGGTCATATGTGTTTTGTGCACCATGATGATTCCAAGACCTAGCCCAGGGCTCAGCTCGCCTAGTGCTCACGTAATCTCTGACGAATGAATGAATGAAGAAGGAATGGATGAAGTGTGGCAGATAGCATACTGGGCTTGGAGCCAGGGCACCTGCAAAGACTACTGCTTTGTGACTGACTACTTGCGTTTACTCATTAAGACTGCATTTTTAAAAGCTGTAATAAGAAAATATGCTGAGTCAAAGAAGGCGGGTTAAAAAGCTACATATACAGTAGTTCCATTTATACACGATCCTAGAAACTAAAAACGAACCTAGAGTGACAGAAAGCAGAGCAGCTGTTGCCTGGGGATGTGGGGTGGGAGGGAGATGGAGGGGTCACTGAGGGGCCAAGGGACCTCTTTTAGGGGTGACGGTTACGTTTATCTTGATTGTGGTGATGGTTTCACAGGTGTGTACATAAGTCCAAACTCAACAAGCTGCACACTTTACATGTAGTACCCATCGTTGTATCTTAAAACACCCTTAAAATAAACAGGCAAACAGCAAACAAAAACAGGGAATACAAGTGTGGTCTGCTGGTGAGTCTTCTGAGTCTTTGTAAGGACCAGAGGGGATGTGGGGATGCTTTGTAAACTGCAGGGGTCAAGTGGAAGGAGGGGGTTACTCTAATGTAGAACTCACCACAGGGCTTGTGCCAAGCCCCCATGCTGCAAGGGCTCAGCAAATAGTTTAGAAAGTGAATGCACCCAGGAGCCAGGGACACCCAGGAGGCTGCGCTTCTGCAGAGCGGTCAGTGGGAGGCCACCTTCTCCGGAAGTGTGCACCTGCCAAGACAGCCCCTGGCCCTGGCAGTCTGGCTCCTTTTAGCTTTGTGCTTGGCATTTTGTCTGTCCAGTGTGCTGCCTGCACTGGGAAATATCTGCTCCTCTGGAGAGGTCTCATTCTTCCTTACATAGGGCTTTGAGATGACCATTCATGAGAGCCAAGCTGGAAGATGGTTCTGCCCTTGGGCTGCCCTCCTCCCCCAACACTGGTCCCCTGGGAGGAGGGGGGTGGGGCACCCCAGGGAGGGTGGAGCTGCAGGGCTGCGGGACTTGGGGGCCAGCTCCCCTCGCTCCAGGCAGGGTCCTGGAGCCTGTTCTGTTTGCTGAGTGTGGGGTTCTAAGGCTTTCTTAGAGTCTTACATCTTTTCTTCTGCCCAGCATTCTGCGGCTTCGATAGAATTACCAGTCCTCAAGGCTGAACTCTTACCCATGGCTGAAGTGATCATCATATTACATGGTCTTCTAAGATGTCTGATTCCATTCATCCCTGTGCTTGCCTGGCACAGTGCTGAGTCAGTGCATTGGGTTAAAACAACCTCTTTTCGCCTCTGGATGTACTGTGTTTTCCTCCCTCCAGGCCTCTATTTGTGCAGGTCCTGCCACATGCATCCCTTTCTTCTGGCTTCACCTGCAGGTACGGCTTTCCCTAAGGAGCCAAGTGGAGGTACTCTCGCCCCCCTGACAACCCCTGCACAAGGTTTTGGCACGTTATCTGAAGCACGTTTCATCTCCCCAGGGCCCTGTCATCTTCCAGTCCGTTGGCACCTTTGTACACAGGGACAGACTGTTTCACTCACTGTCCCCAGGGCATCTTATACCTCCTCCTCTTCCGAACTTTGCTCCCTCTCCTTCCCCTAGAGCCAGATTGGCTTGAGTTTGAATCTCAACTCTGTGCTCAGTAGGTGGGTGGCCTGGGGCAAATCACCATCTCTGTGAACTTGGCTTTCTTCCTCTCCAAATGGGTCTAATCATACCTTCCCTTAGGGTTCTTGGGGGAAGAACTGTGAATAGCATGTATACTGTGAATAGCATGCAGGGCACACAGTAGGCATTCCTAGATGGGAGCCGCTATCATTTATGCCCCGTCTGTCCTTCCTGGATGGCTGGTGTGGCCACAGTGACCTGGCTGCCTCCCTGCGCTCTGTAGTGCTTCACTTTGCAACTGGTCTACGGATATGGCTTTGTGGTGCTGGTGGTCCCTTCCTGGACTGGACCGGGCACTTCTTGCAGGCAGAGCCCTGTGGGGGCTTGGCCCTGTGCCTCTCCCAGAGCAGCTGTTTCACAGACGTCTCTGGGTCTGGCCTGTCAAGCTGGCAGAGTGATCTGGAGCAGTCAGTAGCCTTTCCCCGTCAGTTGCCCTTGGTTGCCTAGCAACTCCAACACCTCCTCCACATTCAGGTGAGGCAGCAACCATCCCTGAGTCAGAGAAGGGCTGGGAGAAGTCATCGTGCAGACAACGGTGCACACTGCAACACAGGGCCCCGAGAGCCCCAGGGTGGGGGACGCAGAGCTGTGTGGAGGGAGGGCACAGATGTCACAGGGCTGGCAGCAGATGGCGGACAAGGAAGTGGGCAGGTGGGCCCGGCACAGGGTGGGTTTCCACTGTCTGTTGTCCAGTGACTGAGAGGACAGAGTGGCTGGAAGGCAGACATAGGCGCTGCTCATGTCCTAACAGAAGAGGGCATCGTTGTTCTGCTGGACGCGGTCCCTGGTCCACTCTGCGTAGATGACTCCACAGTGCCCCTTCCTTCCATCTCGTTCCCTCTGCGCTCCAGCCAGGCCTCGGGCCTGCTGACTCTCCCTCCAGGCAGCTCTTACACACTGTCTCTTCCCCGTCTCAGCCCCGCCTTTGGTCCAAGCGCCATCTCTTGGGCTCTCTCTGAGCCACTGACCCAGCCTCAGTTAGGACACAGGTTCTGTTCCTCTCTGCCTTACCAGCGGTCAGGATCACAGGACCCCACCCTCCAAGGGCCTCAGTTTCCCCAGCTGGGGAGTAGTAAGATGGAGTCTTAGGCAAGACTCTGTGGCTTAGCTGCCCTCCTCAGCCCTCCTGTCCCTGCAGGGAGGTAACCCAAGTACCCACCTCTCCCAGCTTCCCTGTGCAGAGGGCAGAGGGTGGAATTCCAGTGAAGGCCGTCACCAGGCTTGGGGCGGGGGTCTGCAGGGCTCGGCTCTCTGGTGGGCCTGAGGCAGGCTCTCCATCCTAGTTAGGAGCTTGGGCTCTGAGGCCGACGGGACGGCCACCTCTCAGTCCTGGCTTGGCCACTTCCTGTCTATGTGATGGAGGACAAGTGGCCTCACTAGCACCTGCCTCCCAAGTGTGTGGTGAGGAGGTGACACCGTACAAAAAGCACACAGCATGTGACAGGTGTTCCGAGGATGCTGGCAGCCTGTATCGGCAGGCCGTGGGTCAGGGACTGGGGAAGGACGGCCCTTTCTCTGCCCCGTCTTGGGTCACACCCCTACTGCTGCAGCCGCCGGGCCCTTTTGGAGGCTGTTCCTGCTCAGGCTGAGCCTGCTGGAGGTATGCTGGGCGTGGATGGGGAGGCCTGGGGGCAGATGTCCCTGGGGCCATCCAGGGGAGATGACTTGCATGGCCTGTATTCTAAGCTGCTCACTAGTGGAGAAGCAGCTTCCTCCAGTCCATTCCAGCCACCTACACTCCTGCTGGCTAAGCCTTTCCGCACAGGATTGAGCCTCACAATGACCCTGACGCAGGGAGGGATAACTATCCCCACTTAATGAATAGGGGAACTGAGGTCTCGAAAAGTGCATGACTGATCAAAGGTGCTTCGGCCACTACATGATGAAGCTGTGACTCAAACTCAAGTTTTCTAGTTCAAAACCAACATTCTTCCCTTTACCCTATGGTCCCACAACAGCAGATCCACTACCGTGGGTGGCCTGTGCTCAGTTGGCCAGTGACGGTGCCTGGGACCAGAGACATGGATACAGACGTGGCCACGCACAGACACACAGTCACACACAGACACAGACCTGCGTAGATACACTCAGGGACACGCATCAACATGGCTGTGTGTGTCTTCTCATACGAATCTCACTTGCTGCACAGAAAATTACCAAGACACCTGTGCACCTAGACAGACATGTACTCATGGCGACATGCAGAGACACAAGTGGGTTTTCACGAACAAACCTGAAGCTACAGAAACCACCCATGTTCACAGGTTCACAGATGTTTCTGCTCCAACTGTGCCCTGACACCCCCTCCCCTATCTAGTCTGTCTGCCTCTTAGCACGGGAGGATGCTCTGTTACTTGGAGGGATTGAAAGAAGACAAGAAGGGCTGGAGGGGGCTCGGGGAGTGGGTCACGTGGCTCTGTTCCTGGTTAGGGTGGGGTGGGCACTGTGGGGGCAGCGTGTCTCTCTCCCTGTGGGGACGGCTCAAGGACAGAGCTGTCTTCCTAAAGAGACAGAATGATATGGGCAAGGGCTCTTTCATTTAAAACCTGAGTGGCAGCAGCGACGCTGAAAAGAATGATCACAGGATAATTTATTCTGGCAGGAATATAAGGGCCTACAACATAACTGCTATTAAGCATGGAGACTGGAAACAGCTCCCCCCAACAATGGGGAAAAGACTTTTGCTCTCGAAATCAGCTGGCGGGCAAGACTCCTGGGGCCTTTCCTTGATCCCTTGATTCTGAGCACCATCAAGGCCCCATATTGCTTTCCTGTTTGCTCTGGAGAGAAGGATGCTTTGGCCTCTGATGGTAAATAGGTGCAGTTTCTGGGTACCAAGAGAGATGGCGGAGAGGTTGTGGGCCTGCAGCCCAAGCAACTTCCTGCACATTCTTGTTAGGTTGTTAGGGGGCTGGTTCCACCAGTGCCTGTGCTTCTGTGATGCTGCGTCTGTCCTCTATCGCTGAAACACCCTTTGGGCTCTGGGAAGTGGAAAGCTCATTGTGATTTTGGGCCGGCTCTCTCCAGAGTTCTGGGTGTCAACCGCACCCAGGCAGGTCCTTGGGGAGATGAGGAGCCAGGAGGTGACACTGCAGAGAGTTGAGACTGAGGCCAAACACTCTTCATGCACTCACACCATGCTCTGTCCTCCAAACGGCCACTCTGTGTCTTACTGCTGCTCACCATGAGAGCTTGGACGGAGGCCCTGCAGAACTTCCCTCTTGGCCAGCTCAGCTCAGCTGTGGGGTGTGGGACAGGCAGGACCAGATAAGTGGTAGTGTGTTGGGGTTTCTGTCCCTGCAAAACCTCTCCTGCTCACCCCCCAGGTGGGGGGTTGTTGTTGGGCATCCCCAGGAGTATAAGAAACAATCAGATAAAATTGTACAATAGGGGACATTTCTATTTAGCCCTCTACTGCCAACCTTGCCCTCAGCCACCAATTTTCACAAAGCCAGTTTCCTAGCTGGAAGGGGGCAGAGTATGTGGAATCATTAGCCCTGGGTTCAAGGCTGCCTCGACCTCTCACAGGCTGGGTAGCTCTAGGGGAGTCACTTTAGCTTCCCAAGCTCTATTTTCATCATCTTTAAAGCGGGCATAAAACCATCTGCCCCACCTACCCTCCCCTGATGCCTTTACAGTAGGGTGTTAATACGTCCATGGTGAAGGAATGCGTCGGAAGCACAGGCGAGACACCGGATGACAGGGGCTCATGAAGACACAAGGGACAGAGAGGCACAGCCCCCGGGCCAGAGCCATCCGCCTGATGAAGAGCCCCACCTTCCAAATCTTGTGTTAGCCCTCACTTTTGTGCAACTCCTTGGCTTCTAAGGCATTTTCACATTCCTGTTTTTATTTGACCCTCACAACAGACCTCGGAGGTGGACTATACTGTCTCCCTTTTACAGACAAGGAAATTGAGGCCTAGAGAGGTCACGGTGCTAAGTGGTAGAGCAGGGACTTAGCCCTCCCTCGTCTGATTCTAAGCCTGAAACTGTTTCCACGTGGCTAGGCAGCCTTGTTCACGGTTGGGGATGCAATGATTTTCTTCCCTGATCGTCTTCCCTGTTTTCGCAATAACACATTACAGTTCATCATTATACGTTTACTTGAACCTGCCTCACCACCCCCTACCTCCCCAGAAGGCAGCTTGCACAGAGGTTACAAGCTCAGACTCTGGAGCCTGCAGGCCTGGGTTTGTAACTGTGACCACCTAGCCCTGCGCAAATCACCTAATCTCTGTGCCTCAGCTTCTTCATCTGTAAAATGGGGGAGACTGCCAACATCCTAGGGCTGTTGAAATGGTTAAAGGAGTAAATGTTGTAAAACGCTTAGAACCGCACCAAACACATGGTGAGTGCTACATAAAGACTGCTTAGAACGCATTTAGGGGCCTGGGCCTGGCTGACCCTGGGGAACAACTGCCTGGCCTTGGCCTGGTTTTGAGAGCATAACTGGAGCCGCCCTGCGATTGTCTGAGCTCACAGAGTCTTCTCCTTCCCCCAGGCTGCACCCTAGTCTGGTTCTCTGTTTAGGTAAAGGCCTCCTTCTCTTCAGCCTTCACATCCCATCAGTTTCCAAACCCGGTGGGGTCTGCCTCCATAAAGTCCTATCTCCCTGCCCCACCACTCCTCCGTCAGCCTCGTCTTGCCTGATCTCTGCCACGGCCTCCCCATGTGGTTATTCCACAGCCAGATGGATCCAGCTGCCCCTGCACCTGGCCTCCAGCAGATTCCTCAGCGTCCCGATCAAAGCTCCTCACCTTTCTCATCCAGGCACCCATCCTGGGCCTCTTTTTCTCCCACAGTGGTGGGACCTTGGCCTCCTCTAGTCTCTGCAGCCAATTCTGGGGTCTGTGGACACACGTGGTCCCCTCCAGGGAACTGGAGTGGAGGCACCTGCTTGGCCCCGCTCCACCTGGCAGGCACCCACCGCATCTACTTCCTCACCTTCCTTTCCCTGCCCGGGCAGCCCAGGGCCAGGGAGGCAGATGTGGGGTTAAGTGTGGACACCGAATAACAAAATACCAAATGCCAGCCTCTCCTTTTTGCAAGCAGCCCCAAACTTGGGTTATTTTCTTTGAGATCACCTGCCTAAAGAACCACCCCATGTTCCAGGATGCATTGGGCAAGTTACTTAACCTCTCTGTGCCTTAATTCCCTTATATGTAAAGCCAGGATAATAATAGTGCCTACAGAGAGATTTAGGGGAAGGATTCACATCCTTGGATCACCCCCGTACCTAGTATGCTGCCTTGCACATAGAAGCGCCTCTGTAAATATTTGCTGACTAATTCATTGACAGGCACATGAAGGCGTGAGCTAGTGGGGCGGAGCACTGATGGTGGAATTGCAGGCATCTGCCTGTGTGGGGCGGGGTGGGGGTGGAGCGGCCTATGTGCCCGATAGAATCCCACAGAGGCCACTGTCTATGCTCCTGGCTAAAGTTCTTCTGCTTCTGGCTCCTGGGCCTGTTCTTCTATTGGCTCTTCCATGGGGCATCGAGCGGTAGGGCGCTGGGGCCTCCTTACGTCCCAAGAAGGCTCCAGAATTTCTGGAGCAGAAAGGAGCATATTGCGTGGGGATGCAGGGACAGCTCTGATTTCTTCTGCTGCAAAGACAAGGCTCAGCTTTAGGCGGGGGACTGGTGTATTTGGAAGGCTCTGAGCTAACCGACCTAGGAATGGGGCCCCTCAGAATAGCGCGTCTCTCTAAAAGCATGCTGGGAAACGAGCCCATCTGGGTCACTCATGCTTCTTGTCATACCTGCAATTGAATTTCTCCAGAAGGCTTCAGGAACTCTAGGAGAAAGATGCTGTGGGCCCTTTGATATGGTGGGGAAGATCCAGTTGCAGAAACCGAAGGGTGGGCCAGAGAGAGAAATGTGGAGGACTCACCAGCAGGAGCAGTGGATGAGAAGGGGCTTCTGGTTCGGCCTGTGTCGACCTCTAACGCTCTGCTTGATCAGCTCTCCATGGCTGAGGGGATCTGCTGGTCTCAGGGCAGACGGGTGAACTGGAGGAAAGAAGCCTGCCCAGCAGATGCCTGGATTCAGAAATCCTATCCTGTGAAACGGGATCACCTTTGCTGTCTCTGTCTCTCTCTGGAGGATGCTCGAGAGAGAGGATCCAGTGAGGGTCAGCGGGCAGGGTGCAAAGTGCAGGGCCCCAGGGGCAAACCCAGCAAAGTGAACTCGGGAAAAGATGGTCCTCCACCTTCATGGCTGATGGTGCACAGATCAGATACTGACCCCAAGGCTGAATTAATTGCTGACCCAGGGGATGTTTCCTGAGAGCCAGGGGTAACATGTAGATGCAGAGGGTGGTGGCGGTGAGTTTGTATCTTCCCATTATTACCCCCAGCTCAAAGGGTACTTTGACAAATCATGGGTTATCAAGTCAGGCATGGTTTTTCTGGGCTCCTCAGTGACTGATCCCTGGCACTGAGGTTCTTACAACAGGGCCCTGGACTCCATCTGGGCCTCCTTCCCCAACTGTGAGAAAGGCCAGGTAGGGGTACAGCTGGTGGCCTGCTTCAGTCCCAGGGGCCTAGGGGATAGAACCTTGACCTGACCAACAAGAGAAGGGTCCTCACTCCAACTCCAACCAGACTCCTTGCAGGCTTCCTGGGAGAGCCCTGGCCTGGAGGAGACAGGACCACTTAGCCCCACAGGGCCATGACGGGGAGAAGGAGCTGCCCTGGCTCTCTGCCCTCACCATCCCGAGGGGTTCTGTTTGGGTAACAGTGAGAAGGGAGAGGCGGAGGGGCAGAGTAAGACTGCTTTGGTATTAGAACATTGGGTGTCGAATTTTACATTTACCGCTGGTCCTTTTGAGCACATCCCTTAAACTTCCTGAGGGAATACAGCACAGTGGTTTAGCACACAGGTTCTGGAGCCCATGGCCTGGGTCCAAACCCAGGCTTAGCTACTAGCTGTGTGCCCTTGGGCAAACTGCCTAACCTCTCTGTGCATCCATTGCCAGGCATGGAATAACCTATGGAAGTTACGTCCTTTGCTTTTGGGGATCCATAGATACACAGTGTCTTAACTCCACAGGAGGCTCTGCTGGTGGGTATTTTGGGCCATCTTGGGGTGATGGATCTTTGCTGTTCCTCACAGGGGCGGGCTTATTTACCATACACAGGGCAGCCTGGTACTTTCTGGGCCTCCATCTTGGAAGAGAATTCGTGCCCCACAGAGTCTGGTGACTGTCTTACTAATTCCTTGAATCAGAGTCTGAGTCCTGCTCCAGGAAGTGCTTGAGGCCCACCGTGAATGCCCTGGCCCCACCCCAGCTCAGTCCCCTGGGATGGGCACAGGGCCAACACCAAGGCCCTTCTCATCAATAGCTAATGAGTCCATCAATAAAGGATGCCCTCCCCCACTACAGCCTTTCTCTTCCTGTTGTTGCACCCCCCTCAGGGGTACCCAGTTGGCCTTGTCCTGTGAGAAGTGGACAAGAGACTAGAATCCCAGAGGGTGAGGGACTCAGAATGCCTGGCTTTTCTCCTGCTGCCCAGGGCTGTGCCTGCCCTCCCTGCCCAGGGAGGCCCCCTCAACAGGGATGTAGATGTGCTGGCAGGTGGGGGCGGGCAGGTGAGGCGGCTCCAGGTCTGCTCCAAGTCATCCCCTTCTCTCAGGATTGGGATGGGAATTCTGTTCACTTACTCAACAACCAGTTACTGGGCACAGAAACTGCTAGCTGTGCTGGGTGCTTCGGTTATGGAGGAACATATGTTAACACCTTTCAAGGTCCTCGTCATCCAGGGGGCAACTCAATAAGATGGCGACTCAAGTTCACTCCCAGCAGATGAATGCTACTTGGCAGACAAGCTCCAGCCTTGAGGGTCTGATTCCTCTGAGCAGTGGGAGGGGTCCTGACGGGGGAAGAGGGGACTGCATGTGGCGGGGCCCAGTGAGTGTGTGAATCCAGGATGGCCTCTCCACCCACTACAGCCCTTCATCCTGCTGTTTGTGGGAAGATGGCCACTGCCTGGGATGCTCCTTGGGGGGGACTGCTCCCCCCACCCCTCCGCTAGGCAGCCTGCCAGGCCAACAGAGAGGTTAGGCACCAATGGGGCGAGGGGGTGTCACAGCCAAAGAAGACAATGCCAGAAATGCTGGGTGAGAAGCAGGACTTTCTATGGGTAGAAAAAACAAGACTCTCCCGATGGCTATAAAACTATTAAAAAATGTACCTTTCTCCTTTCTTTTCTCTTCCTGACGCGGCTTCTCTTCTCTGTTCTTACTGGCATGGGAACCCGTCACTCTTGTCAAAAGAGTCAACAGAGAAGAAACTGCAAAAACATTTGAACTGCGTGTGCAAAAATTCATGATGGGGAAAAGGTGCAGGAAATGGAGCTCAGAATTGCTCATGAAAATTCACTGCACATGTACACCTGAAACTAATACAACACTGTACATCAACTATACTTCAATAACAATAAATCAAAAAAGATTCACTGGAGAATAAGATTTACAGTAGCTGCTGTTTATTGAGCGCTGACTCCGTGCCGGGTACGGGGCCTAGTGCTTAGGGGCCTGATCCCACTGGAAACCCCACCCCCGCCCCTTGCCCGTGGCAGTGGTTGCAGGTACTATTATTATCTCAAGTTTGGGGAAACTGAGTCACCAGGGAGGTTTGGAATAAGCAAAGGGAGGAGGGGAAGATCTCATCTCTCAGGAGCAACCTGAGCTGAGTCTTGTAGGATCAATAGGGTCTCCCAAAGCAGAGAAGAGGTTTGGTTTGTGGAGTGGAAGGAGGGATGTGGAGAAGGGCATGCCACACAGGTGCCAAATAGCACGTGCAGAGGAAAGCACCCACGCATGTGAACCCCTGGTTTACCTGGAAAGCTCCAAGCTCAGGCCATGTAGCTCCTGAGATGGCAGAGCTGAAACGTGAATCTCGATGTACCGACTTCACCTCTGTGAAGGCGTGAGTGTGTAACGTGCAGGGCAGCAGGTGGGTGTAGGCTGCTTCGGGTGTCTGTGGGACTAACCCTGCCTGAGGAAGTCAATGAGGGCTCCCCAGGGAGGGAGCATCTGAGCTAAAGCAAAAGTGCTCCAGGCCGAGGAAAGGCAGGCAGATGATGATGTCATTCCACAGAGAGGAGACCTTGCAAGAGCGATGGCAGGAAGGACCTGAAGAATGATGTTCTGAAGACTGGAGCGGGGGCTGCTCAGGAAGAGGGTGGGCAAGTTAGGTCGTGTCTCTAAGGGCGATACAGGCTGGAGGGTGATGGTGTGGACTGCTCACCAGTTGCTGGTAGCTTCCGCACTCTGCTGAGCCTGAGGCTGGGAGACAGGGAGGAAGAAGGGGCTGAGGTCCAAGACCCGGGGGGTTTATAACCCAGGCCGCGGTGAGTCCTCCCCTTCCTCCTCCTCCTCACAGCACAATCCTTTCTTTATTCAAAGGAAATTTTGTATGGAAGTCCAGTATGCAAAACAGGTAATGAGAAGCTGCTCTACTTGAGCTGGGGATGGGGTGGGAGTCCTGAGCCCTGCCTGCTGGGCCCCTGTATTCCCTGCTCCTTGAAGCCTCTCCAGCTCGCTCAAACACGACTGGACACCCACTGGCTAATGTCCTTACTGTTTCCAGTGCTGCCTGGTTGACTCCTGACCTCCCCAGTCACCCTGGCCCCGCGCCTAAATATCTGCTCTGACCCCTTCTCCCCAGTGTGCAGGCCCAGTGATGCAGTCCTGTTTGGTCCTTCCCTGAGAACCTGATCCGCTTGCTCTCTGCTCTGACCTCTGGCTCTATTCCTACTACCCACTGCCCGGGCCCTGCCCCCCGTCTGACCAATTGGACACCGAGCCATGAAAAATGAACTCCCCTATCAGATCCCAGGGCCTCTCAGGTTTCGCTCTTCTGACCTAAACCCTTGTGCTCCAGTTTCTGGGAAAAAGGATGAGCAGGGCTGTGCACACCTCAAGGGAGACTCCATCACCCCAGCTGTGTACACTGGGAGAGAGGGACGGACTGGGTAGGGGGAGAGTGAGTCAAGGGTGGATGTGAACAAGGAGCTGTTCTAAAGGTCAGGGAACAAACCCACCACCAGGTCTGATTGGCTTAGGTTCACATTTCTGTAGCATAGACCTGCTCCATCTGTCAGCACCCAAAGATGTTAGTGGGGCAAGCAGGTTCTCATCATAGAAGCACACGATTGCTCAGCACCTAATGCACACCCTGGCACTGGGCTCAGTATTGTAGAGATGTGGTAGGGGGAGGGGGGAAAGCAACAAAGGTTTAGATCCATGACTATAAAATGGGAACACCAAGAGCTACCTCACAGGATGCAGAGGGGACTGGATGAAGGCCACGAGCCAGCACCTAGCTCTGAGCCAATTGGACACCTGGGGAAATAAAAGGGGAGTCTTTGCCACGGGATCACAGAGGAGGGAACACTTAGGTTGGGGAAGGGGAGGGAGATAAGCAAAGGGAGGAGGGGAAGATCTCATCTCTCAGGAGCAACCTGAGCTGAGTCTTGTAGGATCAGTGGGGTCTCCCAAAGTAGAGAAGAGGTTTGGTTTGTGGAGTGGAAGGAGGGATGTGGAGAAGGGCATTCCATGCAGGTGCAAAATAGCATGTGCAGAGGAAAGCACCCACACATGTGAACGCCTGGTTTACCTGGAAAGCTCCAAGCTCAGGAAGGTCCCGCCTACATGACGTCAGGGTCTTGTCCAGGCAGCACTGGGTGGCGGAGGGCTGCTCTGGACTCAGACAGACCTGGGTTCAGATTCTAGTGATATGGCCTTGAGGTATTTCTTAACTTTTCTAAGTCTCCGTTCTTCAACTGTAAAAGGGAGTCTGCTGTTTATCTTTTAGGCTGTTGTGATGCGAGGGTGAAATGAAATCACGCAGTCATAGGACGGGGCTCGTGGGACTCTGCACCTTTTTCACGAGATGCAGAACCTGCGGCTCGGAATTCTGGAGTTGGGAAGTGTTGGGAGTGATCTGCTCCAGCCTCTTCTCCAAGCAGGAAGCCCCTCTACAGCAGCTCTGCCGAGTGGTGTCCAGACTACACGACACTTCTGGGCTTGGGCAAAGGTCACCTGTGCAGGACAACCTTGGCAGCAGCCGTTTTATTGCAATTCATGCTGACCCAGTGGAGAGAGTTAGATGGCACCTTGGAAATCACTGACCCTAATTTCTGAGTTATCCAGACACAGATTACTGTGACTTGCCCAAGGTCCCCCTGTGGGTTACTCAGAGGTCTCCCGGTTTCTCTGAACAGAGCTTTCCGACAGCAGCCTTTGGCTGAACTGGTTCCAGCCTAGTGATGTCACAGGGAATTGATTTATCCCTGTGGACTCTGCCTCTGGGATCTAGAGCTGTGTGCTTGGAGGGCCCCTCACTGAGTGTCACTCGCATTACCATTATTGTCCTGGAACACTGGAGGTGTGGGATGGACCAGGCAGGACTGAATGCTGAGACTGGGGCCTTGTCCCTGTGTGGTCAGGGCACCGAGGAGAAGGGGCAGACAGGGGAATGCTGGTGGAACTAAACCCACCGACTGGGGTGGGATAGGCTGTCAGCAATTTTAGGAAGGATGCCACACTAAGGAACCCAAAGGGTGTGCAACTCTGGCTTAGAAGTTGGTGTTGAAGGCTGGACGCAGGTGGCTAGGTATCCCCACAGGGCAGGGTCCAGGGACCCCACGGAATCCTGGTGGAGCTGCCAGGCAGGAGTCAGCACGTGGGTATCTCTCATTCCTGATGCTGATGGGGCAAGAACATGCAAGAGCAAGGGAGAGCCCTGAGCTGGGGAGTGGCCTCTGGATGTGGGCTCAGGCCCTGGGAACCAGGCAAGAGTTAGTCATGGCCGAGCTGAGGATGCTGGTAGGGTCAGGCAGTCCAGCTGTGGGGAGGGAGGCTGCAGAAGCAGGAACCACGCAGATCGTGGGCAGGAGGAGGTAGAAAGGCAGAACCTCTAGATCATGGCTTACAGTGGTACTGGATTACAGGTGTAACCAGAGGGTACCCTAGACCAGCTCTGCTACTCAACTTGCTGGGTGAACTTGGGCAATTCCTTTAGCCTCCCCAAACTCTGGTTCTTCATCTGCAAACCGGGGATGATAAGCCCTGTTATGCCCGCCTCACTGTACTGAAGTGACGAGCTGCCTTCCGTCTTATCATGAAGTCCTTCCATCGTCAAGGCCCCCAGTGTAGCGACCTGGCTTCTGGCTTCCTCTGCATCCTGCGTTCAGGACGGGGCCGTGGCCCGCTGTGCAGACCAAGTGAGAGGATGGGCCACAGCTGAGGCCAGCCTGCGGGGCCCTGGCAGCGGGCGAGCTTGCGGGGAGGGAACAGCCCGGTGATGGATGATGCTGCCAGCCCTTGCCCATCTGGCAGCCCGAGCAATTTGCATAAAAACAAAGACAGATCCAGGGGCATGAAATATTGATGCCCTGAGACTTTCCAGAGTGGTGTTTCCATCTCACTCAGAGAGGGCCCGGTGGTAACGGCGCCTCCTGCCTGTTGAGGTTAGTTCCAGGGGGTGCAGGGAGGGAGAGTGCCTGGCCGAGAGATGGCCGCTTGTGAGTCCTTGTGGTCATCCATTAGCCTTGGGTTTCAGGTGACAAGGGCTTTAATCAAACTGGGTTGGAAAAAAACACGTTGGATCAGGTTCTGAGTGGCTCCGTTTCTAGTCTGATGAAGGCAGATGGGAGCTCAGTCCCCTCAGCAGGCTCCGGCCTCCCTCTCTGACCCTCACAAAAACTACCCACTGACCAACTGGCAACCTTTCAAGACTGACAGGGTAAAGGCGAGGGAGGCCCCGCCCCGCCCCGCCCTGCCCCGCCCAGAGGAAGGTCTAGGATGGGGAGGTCTGATTGCCGGGATGCACTTCTCGTCAGCGTCCTGGAGGGGGAGCACTAATGACGAAAAATGCCCACGCAGTCCAATTAAGGTCTTGTAGGGCAGCCCCGGCCCCCATAATTCACAGGTCCTTCTAACGATGCAGCAGTGAACAAGGCTGGAAGCCAGGGTGTGCCCTGAATCCTGACGTGGAAAGGGGAGGGTGCCTAAGGCACAAGAATAGCATTTTGGGTCTCTGTCTTCAAGGACTCTGTTTATCTATAGTTTGGCTTCTCCCAGAAGGTGGGAGTAGTAACATAAAATCTGAACTCCTTTCTAAGCTCCATCTCCGCAGGCACTGCCTCCTGGCCCAGACCCCTCCATCTCCATCTGCCAGAGGAGAGCGAACATTCAGCTCCAGCCAGATTCCGACCGCCAGGGCAGGCCAGTCCTAATAGGTCTCTCCGTGTGAGCGCCTCCAGGCCGCCAGCCAAGGCTTAGTCATCTCTGTGTCCTCAGCTGCTGGCACACAGGAGGAACCTGAAAAATGTTTGATGAAATTAAGGGTCTCAGAGTGTGGGGCAGGGCAGGGCCCAGAGCTGGCCAATAGGTTGAAAGGAGCATCCACAGGCCAATAGCAAAGTCAGTTAGCTCCTGGCGTGGAGAGGTTTGATTGGAAGAGGGAGCTTCTCCTCGGCGGTGGTTGGCTGACAAGAATCAGTAAGCTTCCCTTTTGGCCAGGGGTCCTGCTTTTCATCAGAGCTACAGCACACCAGCATTTTGGCCTGGGTGTGTGTGTGTGTGTGTGTGTGTGTGTGTGTGTGTTTTAAATTTTATTTTCCTCCTCTTTAAAAATACACATTCACAATGGAAAAATTGTGAAAAACAGAAGAGTGTAAAGAAAACAGCTACCATGTTCTCAACTAGTTGAGTCATTTCTTAATGAGCATTTTAATTCTAAATATGGCTGACTTGGCTGGGGTAGGGGCTGGAGAAGCCCACCCTCCCCTCATTCGGTGGACATGTGCTCACAGACTCTTCACCCACCTGCTCATTCCTTGGCTCACAGAGCAAACCCCTTGACCTGGTATTTCTCACTCCTCTGATTTAAAATTAGAACCGCTTGCCTGTTCCGGGTGGGCTTGACAAGGTCTTTGCGAATGGGCTGAAGAACCTGGATCCGTTTGTGTCGTTCATTTTACCTTTGTTTGGTGACCCAGCACTGGCAATGCCCTACCTATTCAGGGCTGGGATGCTTGAGGGTTCTTCACTCAACCTGGAGTGTGGAGGGAGTGGAAGAGAGGAGAGATACGGCTCCATAGAAGGTCATCCTGCCCTATAGGAAAGACTGTTCACCTAGGGCTTTAGCTGAGGCCAGAGATTTAACCGATTTAACTCTCACTTTCTGAGTGCTTACTATGCACTCAACACTGTTGTAAGCACTTTACAAATGTTAATTTATTTAATCCCATATAATGATTCTTAGTTTTTGTTTAACTATTGAACAAATATTTATTGAGCATTACTATTTTCTTAAGTTAGAAACTTGGGGTCATTCTTGACTCCCTCCCATACTCCATTCTCTGTTCTAAGTTATCACCCACCCCTGTCATTTCTATCTCCCTGGCATCCTCCTTTCTGCCCCGCCTCCCTGTCTGCATGGCTGCAGATGCTTTGAAGTGGTCTCTGTACAGGTTCCTTTACCTTTTCCTGTTCAGTCTTTCTCCACACAAAATCTTGAGTGATTGTTCCAGGATGCAAATCAGATCTATCACTCCCCTCCTCAGAATTCTTCAGTGACTCACCATCTGCCATGGTGCAAAATTGAAACTCCTTTCAGAGCATATGTGACTGGTTGTCCCTGAATATTGGTAGTCTTCTTGCTTATACCATCATTTTTGGCCAGGCGTGACGTTGCTAGAACCAAGACTACATTTCCCAAGCCCCCTTGCGGCTGGGTGCTGTCAAGTGACTAAGGAGGGAGTAAGTGAGGTGGGAGCTGGCAGCTGCCTGGGGGCCTTGTTTGGAAAGTCCGGCACTCACACACTCTTTGCTCTCTTCTGGGTCTCTTTCTTAAGGGACGGAATAAGATGTCCTGTCTTGACTCTGAGGTCAAGTCTATGCACAGGGAAACAACAAGACAGAAGGAGCCTGGCTCCCTGACAGTAGAATCCAAACCAGTCCTGGATCACATATCTGGCCTTTATGTAGGAGAAATAATATTCTACCTTGTTCAAGCCACTTTCGGTTTTATCTCTTTCAGTCAAACCTGACTTAACTAATCAGCACACAAGACCAGTCCCACCTCGTCTTGCTCTCCGACCTTCTTCTTTGGGTCCTTCAACAATGCCAGGACACCATGCCCCTGGGACTCTGCCCATGCTGTCCCCTTGGTCTGGGATGTTTCCCTCAGCCCGTTCCCCTGAAGCTTGTGCACTTGGCAAACTCTTGTGTATCCTTCAAGTCCTGGCTGGAGCATCACCTTCTTTTCCATCTTTCTGCTGGTCGTACATACAAGATCACTCAGGCTCCCCTTCCCTTGTGCTCCTACAGAACCAGGTACATTACTCTATACAGCAGTGGCCATGTTGTAAGTGCTTGTGTCCCTTCTCCCTGTGTCCAAGGACAGTATCTCATTTGTCTTTGCATTATCTCTGACGAGCGCAGTGTTTGGCAAAGAGTAAGCAGCCAATCAATTCTTGTTAAATAAATGACTACAGGTTTCAGGCAAGGTCCAAGTAGAGTTGTTGAGACCCTAGGAAAGGCGCAAGTCTCTATTGCCTGATAACCCTGCTGCGTTTGAGTTATGTCCATGTAGCTCCTGAAAGTGCGACCTGACAGCCCCATTCCAAGTTCTCTGCATTTTAGGACAGTCTCAGCATTCCCAGCCCACACTGGAGCCACTCAGTCTGTGGTCCATAGGTCAAGCCCCTTCAGCCCTGGCTGCTCTTAGGAAAAGCAGTAACAAGAGGGGGTGGAGCAGAGAGCCCCTCAGCCCAGGACATCCCCGGGATGGTGGGTTGAGGCAGGGAGAGTGCTGCTCTCTCCAGATCAGGAAGGAGTGCTGGCTGCTGGCTGCAGGCAGAGGGGCAGGTGAGGCAGTGTGGGGAGAGGCCAGATAAGGACCTCCAGGAGTCAGCCAGGGAGTTTCTGACTCAGAACTGGGTCAGGCTGGGGTCTGAGGTCTGGGGTCTGGGGTCTGACGCAGGAGCATAGGAACAGCCACAGGGTCCAAGAGGCACAGAGGATGCCTGATTCTGCATCAAGGCTCTGCTGGGGCAGGAGGCAGAGCAGCTGTGGGGAATAGGCATGCATCTGGAGACAGAGGAATTGAATCAAGCCCCTTGATCTCAACTTACCAAAATCTTTCAGAGTTTCAGTTTCCCCATTTGTGAAATAAGGATGACCACACCAAGTCCAAATTTATGACACTTTGTTGTAGTTCCTCCTAGCCCTTGACTTTGTGTTCAACCATGTGCCTTTGAGGCCAGTAGAAGGAGGTGGAAGTGACAGTGTGCCAGTTCCAAAACTGGGCCTCCAGAGGTCTTGTGGTCTTCTGCCTTGTTTCATGCAGCTGTCATTGTCTTCAGAAGAATAAACCTCAGCTAGGCTGCTAGACCAAGGAGGGTGAGAGCCATGAAGACCAGAGCTGCCTTAGCTGAGCACACTTCAGATCAGATGATTCCCAGCAGACCCCCAGATATAGAAGCAGGTCTGGCCACGATCAGTTCACCCACAGATGCATGAAAAATCAAAATGACTGTGGCTTTAAGACACTGAGTTTGAGGATGGTTTGTGATCTTACAATATCTAACTGAAAACATCCCTCCTCTAATTCCTGAACTTGGCAAACAAGTAGTCACCAAACACATGGCCAATATGTGGTGGATCAGAACAGAGATACAAAGATAACCTTAGAGAAAGAGAATGCCAGCAAGACTGAAAACATCTGATGGTAAATGAATTTACACACACATGAAGGAAGTACCAGTCAGAAGAGAAATAAGAAACTGAAGTGGAAGGAAGGAGAGTCAGTCAAGTAAAAGCAGCAGAGTCCATCTAATGTCCTGTAGGTGTCGGGAGGAGCTTGTCTGCTGTCAGGTGAACCCCAGTTGTAGTGGCAGGGTGGGAAAGCCTGATGCTGTGAAACAATCAAATAACTTAATTAGCTTATCTTGGCCAATTCCTCAATGTTTCTATAGTTTGACTCCCATGGAGAGACCGTGGTCAGCTTAAGTAAGTTTCCAGTCCACTTGATAGTTATATTTCTCATTGTGATTAAATTGGCACTCTGGTCTTATTCATTGGTCTTCATGAAAGTCTTGTTAGTGTACATCAGTATCCCCAGATCTGCTCAGATTTGATTTGGGATCCTGATAGAGTTTATCAGTCTGGAAGGATGAGGGCTGGAATCTTGTCAGCAGCAAGCTCATCAGAATAAAAGCTGCCTTTGATGTCCAGCCAGTTGGCCTCATGTCACCTCTGCATTAATATCCACTTTTATTTCCAGTTCTGTGGTTAATGTTGTTATCCTGGCATATAAAAGTCTAGGGTGAGATCAGGGGGCGACTGCTCCTGGTTGGTAGGAAAAGTTGGGGAAGGGAGGCACTGAGCTTAACCTACAGACTGAGAGACCTACCACCTGATGTTATCTTCCCAGTCCCATATATCTTGCTCAGAAAGACAGTCACGGGATGGTGATTCAGGAAGGGTACTTCCAGGTCATCTAATCCAACCTCTCATTCTATAGAAATGGACACTCAGGCTCAGAGAGTTTACATAAGTTGTCCAAATCCACAGAGCCCCCCAAATCCTCCATGTGGGAGGATTCTCATTTGGGAGAGTCATGGATTTGTTCTCACTGTGCTATGGCTGGTTCCACAGAGATCTGACATGCTGGCCTAAATGCATCTCTGAGGGCAGGAGCCATGCCTGTGTTTGACCCCAAGAGCTTGGTGTTGTGTATGTCTGTTGGGGTCTCAACGTGTGCTGACTGGCTGACATTTGGGGCTGGCAATGGTCTCTGAATCTTGTTCCTCAGTCCTGGGTTTGGCTGGCTGGGGCTTCCCGTCTGCCATCCACTCTTGCAAGCTGTGGTCTTGGCAGGAGCAATCCACTTACTTGTGCTTCATTACCTGTCCTCTCTTTCCAACTGGTTGCACTCCCAGAAGGTAATAAGAAAAGCTTTTCTATTGAGGAGTCATGGAGATTTCTCTTTCCTTTGTGTTTTCTACCTTTCTTCCTTGTCCCTAATATACTCAGTCTTGGCATGAACTGAGCACTGGCAGATCAGGGAAGCTTTCTGTAGAGGAACATGGGAATGATCTGGATGTGACTTCACGTCTCAGGATGGTGCAGGGAAAGAGCGCAGGGCTGGGACGTAGAAGGCCTGAGTTCCAGTGCCCTGGCTCTAGGATGTTAAGTGGGTCATTTGACTTCTTTGGGACCCAGATTCTTCATCTGCAAAATGAAAATGTTGAGCAATTTAACTGCCTTTAGCACCAAAATTCTGTGGTTTCATCTTGAACTCGCAAAAACTTTTGTCTGCAGCAGTAATACTCTGGACATCACTCCCTGATTAAGTGAGCTCTGTCCTTGGTGCTGAGATCTTGGGCAGTGTGCCATCGGTCAGCTTCAGGAAAGAAAAATGAGCTTCACAGAATGGAGGCACTGTTGAAAATTTTTTAAAACTTTAGGATTTGGATCCTAAAATAGTGCTTCAGTTAGCAGGCCATAGACCTGGGGCTCCAAGATTTTTGATAAATTTGATTTTTGATAAAAAAATTTCATGAAAAAAATTTTGTGATTAGAGGACATGCCTAGGTTATGATATGAGCTTCCATTCTATGGATGAAACGGCAAAGGAGTAAGCATTTCTGTGTGGGCCATGTCTACTAAATATCACATAAGAGTTAACAAGGGCAAAGCATAAGGCAAGTGACATTCAGGAGTCTGTACAGCACTAGAGAGCCTGAGTGGTCATCCTCCACCCAACTTACACAGCCAGTTGCTTTGGCACTGTGTTGACACAATAGTGGCGACAGAATGCAGATTGTCACACAGTGAAGAAATTGGTTATCAGCCTCCTGATGCTGGTGGACAATGGCAGGAGGCCGCTGATAGCCCAAGAGCAATCTATGAGTCTGTGTGCGGTCTTTCTCAGAGCTACGTGGAAAAGGGTCCCATCTCCGCTTGCCTCCCCATTCATCAAAGGCTCTGGTTTTCTGCCTCCCTTGGAATCGAGTTTCCTCACTCCCCATGTTGGAGAACCAGATATTTAGTTCAGGAAGTGTTTATTAAGCACTTACCATGCACTTATCATTGTGTCTGACCATGAGGTATGTGCAAGCTGAGGGCTTACTGGCAGTGAAAACTGCAGTGGGCAGAAGTGGCCATCAGGAAAGTGCTGGAGGAGGACTGGGAGGCAAGATGAAGGTGAGTTCCTGGAAACTTCAGGAAGGGAGGCAGTGGTATGGGATTTTGACTGTGGACTCTAGAGCCAGTCAGTCCTGGTTCAAGGCTCACCTTAGCTACTTAAGAGCTGGGTGATCTTGGGAAGGTTAGTTGACTCCTCTTAAGCCTAAATCCAATAATTTGTTAGGGAGGGGGCAGTAAAAATAGCACCCCTACCTCACAAGGTTGTTTTTGGAATTAAATATGATCATTTATGTAAAGGGATTAGTTCAGTGCCCAGGAATGCCTAATAAAAGGCACTCTTCTTTATTCCGTCCATGTGTTGTATATATGACATGTATATTGCTTGAGAACAATAACCAGATAACTTAAGATCCATGCTGTCATTTCTTTCCTGCCTCCTTGGACTATGAGGTTGCTGAAATTGGTCTTGCACTTTCTGCTCTTCCTCAAGGATATGTTAGCAATCTTGTCACATCTTGTCATCTTCCAGGTGGTTGCACATGGATTGTTTAGATATTTGCTCCACATCTTGCCTGGTGCAGACTGAGTTGTTGGCTTTGTACCTGGAGGGTTACCTGGGCTCTCAGTATAAGGTTTGTCTCAATATCCACCCCATCACAGTCTTCAGAGATGTCTCAATATTTACCCTATTGCACTCCTGAGGGATGTCTCCCATCCTCTGTGGATGGTGACTCCACAAACAACCCCTACTGCCTTGGCCAAACATTCACAATTTCCTAAATGCCTTTGGAATGTTAGTCGAAGGGGCCAACTAGTTATGAAACAGCTTCCAAAAGCCCTCTTTAATCATTACTCGTCCTAATCAAGGATGGCTTTTCATCCTTCCATCAAACAAGGCACTTTAATTATGTGATTACAGTTGATCTTTTAAAAATAAAGACAGCAGTTAAAAAATGCTTCTGCTTTCTCATCGTCTCTTGTTATCATTTGGCTGAGTGGAAAAGGGCGGCTGCAGGGAGTGGAGGTGGTTTGGCTTCCCCCTTCTTTCTCCTATTTTCCCTTTTGTACATGGGGGATGTTTTCCTGTTTCTGTCTTTTCCTGGCAAGATCTTTCCTCCTCTTTGCAACAGCTTTTATCTCTACACACCTGAGTATGGGTTTCTTTTGTTCTGCTCTTCTGGTCTGATGAAAACTTCACCTGGGAGCATTTCTATCTAATTTTAAAATCCCTGAGGTCCTCTCTGTAAGCTTTAGACAGCTTCACCCTGACCTGAGGATTGGTGCTGCAGTGACGCAGCCAAGAACAGCAAACAACAACAATAATGGTTACAGTTACTGAATCGTGGTAACTGTGCTGGCTTCCCCTTCTCACTCTCCTTTGCTGGTTTCTCCCAGGCTCTCTGAGCCCTTAACATGGGAGTGACCCAGGGCTCAGCCCTTGACCTCTCCTTTTCCATTCACATTTGCTACCTTGGTAACCTCATCCAGTCTCATACTTTAAGTATCTTTTACATGCTGATGACACCAAAGCTGTCTCCAGCCCAGACTTCTCTCCTGAACTCCAGGCTTGTGTATCTAACTGTGTACTACTGTATCTCCACTTGGATGACTAATAGGGATTTAAAAATTAACATGTCCCAAACTAATCTATTTCCTATCAGTCTAGCTTCTCTTGGCATCCTCCAACCTCAGTAAACGGCAACTTCATTTTTCAGTTGCCCAGACCGAAACCTTGGTGCTTTCTTTGACTCTTCATCCTCTCGCTTTCTACATCCAATCTATAGCAAGTCACATTGCTCTAACGATAAAATGTATCCAGAACCTGACCTCATCTTACCACCTCCACTCTTCCACCTTAGTTCAAGCCATCATCATCTTTCACTTGGATTATTCCAGTAACTTCCTAACTGGCTTCTCCGTTTTTGCTCTCCATTCCCCACAGTATAATCTCCAAACAGCAGTCGAAGTGATCCTATAAAACATAACTCATGTCTCCCCTGCTCAAAGCCCCCCGATGGTCCCGTGACGGCGTGCAGGTCACAGTCCTTACACAGAGCCTGAGGTAATCCAGCCCCTGTTATTTCTCTTCTTCAGGGCTCTCCCTCTTGCTCACTCTGTTCCATGTCATCCTCCTTGCTGTTCCTTAGACATGACCATATGCTTTTGCCTCAAAGCCTTTGCACTTGCTGTTCCCTCTATTTGGAATGCTTGTCCTCCAGACAGTCTGCATGGGTAACTTCCACCAGGCCATCCCTGGTTACCTATCCAAAATTGCAGCCCCCACCCTTTCCCTACACCTCTCCTCCAGTTCTATTTATCTACTTACCACTTATCACCATCGCATTTATCATACCATCTGTTTCCTCCACTCCATGAGGGCAGGGATATTTTTGTTTTCTCTGCTAGAACCCCAGTGCCTGACACAGAGTAGGCATTCAGTAGATGTTTGCTGACTGCGCTGCTCTGAGATCATGGTATCCATTAACCCATTGAATTCCTGCAACAACTTTATGAGCCTTGTTTTGTACATGAGGAAACAGAGGCACAGGTAGGTTAAATAAATGGCCTGACATCACACAGCTGGTAGTGACAGAACTGAGATTTAATTCTAGGCAATCTGGGTCAGAGCCCACGTGCTTCACCACGAGGCTCCCCTGCCAGGGTGTGGCGTATGGTTTTCCATCCCTGTGGCTGGGAGCTGTCATGCTTTAGGGAGTCAGCATGGGTTGATCATGGTCTTAGCTCAGGCTGCTGTAACAGGACACCACGGACTGAGTGGCTTAAACTACAGAAATTTATTCTCTTACAGCTCCGGGGGCTGGAAGTCTGAGATCTGGGTGCCAGCACTCTTTATTTTTTTATTTTTAGGTTTTTGTATATACATATTTTTATTGAAGTACAGTCAGTTTACAATGCTGTGTCAGTTTCTGGTGTACAGCATAATGCTTCAGTCATACATGAACATACATATGTTTGCCAGTACACTTTAGAGCTCTCTCTATGGCTTGCAAATGACCTTTCTGGCTGGGTGCTCTCATGGCCTCTTCCCAGTGCAAGCAGGTGGGGAGAAAAAGAAATCTTCTCTTTTCCTCTTCTTATAAAGCCACCAATCCCCTGGGATTAGGACTCCAGCCTTATGGCCTCATTTAACCTTAATTAACTCCTAAAAGCCCTGTCTCCAAATACAGTCACAATGAAGGTTAGGGTTTCAACATATGGGTGTTTTGGTGGGGGACACGATTCAGTCCATAACAGTCATTCTCTGGATTGGTCAGCCTGAGGTCAGGGAAAGAAGTTTCTTATAGTTAGGCGGTGACTGCTCTGTTTCATGTGGTTTCATAACAAGAGTTGGTAGGAGGCTCCTGTTGGCCTCAAAACAGATTAGGGACAGCATGAAGAGGTCTCACCGAATATCGGCTCATTACGATGGTTTACAGTGTGCCAGGCTGGGCTAAGTGCTTTCCACACACTGTTTCCTTTAATCCTCTCAACAGGCCTGTGTAGTAGATGCCACTTGTTGCCATGTTATAAGTGGGGAAACTGAGGCTCAGAGAAATTGAGTACCCTGCTCTGCGTCACACAGCTGGCAAGTGGCAGAATCAAGCTGTGGACCCAGATCTGTCTGACTCCAAAGCCAAGGCTCTTTACATTAAGACTCGTTTATTTTGGAAAATAAATTAAGTGGAGTAAGTTACAAGACTGCAGTTACTTTTCAAGTATACTTTTTATTGTAATGTCTGCCTTAAATAAAATACATCTTTTCTTTACAAAGAAATTTCTATTTATTTTTGTTGGTGTATAGTCTGTATTTATCAGTTTTGAATGTGAATTGGGTCAGGATCATTGGACTTTAAATTTGTTTTTCTCTGAAATGTAACATTGGCTAAAAGGTTACCAAAAATTAGGAGAAAGTCAGGGTAGCAGATAGAGCTTGCACCAGTCGGGAGCTGGGTAGTCTGTCTACGGCTCCACTGTGACCTTGGATTAATCACACCCCCTCCCCACCCTGGGCCTCCACTTTCCTGCAAGGACATGAAGGGCCTGGAAGTACTGACCTCTGAGGTCTCGTCCCACTCTGTGTTCCGGGTACCCGAAGCCCAGTGGAGCCAGATGGTGCTGTCATGGTCTTTCTGAAGCTGGATGTGTGTGTGCTAGAATTTCCCAGGGTGGGTATGTGGGGAGAAGGGGGAGGGCCCTCTCGTTGGTTCTGCTGCCTTGAAGTAGGGGCTCAGGATGTGTGTGGAGGCGGCAATCAGAGAGCCAGGCAAAGGAAGGGATGGCTTAAGGCTGAGAAACATATGTGTTCTCCCTCTGGGTTTACAGGCCCAGGGGCAGAAGCATGGAGAGTGATGGGTGAGTCCTGAGGTCCCAGTAACTGGCACTTCTTATCTGGAAGAAGTGAAGACTGTCCACTGTGAACCAAAGCCAATGTCAAGAATTTTTTGAATCACTGCTCCTGTTTCTCCCCCCACACCTTGCTGGAGGTTGTGCTCAGATCATCACATCTACAATGTATGAATTCCTCCCCATTACACGTGATCCTTACCATAGTCATGAGAGTGACATGCTGCTGGCTTTGATTTATACCCTAGAAGCTACCAGCCTTCAGCCCAGCTGGTGCCCACATACCTAGGCCATTTCCCCCAGTTGACCAGCTGTGGGAGTTCTGGATGACCCCTTGCCCTTGGTCTTTTACAATCTGCACCTCACCCATCCTTTCTTAACTCCCTCAACCCTTCTGCTGACCTGATGCTTAAGCTGGAGTGATACTTAACTGGACCCTCCTCTAATTTAAAGATTTGTTCAAAGAAGACAAACATAAAAACACTTGCTTTTTACTGCTCACAGTTTCCTTTGAGAAATAATAGGAAGTGTCTTGTGTGCCCCCCTAGTTCCTCAGGGTCCAGGGTGGAGAGAGTGTGAGAGTATTAGGGAGGCTGGGGTCTCTGGTATGCCTGCCCTGGCTTCTGACTGGGGTCCTTCTACACCAAGGACAGCCCTCAGCTTCTCAGGGACAAGAATGGTTGCCCCAGTGGGCAAGTTTGTCATAAAGGCATTTTCCAGGGTCTGCGCTGGCCTGGGGATCTGGCCACCCTCACATTCCTACCACCCTGGGTCACAGAAAATGCGGCCAGGCTGTCTTGTGTGTTGGGTTCACAGACCTGGGTGTGCTGGGGTCAGCAGAGCAGGAGAGCCCCCTGGATGGGGGCAGCTTTGTGGGCAGAGAGAATGGAGGCATGGGAGGAGGGCCTGAGACAGGAGGCAGGAGGTGACCTAGGGTGAAGGAACTGCCAGGTGAAAAGGGCAGCTCTAGTGAAAAGGCTTCCAGTTCCCTCCCCTGGCAGTTCTGGTAGGACTGGCCTGCCCAGCCCTTTTTGCGCCCCCCTGTGGTTAGTGGAGGAAACTGCAGCTGCCCTTCCTCTCCACTTGCTCCGCTGAAGCCCACACCTGAGTGACCTGGGCCCAGGGTTGCCAGATAAAATGTAGGGTCCCCGGTTCAATTTGAATTCCAGGTAAGCAGTGGATGATTTTTGAGTACAGTACAGCCTCAACATGCCCCATGCAATATTTATATTAAAAAAAGTTTCTTTGCTTATCTGAAATTCAAACTGAGCTGGATGTCCTGTATTTTTGTTAGTGAGATCTGATTATGCTAGCTGGAGCTGAACACTAGCTCTGGTGGGTCTGCTTCTCTTGGACAGCCTGGGCAGGAGGCTTCAGTGTGAACTGCCCTCGACCATGCAGAAGTTATTTCGAGCAGAGGAAGGAGGCCAGCTTTGTGGTGGGACTCCAAGATCTTTCTGACCCTGGAATGCTTTATCCATCTGGCAGATTATAGCCAGAAATTTCATGATCAGTCTTTGGTCAGTTAATAAAAAGTAGCAAGAAGTGACTGGACTGGAAGGCAGAAGCTCTGAATAGGACTCTGACTGCAATTGATAAGCTAGTTGGGGAAGAGTAGAACCTCTCCAAGCCTGTGTGCTCCCTCACGGATTGAGTGGACATAATAAGACCCATTTCATAGGCTTTACTGTAAAGGGCAAAAGATAAAATGCACGTACAGGCCACTCGGCATGTAGGACATGCTCAATACATATTAGCTGATTGATGCCAGTTTTAGTGCAAAGACCAGAAAGCCACAGAGAACCTGGGATGTCCTGGGGAGGGAAGGAACCCACCAAGAGGAAGATGGAACTGAAGGAAAAGGCAGCGTCTGGGAACGGCTCTGCCTCGCACCACAGTCCTTGCCTTGCTGCTGCTATTCTGGGACCCCCTAGGAAGGCTCAGCATTTACCCAACCCCCTGCCGTCTGCAAGCCAGGCCACCAGGTGTGAAGTGGAGAGTGGGAGCAGGTAGTCTTCTGTGGGGCAGAGAGATGGAGGGACTGGAGGACTGAGAAGGAGTGGTAGGGAGCTCGGAAACATCAGAACTTGGTCATCATATATGTTGGGAGGAGGAAGGAGACATGAAAGAAGCAGGTCACCATGGCTACTAGGAAGATGGAAAGAACCATTATCTCTTAGTATAAATGAGCGTCAGTATAGGATGAGGATTACATTGTGCTTGATATGAGAAGGTAACATTTCCACTGATGATATAAATATTGGAGATACATCAAAGAAGATGAGAATTGTTAGGAAGTGGCTTGGCTGTATAAATACCAGGGAAATACAATCAAACGCTCCCACTCGTGCCTAATTACCACATTTCCCAGAAATGGTCATGAAGATCGCTGCATATGCATTTCGCTTGACTCAAGTTTACTGTGCTTAAACATTAGACTGCCTTAGCCGTCAGTGTCTCGAAAGAGCTCTCTCACATGGTCATGGTCATGGTCATGGTCAGCCATAGATAATGGCACATGGTTGGTGCCGAGCATTTGCTTTTTAATAGAAGGTAGTGGCCTAAATGTAAATGACCATGAGAGAGTTAGTCCTGAGCCTTTCCTCTGAAGGACACTCCAGAACAGCTGCAGGGTCTGGAGAAAGAGAGCAAAGTACTAGCCATATGTCTAAATATTTAAGTTCTAAGTCAAGCTAATGACTGTTACATAAAACATATTCACTTCTTACCTTGCCCCATGCACCCTTTGCAACAATGTGAGAGGCCATGTTCAAATCCAGAAGCCCCAGATTCCTTGATGTCCTATGTCACAGCGAGGTGGAATGTTCTGTCCCCCTGTCCCCAGTCTGCAACCCACCTGCCTTCTCTTCCTACTCTTGGCTCTGTCCAGCACCTTGAGGGGCTGTATTCTTTTGCTGCTATAGCAAATCATCGCAAACCTGGTCATTTAAAACAACACGGACTTATTGGCTCACAGTTCTGGAGGTCAGAAGTCTCACTTGGGCCTCACTGGGCTAAAATCAAGGGGTTGGCAGAGCTCTGGGGGAGAATCAGGTTTCTTGCCTTTCCCAACTTCTAGAGGCTGTCCACATCTTTGGCTTATGGTCTCTTTCTCCTCCTTCAAAGCCAGCAGCGTAGCACCCTCAAATCTCTCTCCTGCTTCCCTCTTTTACTTAGAAGGAGTTTTGTGATTATACTAGGCCCAACTGGATAATCCGTAATAGTTTCTTCATCTCAAGATCATTATAGCCACATCTGCAAAGTCCCTTTGTAAGGTAAGGTAACATTCCCAGTTTCTGAGGATTGGACATAAATAACTTTGGGGGTGGGGTGGGGTGTTACTCTGTGTCCTCCAGGGTCCTTATGCACACAGTGTGGATACTGCAGTCTTCCCTGCAAACAGCTGCTCTGTGGGCCTGGGGATCAGCACGCAGGTGGCCAGGCCCATCCTTGAGAGGATGAATCAGGTGAAGGGTAATGGGCAGACCCTGGAAGTGGGCTTGGCTATGCTTGAGCAAAGGGTCCCAGGCACCTGGAGAATGGTCCAGAAGGGGGACATGAGCTCCAGATGTGAACATACTCATGCCCGGTGGGAAGGGATAGGGACAGAGGTGGACCAGAGCAGAGCCCTTTAAAGCTTGAGGCACAGGGTAGGGTCCCTTCTTGGCTGAGTCTTAGGCTGATACTGTCCCCTGAGGCAGGGATTATTAACTTGGGTTCAGAGGACTTACTGAAACTATGTGCAAAATCTTGTTGCTCTGAGTGTATGCATATTTCAGGGGAAGAGTTTTTATAGTTTTTCATCAGATCCCCAAAATGACCCTGAGAAGTTAAGCACCACCATGCTAACCATGTGGTTTACTCCCATGGGCAAAACTGGACCTTTCTGGGTCATTTCTGTGTCTTTCAGCCCACAAGGATACAGAGACTGCCTTATCTCTAGACGTGCTTCCTCCCCTCTCCCCTGCCCCCACCCCCCACCTGGCCTCTGCCTACACAGTGAGCCTTTGCAGTGCAGTGGGGGTCCATGTGGGTTTACTGAAGCTCTGGTCTGGGATGTGGGGAGGACCACTTGAGGGAGATGGGAGTAAGCTGTTGCTTTCTTGCTCTAGCAAGCAGATGTTCAAAGGCATTTTTCTGGTCCCTAAACTCACCTGTCGTGCAGGACTCAGGACAAGAGCCAGATGGGAGACTGCAAATTTGGACCCAGCCATCACCATCCAGGCCCCACCTGCCTGGTGTGCCTGATAGGTGAGCCTGAGATGTGATCTCTTCAGGAGGGGATCCGGAGGACAGGGGGAAACAACAGCAGTTCTCACCATATGCTTTGTATTTTCCAAGAAATTAGGCAGAGTTTCTTCCTCCCAGTAAATTTCCTTAACAAGGATATTTTAAAGCCTTGGAAAACATTCTTGTCCTACTTTAATTGTGTAAAAACTGTCAGTGCTGGAAAGATGGAAGAGAGAGAGAGTGAGAGAGATGGGGAGAATGAGCGAGGGAGGGGTGGAGGGATGAGGGAGAAAGGGAGGAAGGGAGGGATGAGAGAGAGAGAATGAGAAGGGAGGAGAGAGAGGAAGGGGAAGGAGAGATGGGGGAAGAGAGGAGGGAGGGAGGAGGAGGGAGGGAGAGGAAGAAGCTGGGAGAAGAGAGGGAGGAGAGGGAAGGGGAAGAGGAGCAGGTTAGCAAAGAGAGAATGCCTTTAAGAAATTGCAGAGCAGTGCTTTCCTTGGATGAATTTCCTCTCCAATTTTCTTCTCCCTGTAGTCTGCTGCCACCCTGGGCCACCTCTCCAAGATGAACCACCTGAGGTCACCTGAGGTCTCAGGGAGAGGAGTCTGTGGCTTTCTCCCCAGTGTCACACACCCTCTGGTTCTAGCCCTCCGTGCCTGCCGGCCTGTAGGGGGCTTCTCTGGTGATGGGACATCTTCCATGGGGCCCCTCACCTGAGGTGAGGGAGTAAGGCAGAGAGAGGCACAGGTGGTCCCAGAAGCCTGGGCTCTGGCGCCCGGTGCGGGTAACTGTGCCCAGTTGGAAAGTCCTTGTTGGGAGATGCCCACAGACCTCCCTCAGCCCTGCATCTTCAGTCCTTCCTGGGACCCCTCATGACAACTTTCCAACCTCAACATATCTTTTCACCCCCACCCAGCTTCCCCCACGCCCACTTCCAGAAAGTCTCCTTGTCAGTCCTGACTTCAGGCTTCCGGGGTCTGGCAGCTCCACCTGGTCTGTGAGGTCCGCCCCTCCTAGAGAGGAACAGAGTCATTGAAGGTTGGAGCTGATGAGTGTTCCATGGGACTTCTTTCTGCTTCTGAGACAGAGGTTGAATTCTCCTCCTGCTATTGCCTGGAAATCCTTGCTTCTGAGGGAGACTGAGGCAATTGTGAGCTATCCATTGTGCACTGGGAATTCCACGATAGCTGATTCCTTTGGCTGGTGGGCAAGAACTGGGTAGAGGTCTTCCATTTCAGCCTCTGGTCATCATTGGCTGAACACCTCCCTGTCCTTCCACCTGGGTCACCCCCAGGAGGGAGTAGGGCCCCATGTGTCCTGCTGTCATACTTGCCTTGCCTTAGTGCCTCAGAGGACAGATGGAGAACTGGGTCAGGGCCGGGCAGAAGGGAGGAAAACACTGGGAAAATCTACCAGACGGAGATCTGGGAGGGCAGGGACCCTGCCCTAGTTTGCTCTGGGTCCTTGACAGCCAGCACAGAAGCTGGCAGAGAGAGGATATCCCGGGACTATTGACAACCCAGTGAATGCCCAAGACGGTCCGCTTACCCCAAAAAATCTTGGGGTCTCATCAAGCATCAGAATTCTCTGCTTTCACAGAAGAGAGTTGTTTTTGCCTGAAGCTCTGGGGGTAGAGTTTAAAAATGAGCATTATCCTTGTTTGGGAGAGTGAGAATTCACTCATTCATTCATTCATTCAGCAATGATGCATGGAGCATCTGATTTATTAGGTGTATGTATGTATGAGGTGCTGGGGTTGAATGATGATCCAGAAAAACAGGGTTCTTGACCTTATGCAGTTTATAGTCTAGTCAGGAAGACAGGTTTGGGCAAATAATCTCACAGATGTATAATTTTAAACTGTGATGAGTGTTTCCAAGGCAAAGTGGAGGAGACTTGAGAAGGGTGAACAAGGGGAACAAGGCTTCCACCAGGCTAGTGTGGGGGTTCTTTTCCTGAGAAGGTGATGTTTGAGAGGGGGGCTGAAGGGCAAGGAAGAGTTAGGTTGGAGAATGAGACTGGGGTGGAAAAGAGTATTCCAGGCTGAGGGTTTTTCCCTGAAAATATCCCCTTGTGGTAGAAAGATGGCTGCCAAAGTTCTGGACATCACGTCTAGTCATGACTACACGCAAAAAAGAGGAGGGAGCTTCTGTTTCTGTATTTCTTTTGAAGTAACCTTTCCCAACACCTACCTACCCTGACAAACTTCCCTTCATTGGCCAAAACTGGTTCCCATGGCACTTCTTGAATAAATACCTGCCAAGAAAATGAGATGATCACAAGTGGCTGAGAAGAATCAAGATTAATATCACTGTTTCTGATGAAGGGACAGTTTAACAAAACTGGGGTTCTTTTACCGAGGAATCAAGAGGCGTGACTTTTCCAGAAGGTAACCAAGATTTCTGCTTTACTAGCCAATTCCCAAAATTATCCCAAGGAGAAACAAAGACAGGGAGAAACCCCTTGGAGCTGTCTTCTGAGAGGAAGGTGGGCTGCTCCAGGCTGGAGACCAAGGCTCAGGCATCCATCCATCCAGGCCTTTTCTTCAACTTGCCTAAGGTTACTGAATCTTGGAGCTGGAGAAAACCTTAGGAACATCTAAAGTAGTGGTTCTTAAATTTGGTTGGACGTCCAAGTAAATTGCGGAGGGTATTTAAATAAAATTCTCAGACTCCACAGTGATTTCTTAAATCAGAATCCCAGGAAGTGAGAGTCTAGGATTCTGGATTATTAGAAAACTCGCTAGGTGTTATGGATGCTGATAGTCTAATCTGGGAACCATAAATCTTGTCCCGTCCCCACATTTAATGGTGAAACCCAGAGAAGGGACTTAATTTGCCCAAGCTGACATGGAGAGTTGGTTGACCTCTGCCTGGGGACGAGCTTCCTCAGAGGGCCTGTCTTTCCGGCACCTTATGGTTGGGGGAGGGGAGCTGTGGCGGAGCAGCAGGGCCAAAGCCCTGTGCACCCAGTCAGTGGCCCAGCAGGGTGGGTTACCTCTTTGCCTCTGCTGGGCTGGGGGTGGGGAGCATGTAATGATGACCACCTCCTGTTAGCCTGAACCTTAGCCTCATCACATTCAACCCTTCCAATAACCCTGGGGCCAAGCAAGGATCATTCCCATTGCGGAGATCAGTCAACCGATGGCCAAAGAGGCTTCCACCAGGCTGGGACCCGCCGGCTTGTCAGCCTGTGTATCTTCTCCCCTTCATTGACTCTACTTCTCAGCCTCTCTTCACAGATAAACCAGGGCCCCAGCTCTCTCCGAAGGGCCGGCGGGCTGAGCTGTCTGTCCCGCGTTGGTTTCCTGCTTGAACAACCCCGAAGGAGAAGGTGCAGACTCTCGTCGCGCTGTCCGGCCAGGCGGCGCCTCCCCAGCGGCGCAGGGCCAGCCCGGCCGGCAGAGGGCACTGCGCGGGCGAGGATGCGGCGCGGACTCGGCGCGGACTCGGTGGGCGGCCGCCCCCGCATCCTCGCCCAGGGACCTACCTCCCTGCCGCAGTCCCAGTCCGAAGGCTGGGCGGCTGGAGAAGGTCTGGGTCTCGTCCTTTAACCAAAGCGAGGCCTGGTGCTGTTGTCTGGGCCGCTGCGGTTGTGGACGGAGCCTGTTGCCGCGCCGTGTTTGCTGCCGGCCCCGCTGCCGCCGCTGCAGCAGGCAGTCCGGGGGTTTCCTCTTCGAGTCCCCGACTCCACCCGCGGTCCGGCCCTGGCCGGCGGCCGCCAACGAGGGGCTTCTTCTGCCTGGGACTCTGGCATGGTCGTTGCCATCCAAATACCATCCCAAAGCATGTATGTGTTTTGGGGGTGGGGGTGGCAGGGGGAGGAGGTAGGGAGAGTGGAGGCGTCCCTTCCCGGTCAATTCTGTGAGCTTAAGATTTGAGTTTTAGGGCAAGGACACCCCAGAACACTGGAAGAACTGATTTGGCACGTGGCTAAACCAGCAGACTCTGTTACACTTCTAGCTGGTCACCTTGGGCAAGTGCGCCTACCTCCCTGTCCATCTGTCTCCTCACCTGGACAAGGGACAAGAGTAGCTGCCTCCTGGGGCTGCTGTGAGGCTCGCTGAGTTACTACTCTGTGTAAAACGTTAAGGCAGAGCCCGGCACGGGCTCAGAGCTAAGTAAGTGTTTATTATTATTATTATTATTATTTTTTTTATTATTATTATTATTATTATTATTATTATTATTATTATTATTACTATTACTATTATTACTATTATTATTAACCACAGGATCCGCCCCCACTAGGATGAGGCGAGGCTTCTTTGTCAGACTCAGGACCGGCCATGGAGCCTTCAGGGGTCCTCACTATAACAGGGGTGGTGGGCATGAGCGATCAGAGGCCGGGCTGATGCTCACGCACTTCTAGGCCTCCTGCCAGAGAACGGACCTGATGGAGCAATTTTTCGCCCCTCTTTATAGCTCGGTAAGGTTCAGGGCTCTCACTTCCAATGATGCTGTGACCCCTGTGAGCCCTCAGTGCCCCTCGGTGTACTCCCCAGGTTCTGGGTGAGGTCGGGAGGGACAGGAGCCTTTGCTGAGTGGGGCAGTGAAGTCCTGTTCATTGGGACATCGCTGTTTTCCTGCACATGGGCTTAGCCTCTGGCCGTGTCCTTGGAGGACTCTGCAGGTAGGAACCTGAGACTGTGGCTCCCCAGGCCTTTCTGGCTGTGTCTCCTGAAAGGGCGCTTTGCACACGGCCATTTGGGAAAAGGGTGGCTTTTGGGGTACCCCAGCGAGCATCTGCCAGCATTTCCCAGCCCCTAGGGGTGTGGGGGGGGTAGGCCACCTCACCCACCAGGAGCACGCTGTCCGGCTCCCACACGCTGCCAGTCTCACCAACACTGGGCTGCCCTTCCCTGCAGAGTGTGACAGGAGGAGCCCTGGGCTCAGAGGAGGGAGGCCTGGGTTCTGGCCTAGATACACTGCCACTTGCTGACTGGGTGCCCTTGGGCAGGTCACTTTACCTCTCTGGCCTTGGAATCTTCCTTTGTCAATGGAGGTAATGCTAGCTCTCCTGCCTGCACACCCCCTCCTCAGGCTGGGGAGACTGTGCACGCTGGTTTTTTTGATGGAAATAAAGGACTAGAAGCAGGTTGTTCTCCTACATCTAGTTTCTGTTGAGTTATTGGGCTGTCATCAGACTTTCTCACCAGTCACTTCTGTGGGCAGCCAAGTGGCAGGGGCAGGGGGGAGACACAGATGAAGCACCTCCTTGATCTTTGGGGATCTCTGCCTCCTCCTTTATTGGAGAGGCAGAACACACATTCCTGAGGGCAGAAAATGCACAAATATAGACTACAAAGAAACCCAGAAATATGATTTTGAATATCCATCTATAAACACACAAAAGTTTCCAAACTAACAGCAGCTGAAAGTCCAAGAATTTCAGGATTCTAAATTCCTCCAACTTAGGGGAAAATTAGGAGGCTCCCTGGAGGAGGAAACAGGGTTTAAAAAATTTTTTTTAATTTTATTTTTAGGAAAGGAGTGCAGAGAAAAGGGTAGTGGATGGTGGTGACAGAGCCCCTGGCCAGGATGATCACATAATCATTTTAAAGTAGGAGAGATCTAGTAGTGGTTCCTGGCATATAGAGATACTGAAAGAACAAATGATGTGTAAGGAATGGTGAGCAGGTCTCCTGGGTGGGATTGTCAAGTCAGAACTGGAGCTTAGATGGGAGGATGGATGAATGGGTAGACTTGTCAAGTCAGCACCATCCAAGGTCCCAGGTCAGCATGGTCCATTGTCATAGGTCAGTTTTCCAAAGAAACAGACTCTGAGATGAAATTTGGATGCAGGACGACTACTGGAAAGGGCTCTTTGTATCAGCGCTTGGGGGGATTGGGTAGAGAAGAAGGTGGAACTCTGATCAGTTGCACAGAGGGCTCTGTTGATCCCGTTGCGGGCTCTGGAGCTGGCATGACCCTTCTGAGAGACTCCTACCTGAGGGTGGGGAGCCAAGGCCATTATGTGCCCCCCATCAGTCATTGGATGTGGGCTTCCCTGGGGTATAAGCTTAGGGGAGATGGATTCCTTTCTCAGAGGGCAGTGCCTGGAGAGCACTGTGAGCCATCAGCAGCTGTGGGGGTGAGTGCCTCCAACCTTCAGCGAGAGATCTGGGTGATGCACCACAGGACCCTCTTCACCCATCCTGATGGAAGGAGGAAGGGGTCCCAGCATTGTCTGATGCCCCTGACTAGACTACGAGACCAGCGTTAACTCCTCAGATTCATCTAAGGTAGGATGATGTGGTTCTTTTCTCCAATCTACCCTTTCATAGAATGATAAAGTTAGAAGTGAGTTTTGAGACCATTTAATACAAAAGTCCTCAGCCGGGATGAAGGGTACATTTCAGAATCATCCAGAGGCTTTTTCAAACTGTAGTAGATTCTGATACGCACTGACCACCCCGCTACTCCTCTAAGACTAGACTATATTCTCGGTGAGGTTGGGGCTCTGTCCTGCACAGAGACAGAATCCCTGGGTACCAAAACAGTGTGCGCCTGGGGAAGAATGACCATGACACTGCCTCGTTCTCAGCCTCCTCTCTTGCCACTCTCTCATTTGTCTTCTGTGCTGCAGTCACTGTGACTTCTTGCCTTTGCACAGACTGTTCCTTTTGTCTGCAATCCCTCTCCCCCTGGAATAGGTGTCCCCCTTCTGATCAGATGAGTTAGCATATGTACGGTGCTCAGAACAGTGCCAGATGTGGTGAGCCCCATAGATGTGCTAGTATTGCTGTTACCCCTTTCTCCCTTGGCACACTCTGCTCATCACTGTCCTAAATGGCCCACTTTTTGCATCAATGGTTTGTCTTCAGCAACAAACAAGCCCTGGACAAGTGGGTATCACATCCTTTATCTTTGCATCCACAGGGGGTAGGACAGTGTCGGGCACATAGTAAGTGCTCAGTAAATGAGTGGAAGACCTAAGCTCCTAGGGGTACAGTTTGAGAAGGCTGGCTTTGGTCTTTTTAGTAAAGGGCTAGTTGAGTGAGAGTAACTGACACTGGCCAGGTGTGACACCATTATTACCCACTGAATAAATACTGAGTCTTGAGTGAATGACTTAATGCACAGGTGGACGAATTGTGGGCTGGCCAGGCAGATGGGTAGATGGATAGATGAAGAGCTGGATTGATGGATGGATGTTACCCTGTGTGGGCCAAGGCCAGGATTTGGAAGCATCCACGTGGGAGGGAGGGTGACAGGTGAGAGCGTCTGCATTTCACACAGACCAAGTCAGCTGGGTGTGAATTGGGGTGGGGACATCTGATCTGGCTCAGGTGAGGCGTGGGAAAGTGCTGTTCCTGCATGTCTGCACCTGCAGGGAAGGCGCTGGGGGGCCATTACTCATTCTGACACATCCCTGAGGTCAGTCTACAGGCAGGCAGAATCTGCGATGTCCCGTGTGGAGTCGGGGGAGGAGCTGGTCTCAGGGAGTAGGTTTAACTGGAGGAAGTCTGGAGTCTTAGAGCCAGGGCCATTGGCCTTTGGTCCTCAAGGGGCTTGGCAGAGAACTCCTCGAGGAAGGGAATCAGGGCCAGTGAGAATCCCCTGTAAGAGCTGATGGAGGGTCACCCCAGTGAGTGTGGCTGATGCAGGTCTATGTCTAGTAGTGGGGAATACTTGTTCCAGAAAGGCTTGCTTCTTTCTGTCAGTTAGGGAAGCAGGCAGTTGTTCAGTTCAACTGGTCAGCCAATTAGCCAGGTGGTCAGTCAGTCTGGCAGGCAGAGTTAATCTGTCCTTCTGTCACCTGGAAGGGACCCTGAGTCGGCAGGTGGGAGTGTGTTCTGTGTGCACTTTGCTGGCTGAGATGAGTTGTAGGTGCCGTGGGCAGAGGGAATCAGTCAGGAAGGAGAGGAGAGATGCCCGGTCTCTGCCCTGGGGAGCCTCTAACAGTGGTTCTTAATGGGGCAGGACTGCGCCCCTGGGGACCACTGGAAACGCATGGGGGTTGCCTAGAGCAGTATTGTAGGGGTAGGTGCTGCATAAAGGGCCGGGCCCCGGGCCAGGTAGGCCAAGTCTCCCTCCACAAAGGATGATCCTACACAAACAAGAATGTTCTCACTCCAGAGGCCAGTAGGGTCCCCTTTGAGAAATACTGCATCTAGTCAAATGGAACATTTTATACAGATGATTTGCAGGGTTTGTCCCCAGCCCTGCTCCCTTCCACACATTCAGCCCTCTAGTGACCTCTTCCCTCTCCCTCCCTTCTGCCCCCTCTGGAAGATGCTGCTGTTGCTAACTTTGAAAGTTTGCAGAACACCATGAGCTGGGGAGCGGGAGGTGGCGAGCCAGTGAGAAGCAGAGACACCACCTGCCTGTGGGGCTGGCTCCCTCCTGCAGCGGTGGTTGGACTGCGGGGCTGGAGGGGGTGGGCTTCTGGGAAGCACGTGGGGGGAGGTTGGCGGGGTTGGGGTGGAAACCATTCCCTATGCACACTGCTCAGGGCCTCTAGAGCCTACCAGCCGAAGACCGGAGGCTCACAGGAGCTAGGCTGGCCTCCCAGCTCAGTGATGAAAGAGGACAGTGACCTAGATGCTGTGGGTTCCAGAAATCCGCCACCCCCATCCCCACCTTGGTTTCTTCCCTCACCTCAGGACTGGGCTGTCAAGTGCAGGCAGGCAGGGAGGGAGCCTGGCAGAAGGCTGCCCCTCCTAGCACCACATGTCCTGGAAGGACAAATGTAAAAATATAAAAAGCCTCTAGTCTTGGGGCCAGATCACATGGATCACAGGGCTGGGTGGCCTGTCTCCCTGGCTGTCAGGTTTCCGCTGTCTGGGAAGGTTGAGGCACTGGCTGCAGCCAGGACTTGGGGGAGAACTGGGCTTGGTAAGAACAATATCTCTGACTACAGAGTCCATCCTTACTTGCTCTCCTGGATACACCTGCCATCCCCAGGGGGTAGGGGGGTGGTGGTTCCATCTTCATACCCATTTCTCAGATAGGAAAATTGAGGCTTGGATCCATGACTGGCTAGTGGTGCTGCGGCTCAGACCCACATCTGCTGAGTCCTTGCTCCTCGACAGCAGGATCCAGCTCTTTCCTTGTAGGTGGGGAGCTGGGGTAGGAAGCAGTCCCTGGAGGCCTTTTCCTAGGCTAATTCTGTGGAGGTTTGTGTGGAAGGACCCAGACTTCTCCCCAGCAGAGACTCTGTGAGCAAAGGAAGCCAGCCCCTCAGGGCTGCTCCAGGGGCCCTGCAGGACTGGGGACCACACCTGCAGCATCTCAGAGGGGGCAGTGGACATCTGTAGTGACAAGCATCTGAGCAGCTCGCAGGGGACTCGGTGAATCTCTGGCAGCCCTCATTCCTCATGCCTGGGAGGCAGCCGGTGAGGAGAATGGGTGGCTTGGCCAGGCTTGGTAAAGTGGGATGCTGGCTTCTGCTCACTACCCTGCCCCAACACTGGGCAGCCCAATGGGTCAGGACAGGAGCTTCACTGCTCAGGCTCCCTCTGGTTCCTCTAACAATCAGGAGCCTCTACCCCTGGCTTCCTCAAGAACTCTTCTTAATGCCCATAGATTGCCCTGGGGCTCCCCTGGGTCTCTGCTCGGCCCAGCAGCCTGGGCCAGGATGAAAGCGAGCTGTCAATAATTCATGTTCTAGCTGCCCCCCACTTCCCCTGCTTGGCTGCCTGTAAATATTTCACAGGTTTCTGAGGGCAGAGATGGCCCAGCAGAGACTCCCTGGATGGGGCTAGAGGAAGCCTTACCCTTTCCCAGAGGCTCCTGACCATACCCCGGGCAGGATTGGAGCCCAGCCCCAGGCTTGGTGGGGGATGGACGGGCTGTTGGGAGGTACTGACCAGGCTGGCCGTGCTGTCGCTGGTGGGGACGTGGTGTTGGGGCACGCCTTCCAAGGACCCTCAACCCTGCTGCAGACAGGTCCTGAGGCACATGGCGGGGGGAGCAGCAGCCCTGGATCCAGCCCGGGAGGCTGTCTTTGCTGCCTCCTTTTTCCTTGCCCCTCATGTTTCCAGTTTCTCCCTCCTCGCCCTGTGCTCTGCACATCACTTGTCCTGCTTCAGGCCTTCATCATGTCCGTCCTGGATAGTTGGTCCAGCTACTCCGTGACCACGTGTAGCCTGAGGAATCTCTCTGAAACAGAAGTCCGGCCCTGCCTCTCCCTTATTTCTGGGCCTTCCTGGGCTCCAGGTTGCCCTTGGGGAGAAATCCACCTTCCTTACCCCAACGGGCAGGGCCCTCTGTGAAGTGGCCCTCGGAACTTATAGACCCCCTCCCCCGCCCGTCAGCCTGTTCCCGATGTTCAAGTCCAGTCTGGTCCCACCACTGTCACACCCCCATGCTCTCTCTCCCACCTTTTAGTCCTTGTTCTATTGTCCCTCTGCCGGGAGTGATGGGGGAACCTATCTCAGGGCTCTGTGTGTCTCCAGGCTGGTCCTGAGGGGTCACTCTGCTGTCCTAGGGCCAGGCCTACCACCCTGTGCAGCACTGAGATGGGATCCCAGATGGCCCTGGAGCTATTTTCCAGTTCCACCAGTTGCTTGGCCCGTGTTGTGACCCGTGTCATGTTCTTCTGAACCTTGGTATATGTGTCTGTAAAATGGAATAGTAACCTGCCTCTGTGAGTAGTTGTGGGGCTTGGAAATAAGGTTTATAAGGCGTACAGCCCAGTCCGTTCACGGAGCAGGTGCTCTGGCTGGGCCAGCTGTATTGTCACTCTGCCCTCTGGGGACTGCGGACAGCAGAATCTCCCTCAGGGAGGTAGAAACAGGCTGCTTGTTTTGTGAACAGGAACCAAGGAAACAGCAGAGGACCAGGGGTCCCAAGAGCTCTCTGAGGGGTCTCATGGTAGATGGTGTATCTGGGAAGCCCCCAGGGAAGTGTAGGTAGGAGGAAAATTCGAGATAAGCGTCATTATGGAGGACACTGCTGCAGGGAAGTGGGGCTGGGTCTCACTGAGACCCTCAGATCTCATGACTGTCCACCTGAGGGCGTGTGTTTATCTGCTGGCTCCCCCATCCTGTTGGTTGAGTGTTGCCTCCAAGAGCGTTGGTTTCCTGAGCTTATGGACTACAGAGCCACATGTGCTGAGCATGGACCCACCTGTGTTCCCAGTGGCACAGAAGCCCTGGGGCAGAGAGGGAAAGACTTGTGGAGAACACTCCAAGGTCACGGAGCCAGAGGCGGGGGCAGCAGGAGATCAGGATGTGTACTGTGGAAGGAAGGTTGAAGAGGATGGAGGAGGTGGGCATGTGGTTGGGAGTGGGGGGCCATGGTGTGGCCTCCTCCCTGCCCTTCTCCCATTCCATTCCATTCCATTCATTCGTCAATGATTGTTTATTGACAGTCTACTAGGTGCCACAAAGCAACTAGATCAATCTAAAAATGCCCAGCTGCTCTTCTGCTCCTACTCTGGGACCGGAAGTCACCTGAGCCAAATCAGGGCATAAGGCAGATCTGACGGGCGGGTGGCAAATGGGTGGCCCTCTCTTCAGGTTGTGAGGAGCAGCGGGGAGATGTCTGCCCTTGGGCTTCTTCTTCCCAGGGCTGGAGAGGCCTTTCTCCCTCCTCCCAGAGCACTCTGCCCTCCTGCTGGCTTTAAACGGACAGGCACTGTGCCTGGGAGGGCCCTGTCTTCCTGACATCAGGTTGAAATCCCTGGTAGTCGGGGTGGAGGCAAGACTTCCTTGAGTGGATGTACATGGGCTCCTACCTCACTGTCTGCATATGTATTTAGAACTAGAAAAGGTTTTTTTTCCCTTCTCTCTCCTCTCAAACAGCTCCAAAAAAAAAAAAATGGTGTAAGTAGCAATACACGAATATCCATCTATCCACACTCATCTAGACAATGTTTCCCGGACCTGGGACCCCAGAGAGGAAAGGGGAACTAATTGGTCTCATTCTGAAATTTCCAGTCTGAAATTGTCACCAGAAGATATTCTCAGTCTTGTCTCAGCCACTCCCTTGTTTTGGGTCCTTAGATGAAGTCACTGACCCCTGAAACTCTGTTTCCTCTTCTGCAAACCAGAAGCTGATAGTAATGATCCCAAGGACCTCACAGGCTTGTTAGGAGGCTAAGATGAGAGTCTGAATGTGCAAGAGCATTGCAGACAATGAAATACAAATGGAAGGCATCTACCTCCCTGTATCATTTTTATCACCTGCGTTATCTTTATCACCGTTATCCTTATCAGTAGGGAAGAGTCAAGTTTCTTGCAGCAGAATGGGTTTTGCTGGTGCATTTGGAAATGCCTGTCTAAAGTAGGCCACCCACCGGCCGCATGGAGGAAATGGGTTGAATTTATAATCTGCATCATTAAGGGGTCCACTTCAGAGGTGGGTTCACAGGAGCCTTAACCCACACATCCGCTGGGCTCTCCTCTGCCATGGCTTGGGCCTCCCCCGCTCTAGATAGCTTGGTGGTATGAAAGGGTTAGAGGCAGGAACTTCAAAGGAAGCTGCAGCTAATGAAAAATTCAAGCTAATTGTCTGTTGAAAGCCCTGTCTGCTTTGGATGGGATTCTCTAGGCTGGGGAGGGGGATGTGGGGTGGCCTGTGGCTACTGTCAGTTTGTAAGGTGCTTGTTTCCTGGGGGACCCAGGAGCAGGGTCTGGAGAGGATGGGGAGCTTCCTGGGCAGGCCGCCAAGGGCTGCATCTCTGATGTCTGCATCTGGGGGAGGGGAGGCTCCGTGGAAGCTCTGACTTCCATTAAGCTGAAACACAATGCCTCTGTCTAAATAGCTGTGTCTGCGTGGCTGGCGCGTGCTTCGTGTGTGTGTTGAGAGGCGTGCAGAGGAAGAGGGAAGACGGAAAAGTATCCTGTTTAAGTCTCCAGAATGGTCAAGACCCACTCTGGATTGGTCTGTGATTGGAGAAGCACTTCATCCCTCTCTGGGGTGAGGAGCACACGTGATGTGGGAGGTGTGCCTGCTCTGAGGCAGGGGAAACCAGAAACGTGGTCGGTAGTGCAGGTAACTCATGGGGAGATAACTCAAGGATGCTAGCCCCTGCGGAGGCCCCCGCTGGGAGAACGTGAGCGCTGAGTGAGAAGTCTATGACGGGCACAGCCAAGCTGAGAGGGGGAGGCCGGGATGTGGGGGAGGGCTGCTCGTTGTGTGGATTCTGGGAGGAGTCCCCGAGGCAGGGATGAAGAGTGGAGAAATTAGATCAGACTACTTGATGAACTGATTGAGGTTTCAAGAAGTGGCCACCAGGATCGGCTCGAAAGTTGAAAGCAGCAAAGAGGAGTGGAGGGGGATGTCTGTGAGTGGGTCTGGAAAGGAGAGGTGGCACCATGGAATTTGAGGTTCCAGAGGCCATACAGAGAGCAGTGTCAGCCCTAAAACTGCACTTGAGGTGCTGAGCGGAGGGGCTGCACTTCCCAAGGTCAAGGCTAAAGGAGAAAGCTAGGATCCTTGATGGTGTTTCCCGGAGTCATATGGGGCATAATTCTGATTGAAACTCCATCAGGCTGGTTTTCATTATGATTTCTTTGTCTGACACTGACCTCGCCTGTCGAGTACAAGCTATACCCTGAGATTCCCTCACCGTGGAGAAAGCGATGTTGCAGTGTGGCAAGTGGAAAGGGCATGGAGCCTGGGGACTCAGACTGGAGTCCAAATCCTGGCCCGTCCCTTTTGGGAAGCCTTCACTGGACCCCCGGTGCCCAGCACTCACTTATCTCCATCTCTGAAAGCTACCGAGCACCAGGAGGCACGATGACATACTTTTGAGTCCAACTGTCAAGTGGCTTCTATTATGAGTCTCTTTGCCTGACACTGGCCTCTCTGTGAAGTTCAACCTATGCCCTAAGAGTTCCTCATTGTTCAGAGTCTCTGCCTTTATTTAGACTGTGAATTCCTCATCGGTGAATAAGGACCATATTTTTTTCCCTGTGGGTCCCAAACATCTTGTCCTGTGCCTGAGCACTTGATTAATTTGTGTTTGTGGAACTGATCTTTGGAGATATCACCTTTCAGATCTTGGTTTTTCTCGTTGGTTAGAGGTAGACAGGCAGGAGTGCCTACCTTGGGATTGTGGTGTGGCCTGAATGAAACCAGCACTGAATGAAACCAAGTCCTGCACGATATCTGGCACGTAAGTAGGTGTTCACACACTCTAGGCGAATGGATGACTTTCTGAGTCTGGCATCTTCTAACAGCGTGGAGGAGGAATGCTTACCCCTTGGGTGAAGGCAATGGGAGATCTTCTCTTTGGGGTGGCCTGAGTTGTAAAGTTTCTTCCTTTGAAATGTCTGAAGCCTGGGCTTTCCTAGCAAAGGATCTGGAACTGTCCTTCCTCCAGGAGGGCTCCAGGGGCAAGGAGACCTGGTTAGAGGCAGAGACTGGCATCTGCCCTGGAGGGAGGGGAAGGATGAAGGTGGGATACTTTGATATGAGAGGCTGAAGAGGTCTCTCTTGCCAACAGTGGGAGTGGCTTCTACGTGCACCCTGAGAATCGACAGGCCTATGTTCATGCACCATGAAGGCTGAGAGTGAACTTAGAAGAAACTTCCTGATGCTTCTAAAGTTGGTTGTCTCATTTCTATCTCAGGAGATTATTTCTAAAATTGAGGCAATTTCTGATAGTCTGTTTCAGGAAAAACACAGCCATGATGCCCTCACTATTGTTTTATTTTATTTTTTCTAAAATACACAGGTCATAGAGGAATAGAATTTTGCAAAGATTCAAACAATACACACATTGGCAAAGAAGTAGATGGTGAACATCCCCTTGGTTCCCAGGCTACCTACGTCTTTCCAGAGGGACGGCACTGGTCACAGTTTGATGTGTATTCCTCCAGAATCTTGCCCATGCATTTACATGTATATGTACACAAATAAAAACAGATGTAAAGCTTTTAAGCATAAATGGGATCATAATACTTGCATTGTTTTTGTTACATATTTTTCAATGAAATGTGTGAGATCTTTCCATGTTTGTACATATAGATTGACCGTATTTTAAGAAAAAATGCCTCTGTAGTATTCCATAGTATGGGTTATAATTTTTTTGAGGGGGAAGTAATTAGGTTTATTTATTTTAATTATTAATATTTTTTAATGGAGATACTGGGGATTGAACCTAGGACCTCGTGCATGCTAAGCACATGCTCTACCACTTGAGCTATACCCTCCCCTCTTGGATTATAATTTTCAACTACTTTTCATAGATATTTGGAGGGTATTCTAATTGCATATAAAGGGGAACATCTTAAAAATTGTTAATTAAGCATTGAAGTTTCTTATTTTACTGAAATACCTGTTTAGAATTTCTGTCCATTTTTACATATATCGCATGTTTGGTCTTTTATAATTGATTCTAGGTTTTTGCCTGAAGTCTACACATTAATCCTTTGTATGTTTCATATATTGCAAATATTTCCTACCATCCTCTCATTTGTCTTCTGTGTTTAGAAGTCTTGTTGTGTAGAAGTTTTAATTTGTAAGTAGGCAGATCTGTCAACTATGTTCTTTATGGCTTTCAGTATTATGTTTTGCTTAGGAAGGCCTTTCTCGGCCCAAGATTACATTCTTTTCTATTATCATGTAATATTTTAAAGTTGTTTTTCCCTTTTGGCATTTTGACATATCTGGAATTAATTTTGGTCTGCAGTGTGAATCTATTATAATTTATTTGCTGTTGGAGCATGTTAATGTTATAGATGGACAAAGGCAGATACTGGCAAGATAATTCCAAACAGCAAAGAAATTGTTCAGCTTTCAAACTGTGTGATTATATATGTTTATATGTTAGAGGGCCAGTTCTTTTAAAATTTCAGTGTTCGTTATAATAAATTTAAACAATGCAGAAATACATAAGGTAAAAAGTAAGGTTTCTCAAGCTTCCTCAACCAATCCTCCTATGAATGAATTGAAATTTTTATGACAAGCGTGTCTTACAAAATTAGGACATGTATTTGTCAGCTATTTGTATTTCTTCCTCTATGAATGACCTCTTTGTATCCTTTATCCACTCTTTTCTTCTACTGGGTTATCTTTTATTGGTTTGTAGGATCTTTGTACATTAAGACATGAACTCTTTGATTATTATGTATGTTCCCCAAATTTTCGAAATTCCAGTCTGTAATGATTATCTATTAAATTACAATACATATTATCAATTTTTGTTTCATTCATTCATTCATTCATTTTGATGAGCTGAACACAAATAATGGGAAAGAACACAGAACTAGGAATTAAAAGCACTAGATGTGTGACCTGGCACATCCACAGACTAACCTGGTAAATTTGTGTAAGTCACTCAGGGTCCGTGCTTCAGTCCTGTCATCTGCAGGATGAAGATGTTGTACCAAGCTCTAGGATCTAAAAATTCTATGACTTCTATTATTCAGCTGCTGTATTTGCAATGGGTTTCTTTTCTGGACAAGGGTAGGCAGGTTCACAACCTGACTGTGTTGTGCCCAAGTTCATACGAGTGATTCTGATTCCCCAGCAGATATGCTGACCAGAGAACTGGGAAGGTATCAGCTAAAGAGCAGAACGGCACCAGCCTGGGAGGCAAACCATTTGCAGCCCCATAGAGATGACACAGAAAGACTAGAGAAGCAGGAGTGAGAGACCTGGTGTCTTGGACAAGTCACTTTTTCCCATTTTGGCCCCAGATTTTGATCTGGAAAGTGGGTATGGTGAGTGACTGGGGGTTTCTGAGCTTCCTGCCAACTCTGCTGTTCTGTGATGGCCCGTGGAAATCCCAGCTAGGTGCTCCTGTGGCTTCTGGGCTGGCTGTTTGGCCACCTCCCCTCCTCCCTCCCTCTCCATGAGACACGATGCCCAGCAGATTTTGTGTCAACAGCATTGATCTGGCTGTTCATGCTGCGTTCCTGTCTGAGCAATCTGAGAACAAGACTTCTTAACAACTTTTAAAAAACCTTAATAGAAACTATTCTAATCCCATCCCCCACTCTGTAAACTATTGATATATGCTCATTGTAGGAAAAAACGAAATTCATAAAGCAGGTAAAGTATCCACATAATCGGAGACATCCGCTTGTTGGCATTTTGTCATTGTTCCTTCTAGTCACTTCTATGTGTTTTTTCGTTATAAACTGTATATGTCTTGGATTTTTCACTTATAGCACAATTATTTATTTGTTTCATTTTAATACTCTCCGTAAGCATCATTTATAATAACTATATATCAGCGGGGTGGGGCTTTTTATTATTTAAAAATGCCTTCATATATCAGTCCTTTTTGTCCCCAAAACAACATTGGAGAAGAAAAGGTGTGATTATGTCTATTATGGAGGAGGAAAGTGAAGCTCAAAGCAATTACTAGGACTTGCCAGGGTCACAGAGCCGGCCACCTGCAAGGTGCCATCTGCATTGGGCATTCACTGTGTTTTCACACTTATCTCATTCACTTTGTCCAATAATTTTGTAAGAAAAATGGCCAGGAATTACCATCCCCTTTATCGACAAGCAAACTGAGGCTCAGAGAATTGAATGACTTGCCCAAGGACACAGAGCATCACTGACAGAACCAGGACTGGACCCTCCTCGCTCGACTCCAGATTTAGTGTTCTTGCATTCCCAGGTGAGGACTCTTTCTGCTAAAGTCCCAAAGCAACAGGAAATTTGAAAGATGCTGGTTGGCAGCAAGATTTTTAGAAATGAAAGGTCAGGGTTGTTGCTGGAGGGAAAGCCAATTCTCTAATCAATCCAGACATCATTTATTTATAACTGTAGAGGCTCAAAGAAGGAGCACGTCAGCAAAGGCAGAGGGGAGGGGAGGAAGCAACTCACGTCAGAAGGAGCCAGTGGAGCCGAGAGGTGTCCTGATGCAGGGAGGCCTGGGTGTGGGAGGCTGGGAGGGAAGAGGAGGGGATGGATGGACAGAACTGGTGGGAAGGCCATGGGAGGGCCCAGCCCAGCACCCGTCCTTGCAGAAGGTGCCCAGCCCAGCACCCGTCCTTGCAGAAGGTGCCCAGCCCAGCACCCGTCCTTGCAGAAGGTGCCTTTCCTGGGCCGATGTGTCCCCCTTGGGGAGACCATCTTCCTCTGTCCTTCTGCATTAGGTTCTTTAAAAGAAAAGTGCTTTAGCTGCCTCTCTCTCCATACCCTTGACTCCTCTGGACAGAAATAACCTGAAAGAAACTGCTCTGTTGGCCAGAGCAAATGGTGGTTTTGGTGTTTCTCCAGAAAACACTGGTCTCAGCTTGATTTTTCCAGAGCTGACCTGTCAGTCTGATTTTCCGTCAGCGTGACTGCTCAGTTCCCTGGCCTGAGCCCTCAGGGATGGGGACTATGGGAAGTTAGCCCCTCTCAGCCCAGTCACTGATCTCAGGGCATTAGATGGGCCACTCTGAGATGTGGGAGGGAGAGCCCTGCCATGGGAGTCAGGAGGCCTGGCTTTTCATCCAGTTTAGCTCCTGCACACTGTGTTTTTCTGTCATCTTCTTTGATAAGCCCTCAGTTTCCCTATCTCAAAAATGGAGGGGTTGGAATGGGTGATGTTCAGGGCCTGTGTTGGTTCTGGTGTCCCCTGATTCATTTAGTGATAGTGTAGCTTACAGGACAAGCGCGTGGATTCTGGAGCTAGTGCTGGACTTCCCGGGCTAGCATGCCGGCTCCATCACGAGCCATCTGGTGACTTGTTTGGAGTGAGTCACTCAACCCCTTCTGCCTCTTTCCTCACCTATACAATGGGACCGTCTCCACCTCACCGCATTGTTAGGATGATTAAGTGGGTGAATTTGGTAAAACACATGGAACAGTTAGTGCTTTTAAATGTTCAAGAAAGTACATATTACCATGAGGTTCAAGGGAAGACCAGAGCGGGTCCCAGACTGGCCTCCTGCCTCCCGGAAGGCGCAGAGCTCAGGTCGTGGGCAGCAGTAGTCACAGCTGTTTCTTCCTGCCCGACCACAGCTAAGATTCCGTGGAGAGTCATCCCATCACCCGGGAGCACCAGGATTGGTCAGGGGCTCTGCACAAGCAACTCTTCCTGGAAGATAATGCCAGTAACTATCTTGGATGCTTTCAAAGATTCTGCTTCCTACATTATTTTATTGAATCCTCTCTCAACACTGGTTGGCACTTGGTGGGGATCACCCCAAGCTCATGGGTAGAAGCAGAGGCTCACAGAGCTGCACAGCTAGGAATGGTGGTGCCAGGACCTAGCTTGCCCTGTCTGCCTCTGTAGCACAGGTCTGGGGCAGAGGACTTCTGCCCTCTGGAGGAGCCCTGCTTGAGATGGCCTTGCAGAGCACAGAGTAGCCAAGACTGGGAGGGAGACTGACTGTGTGCCAGGCCAGTGGACCTTAACACTGATTCTTACTGACTATACAGTAAAGGTATACAGGCTTACCATGCCTTTAAAACTTACTTCTTTATTGCTGAACATTTAAGCTATTTTCAATTTTAAGGTATTGTTACATACCTATTAACCTAATAGGAAATTATTTCAGAACTTGAGAAGCAATTACATGTATATTGCTGATGGCTCCATAAGTTGGTCCAGCTTTTCAAGAGAACAATCCAGTAATATTTAAGAGCTATAAAATTATGTCTACCCTTTGACCCGCTAATTCCACTTCTGAGAATATACGCCAAGGAAATAGCCTAAAAAAGAAAAAAGAAAGTAATTTGTGCTTAGTTGCTCTTAGAAATGCTATTTATACAAACTGGAAGCAACCCAAATGCCTAGCCATCGGGGTTTGGCTTAAAATCCATGGTGTATTTGCATTCTAGAATATGACAGAGCTGTTTAAGCTGACAAATATGGGAACTATGTCAAGGCATGGACAAGGATGTGCGTGCAAAATGATGCTAAGTGGGGAAAGGATAAGTAATATGTATTTTCTGATGACAATCATGCAAAATATAGGCCAATATTTGTTCCATGAATTGACAAAGATTAGATGCAAGTTGGCATAGGTTTTACTGTTCATCAAATGGTTTAAGCTTATAGTGAAGATAAAATTTTTTTTTCATACTCCTAGACCAACAGGACCAGCTACATAATTCGCAGAGCTCATTGCTAACTGAAAATGTTCGGTGCCTTGTTCAAAAATTAAGAATTTCAAGATGGTGACAAGAGAGCTCTAACACACATGGCGTGCTCGGTGACTGCACTGCCTGCCTGTGAGGTTGGCCCCGGCTAGAGCTGTCAATCCAATCTGCTCATTTCACCCAGGAGCAGAATGAGTTTACCAAGTGTAGCTCTCCTTAGAAAATCTCAGAGCCCCAGTAATCTAAAACTTCTGGGAGTTTGGAATTAGTGCTGAGGTTATTGAACACCAGAGGGCGTGATCTAGAGGAGATGTGGTCTTGGAAGTCAGGGGTTAGTCCCTTGCTGCTTCCTTGTGTTTTGTTCACTCACTCATCTCCTCCTTTATCAGGCATTTATTCCTCAGTCATCCTGTCCCGGGCGCGGTGCTGAGTGATGGGGACACAAAGGGCAAAGACACAGAAGCTTAGGTCTTCTTACAAAGACAAAGGAAATGCCTGATGATAAAGACACTTGGGTAAAAACTAGGATAGGTTTGGACTAATGGTTTAGACAGCACAGAGGGGTGGGGGCACCTGGGGTTCTTCTGGAGGAGCAGACTGATACCCGAGTCTGGAGGAGGGAGAGCCTTGATGAAGAGGGTGAAGGGTATGAGTTACCTAGGAAACCGCATGCTCTACAAAGCCCAGGTGAGGGCTGCGTGTTTGGGAATTGCAAGTAAGGGCTTTGGGGAGCAATAACGTAGGATCTGTTAATATAAAGACAAGTCAACTGAATCCCCAATCTTTTCCTGAAGAAATGCTGCCAAGCTAGGTGTCTCCCATTCTGTGTTTATTTAGATGAGTGTGTTACGTTTCAGCTCATTGCTCCAGCCTGCAGAATCTTTCAATATGGACTCTGACACCTCTCCTGGCTTTGTGCCTTCTCAGGTTGGATAAGCCCACTATCCATTTCCTTATCCCAGGGGTCAGTGGGGAGGCTGATCAGGACAGAGCCAGCACCCAGCCCAGAGCAGCCTCCACGCCCGCCCTCCCCTGGAGCCTTCTGTAAGTCACCCACAGGGCTTCCTGAGAGGCTCTGCTGAATGTCTTCCTGACACCAGGACACACAGTGACTTTCTGGCTTATCACAAAGGAATCTTGCAAGTTGGGCAGTGTTGTTTTTAGAAATCTCACTTGGCTTCTAGTGGGTTCTGTTTGCTACTCTAAAAGTTCACAGACAGACTAGCTGAGGACACTCGTTCCCCACCTCCCAGAAATTTCTGCTTTGACCAACTCCTGAGAACGGGAGATTGTCCAGAGTGAGTTTAGAAACAGAAAAATACAGAGCTCCCTCCCTTTGCTCCCTACCCTCCACCCACATGTTTGTTGGACATCTGATCCCTGGTCTGAACTTCAGCACTACCTGATGCCTGGTCTCCTAGTGTGGGGAGCCTGGTTTCCCAGGACTCAGTCATGTCCTTGACCTCTGACTTCCCCACGTGGGGCTGGTGTGAACACCCAGGGAAGCTGGAACCAGACAATGACCACAGGGCGGCTCCATTCACCTTCTCCTAAAACTTTCAAATACCTAGAACCTTTACTGCCCAGCTGAGTTTGTGCTTGCTACTAAGTTTTCAAAATTAATCGTCTTTTGTAGTTACATGTAAATAATTGATGGTAAAAAATATTTGACTGAGAAAAAATTCACCCAGTTCCTATTACCCCAAAAGAGTCACCATTAACAATCTGTGGCAAGCATTTTGGTCATGTCTCTATGTATTCGTACCTTGAGAGGAGTAGAATGAGGACAGTTAGGTAGATAGGGGAAATAATTTTACCAAGAGGGAATCATACTGTGCATGGCATTTTTACTAAAAAAGTATAAAATTTAGCTGGAATGTTTAATCGGACAATAAAAAACTCAAGGAATTGACACAGAATTTCCGAATATCAGATACTTTTTTTTTTTAACCACAGGAAATATTTGTTCTTTAAATGGCCCTCAAAATTAAGAGAAAATGTCGTAAATGTTAAGAGAGTAAAGTAAGTTTTAAGCAGAACTTCAATTTGAGACACTATCTAGTGATTCTTTGCTATAAAAAATACGAAAATGAGCATGTTACGCCTCTCTCTTCCACAACGCAAGTCCCTTATTAAAAGAATTGCTTTCATATTGTTTACTTTCTGTTCTATAACTGTAATTTCTACTTAATCTTAACCTATGGTCTGTGGACTACTATGGAATGCTTGCTACCAGTTGTTGGGTTTTTTAACCACCAATTTTCTCTCTGAATTATTTTGACTCACTTTTTGGTTGGCTAAACTTATTGTCAAAGACCTTTTCTGAAGATGGATCCTTACGTTCCATGCATTCTGTCTGTCCCCTGGTTTTCTACTTGCAGCTGTGTTTCTTTTCTCGGAATGCTGGTGGCATTATTTCCCTGTCTTTAAAGTTGAGCGTGGCTAAGGAGAAGTCTGAGGCATTTCCTCTTGGAGCGCTAATAGGCTGTGCAAAGTAACATGACCAAAATTGAACTCCCCACAACTATTCTTCCACTGGGGTTTCCCAGTACAGGCAATAGAACCACTGTTAGGCACCACTTAGCTGTCCAGGCCAAGTCCTTGGTGTTATTCTTTCTCTTGTACCTCATTTTCAGTCCTTCAGCAGAAAAGGTAACTTTGTCTTCAAAGTAGATCCATATTCTGACCACTTACTTCTTCCACTGATTCCATAGAAGTCACCACAAACCTCCCTTGTATGATTGCGATTACCTCCTAACTGACTTCTTGCTTCTATTCTCTTGTTCTATCAAATCCCACCCCATCCATTCTGTCCCGTCTTGCCCCACCCTACTCTGCCCCATCCTACCGTCTTCTACCCTGTCCCACCTTATTCTATCCGATGGATAATTCACACAGTAGCCAGTTATCCTTTTAAAATTAAATCATGTCACCTCCCTGTTCTCTGCCCTTTTATGGTCTTCCATCGCATTTAGAATATATTCTATAAGACCTTACAATATCCTGCCCAGATGGCCCCTCTGACATCACCAGTCATTCATTCACTCACTGTGTTCTAGCCACAATCTTCTTACAGTTCCCTGCATCATTGTCCCCAGTCCTGCCTTATTGTTCTTCATCACTCATATCACTAACTGACATTATATGTGTTTATTGACTGATATTATTTTGTGTTTCTTGTCTCTTCTTGCTAGGATGTAAGCTCCATGAGATCAGGGGCTCTGTTTTAGTCATTAATTCATCTCTAGCATCTGTAATAGTGCCTGGCACATTATAGGTGCTCAATATGTATTGATTAAATGAAAGAATTGACTAACAAATTAATATTTTCCATATTATAACAAGTAACTTTTTTTCTTTCTCATGTTGCTGTGATTCTTTGTCTTTGAATTTCAATGATTTTAGCAGAATGGTATAGATTCTTCCTCATAAGATTTTTTTAATCTCTTGGAACACTGTGTACCCTTTCTGATATGCAGGTTTTTCAAAAAAGTTTTCTTTTACTGTGTCTTTGAATCCTTCACCTATTCAACTAGATCTGTTCCCTTCTCCACGAACAGCAATGTAGTTCACACTGGGTCATAATTGTCATTTGTATTTTTAATGCTTTGTACAATAATCTTATATCTTTATTCTCTTTATCATTGTTTTGTAATCTCTTCTGTCTTGTCTACTGTGTTGTTGACAGTGTTTTACTTATGTGTCTTCTGTTTTTAATTATTTTAATGTGACTTTCAAACTTGGGATATTTTAATTTTTCTTTATCATTTCTTTCCTGAACTCTGCCAACTTACTTTTTTCTTTTATCACTTATAATCTCTTCTTTGTTTTTAAAAGCATATTATTAGATTTAGCTCTTTAATATATTACATACAGTACACTGCATTCTTTGTGGTGTATAGTTCTATGGATTTTGGCAAAGCACGGAGTTGTATAGCCACCACCATAATCAAGATACAGAATAGTTCCATCACTCCACATAATTCCCTTGTGTTGTCCTTTCATAGTCAACTCCTCCTCGCCCTTGGAAACCACTCATCTATTCTCCAAGTTCATAGTTTTGCCTTTTCCAGAAAAATCATATGAATAAAAGCATGTATTTTATAACCTTTGGGTCTGGCTTCTTTCACTTAGCAAAATGCATTTGAGATACAGCCACACCATTGTGTGTATATAGTGCATGACATTTTATTGATGAATAGTACTCTATTGTTTGGATGTACCAGTTTGTTTATCCAGTAACTGGCTGAAGGGCATTTGAGTTGTTCCCAATAATTATGAATAAAGCTACTCTAAACATACACATAGCGGTTTTTACATGAACATAAGCTTTCACTTCTCTTAGGTACATATCTAGGAGTAAGATTAGTAGGTAATGTATTAAGTGTATGTTTGGCTTTATAAGAAACTATTAGACTGATTTCCAAAGTGGCTGAAGCAGTTTGCAGCCAGTTATGTATGAGAGTTCAGTTACTCTACAGTCTTGCTAACACTTGGTACTGTCAGGATTTTTTCTTTTAGCCATTCTAACAAGTGTGTAGTGTATCTACACATATGGTAAAACCACACATATTGTAGCTTTAATTTGCATTTCTTTAATGACTAATGAGGTTGAGCACCTACCTTTTCATGTGCTTATTTCTCATCCACTTTTTTTTTTTTAGTAAAATATCTATTCAAAGCTTTTGCCCGTTTGGGGAGGGGTTGTTTGTGTTTTCTTACTGTTGAGTTGTGAGAGTTCTTCATATATACTGGATGCAAGTTAGAGAACAAAATTCCATATGTAGTTTGCGAATATTTTCTTGCAGTCTGTGGTTTGTCTTCATTCTTTTCACAGTTTCCCTCACAGAGCAAAAATTGTAAATTTTGGTAAAATTTAATTTGTCGTTTAAAAAATAAATGATGCTTTTGGTGCTATCTCTAAGAACTCTGCCTAACTCAAGATCATAAAGATTTTTCTCCCCAGTTTTCTCCTAGAGGTTTTATAGTTTTATGTTTTACCTTCAGGGATATGATGCATTTTGCATTAATTTTTACAGATGTTGCGAGTGCTCATCAGTGTTCCAAGGTTGTTTCCCTAGGGCTGGGATAGCAGGCCCTTCCCAGGAGGATGGGGCTTTTTTGAAAGGTCCGAGGATGGACAGAGAAAAGAAACCAGGTTTCCATACCAAGCATTCTGAGAACTGACAGTGACCTTAAACCTCTCACTTTGAATATAATATTTGGAACTGGGACATTGTTTCCAGAAAGCCTCAGGGGAAGAGAAGGCTTAAAATGGGCATGAGAAGAGGACTCTAGGAAGTGTTCATTGGGAAAGCTGCTGTGGGCAGAGCAACTGTTGGGGAGGAAGACCTGAGCTTTTTAGAAAGATTGCATTAACAAATAATTGCAAAAATGGTAGTGGCTATCTTGTATTAAACAGTTACTCTGTGCCAGGAACTTTATATACAAACTTTCTAGTTCTTGCAGTCACCTGGCAAGGATGGCAAGGAGGGAGTTATTCTCATAATACAGATGAGGGAACCAAAGTTCAAAGAAGTGAAGTCATCTGATCAGGGCCACACAGCTCTTAAGTGGAAGGGCTGGATTTCAAGCCCAGGCTGGATACTGAGGCTGATGCTCTGTCTACTCCAAAAAGTCATCTCCTGTGACTCAGGGCTCAGGGTATACCAGATAAAGGTAACTGAAGGGCAAGGAGGAAGGAAGACTGAAGGCTGATCCAAGGTAGACTCCCATGAAGCCAAAGGACAATCGACTTTGGGACTGGGGCTGAAAGAATCCATAAAGTTGTTCTGCACGACATGGAGGCTGAGGGCTGGACAAAATGACCCTGGTGGCCACCACAGGAGACTCTCATTGACGTGGCCCAGATGGCGCCATCTGTGCCTGCTGTCCCAGATGCTTCCTTCCAAGGCTGACTCGGCATTTTTAGGCCAGTCCTAGCCTGAGAAGCCGTCTGGATGACTAGGTGACAAAAAAGCAAGTTCCTGCCTGCCAGATGGGTACCTGTGTCTCCCCTTGGCATCCCAGGTGGGGTACAGCCAGCAGAAACCGTGACCCATCATTGGCTGTCACTGTGAGGGATACATAAGGGGCCTGGCAGGGAGCAAGAGGCATCCACCCTGGAAGAGTGGGGTGTAGGGTCTGAGAGAGGTGGCCCTGACAAAGGACAGCAATTCTGGACCAGTCTATTGGCCCGTGTAAAGGTTTTCTTCCCTCTGCCAAACATGGGGACTCTTTGGCCTGGGTCACTGAGCTATTCCTGGAAGGTAGGCAGCATGCCAGTGTTCCAGGCGGGCCCTATTCTCGCTCTGTAAACAAATGCAGTGGAGCCACTGCTCAGCACCCCAGGGACCAGCAGCCCAGCGTGCCTCCAAGCAGGGCTCCCAGAGTGGTGAGGGCCAGAGAGGCAGAGACCTGGAGGCCACCCATGGCCAACTCTTGGTGGTCCCAGGGAGAAGCTCCACACCCTTCTTCAGCCTTTTGTTTGCCCCTCACTGATGGCAGAGGTCAAGGAAAGCTCTGGATGCGGTCCTGGGACTCGATCTTGAGCTCTTGAGCCTGGACGTGAGGATCTGGGCGAGCTTGGCCAGCCCAGGCCTGACTGGAGGGGCAGGTAGACAGCCCAAGAGGAACTGGAGCCATCTGTAAGAGACGGGGACTCTTCTTAGCCCAGAAAGACAAAAACCAAGAGAGGATGAGAGTCAAGGCGATACAGTAAGGAAGAGTCTGAGCAGAATGAACTCAAACTTCCTCCCCCTCATCATCTAGAACACTGGCATTGTGCGAGGTGAAGGCCAATCCCAGCTCATCCAGACTGGCTGGGCAGGTTACATCAGTTGCCCTGAGCCTCACTTTCCTCAGCTGTAAAGTTTCAAGGTTGTTGGGAGAAGTAATTGACAGAGAGGTGAATGCTTAGCACAGCACCTGGTACATGGAAGCGCTCATTGATTTGGAGCGATCATCCTCATCTTCGTCCTCATCTTCACCCTCCTCCTCGTCATCATATCATCATCAGACACTTTTATTAGAGCATTTGGAGTCACAGTACTTAAATTTGAGACAACCTCCAACATTTAGTTACGGTGAAGTTACGGGGCCAAGGTGAACCTGTTTCCTACTCTCTAAAATAGGGCTAATAAAATAATGATACTACTACTACTACTACTACTACTACTACTACTACTACTACTACTACTACTACTACTTTTCAGAAAATTGTTCGGGTAACTAAATGGCTTAATAGAAGAGCATCTGGCACAAGGTAGGCTCCACATACACTTAATTAGAATGGGAACACCTTCATAAAATTTATGAAGGTCAGTTTAGGACCCGCCACCAAATAAGTACGATTTTACATGGCAGAGGTCACCTCATGTGATTTATTACCTCAGGAGATGACTGGTGACTGAGTTAGGAGTATTTCAGTTGCAAGTGAAGAAATCCAACCTAAATTAGCTTGAGAAAATAGGGGCACTTAGAGGGTTGAGCTGGGCTTCAGGCACGACTGGATCCAGGCATTTCAAAAATGGCATCAGTATTCTGTCTCTCCATCATGGGCCCGCTTCTCCATTTTGTGACTTCTTTCCAAGGCAGGCTTCCTCCTCATGGTGGCAAAGCTAGTGGCTGTCATCATCCCACAGCTTGCTTCAGAAAAAAAAACACCACCACCTCTCCCTGAGCAAGCATCACATTCCTCCAAAAGACTGGGTCACATGACCACCCCTGGACCACTGACCAGACTGGGTCTGGGTCACATGCCCAGTTCTGTGGCAAAGCCTCAGGGCGCTATGATTGATAGCCCCATTGGAATCCATGGAGGTGAGGGGACCATTCCCATAAAGCAAAGAAGGGTGCAGTTACCAGAAGGGAAAAGTTTCCCTGGGCAGGCAGAAGCAATCACTGTCTATTAGAGTTAAAAATCTGCTCTAGGTAAATCCCTGGATGACCTAACGCATCATTTAAATGGGTTGTTAAGAGGGGTAGGAATGTTTACAAGACTTCGTTCTATGGGTCCCTCAGTGCCCTGGCAGAGAAGGATTCGTGGCTGGGTACCCATCGGGCTGTTTTGTCCTCTGCACGCAGTTGATCCCCAGCTTGCCGCAGACCACACCCACACCGTCACCCCTGCCTTCAAGGCAGCTTCGGACAGCAGACTGCTCCCCTGGAGCTGAAGCAGTCCAGGTGGCATGAGGGTCTGCAGGCTGCAAATTCACACTTAGATGAGTGCCGGGAGAGGGTAGAGTAAAATACAGACGGCCCTGAAAAGGACCCTGGACTTGGAATCAAAGCCAAGGTGTGACCTTGGACAGATTGCTGTCCTCCGCCAAATGAGGGGCTGGGCTGGATGGTCTCTGATGTCGCTCCTGCTGCTGGGTGCTGACATCCTGGGAATCTATGAATGTCATTAAATTCATGAATTGGCTTCTTTGCCTGGAACAAGTCAGCTTAAAATACATGCAAATTGCACTAAGTATAGCTGTTCCCTGGCTGAGGAGGCAGCCTGGCATATTTACATAGTTTGAAATTGGCTGCAGCGTGCGCGGGGTTGGGGGAGCAGTAACAGGCTCTGAGGCCGCCCAGCCGCAGCCACCTCTTAATGCAAGTGGGGTTCTGGAACTTTCCCAGCCTGGAGGGCTGTTGTTGGCAGGGAGGGGGAAGGGAGCGGCTCTGTACTGAAGTTGGGGGAGGATCCATTCTGGTTTCCCTTTCTCTCTGATCCTATTTTATCCTGACAGCCATCCTTGAAAGCAGGTGTGACCATGCCCATTTAACTGGAGAGAAAACCAAGGACTAAAGCTTGCCCCAGGTCACTCTGCAAGTAAATGTTGAGGTTAGAACCGAGGTCTGGCTGACACCAAAATCCACATTCTCTCTGCCACACTGGGCCAGCAGAGGTTCCTCTACTCATGTCCAAGCTCAGCCAGACTCACTGCACTTGAGCCAGTGCTGAGAGTCTTCACTTATTCATTCAACCATCACGTGGTGAGCATCTGTTGTGTGCCAGGCTTTGTTCTAAGGATTCTGCTGTGAACAAGACAGACAGCATCTGAGCCCTCTTGGAGCTTATGTTCTGGTTGGAGAGTCAGAAAATAAACCGGGCTGATAAATAAATGAAATGATTTGCAGATTGTGAAAAACGCTCAGAAGAAAATGGAGTGCAGACACCAAGAACCGAGGAGCGCGGCTTGGATGGGGGCTGATTAGGAAAAGCTGCCCGAGATGGCGCTGTCTAAGCTGAGAACAAAAAGATGCCAGAGATGAAAGCTGAGCCAGCGGCGCCAGTCCCCGTCTCAGCACCTCTTAGTTGTGTCACTCAGCGCAAGTCACTGACTCTCTCTGAGCTGCAGTCCCCTCATCTGTGAAGAGGAAGGAACGCTCTCTCCCATGAGAGTGTGGCCGTGAGGATGTAAACAGCGTACACGAAGCGCTCAGCGCAGTGCTTGGAGTGTATAAGGTGCTCACTTTCTGTTCTGATTTGGCCGGGGGCCTGCGCTACTCTTGGCAGTGAGGCTGCTTGATCAAATCTCTCTAAGCCCAAGACCACCAAACCTGGTAGGGCAGATGCAGGTACCTTGACCAGGGTCCTGGTTCCAGTCCTGGCTCTATGACCCGCTGCTCGATGGCCCTGGCATATCAGGGAACACAGGAGGTCTCAGTGAGTCCCCTTCCTGCCTCCAGGATGGCTGTGAGACATCCTGGTATAAAAGTGCTTTGAGTACTCTGCTTCAGTCCAGCTCTCTGTCCAAATAGCTGCAGGACCTCGGCAAGTTTCTTTGTCTCTGGGCCCCAGTTTTCTCATCTGCCAAAGGGGAGCAGCAATCCCCACCCGGCCGCCAGCATGAGGCGTGGAGAGATTTAGAACGCGAGAGCACTCCACGTCGCGTTCAGGGGAATGGAAATGGGAGGTTGTTCCGGCCAGGGTCACAGTCATGCCCTTCTAGATGCACTAGAGGGGCTTGTTTCCTGAGAACCAGAGAGCAGACACACTGCCGTGGGCTAAAATTGAAGTCAGGGTCCTGTTTCGTCCACCCCGAGGAAAGCTGGACTTGAGCGTGTGCCTGGCTCTGTACAACAGAAAAGAGCAGAGGCCAGCGAGCAGTCTGTGCACCAGGGGACCCTCATACCACACGTCACAGAGGAAATAGATGGCTCTGTGTCAGTTCCCCCGCCCCAGAATCACACAGCTCGTAAAAGAACTTGAACCTAGTTCTAGCTGACTCTCAAAGGCAGCTCCTGCTTTGTGGAGCTGGAAGCTTATTCAATTTTTTTGGAGGGTGATTGGGATGGGGAGATAGACTCTTTAAGACCAACATTTTATAAGAACACAGCATTTGGAAAAAGAATGAATATTTGTTCAGAGTGAAAAGAAGAGAAGGGTCCTTGGGAGGACCCATGCAAGTGAGGATCCTTGAAGCTTCTCTGTACACTCTCCCCTGAAAACATCATGACCCTACTGTGTCTCATAGAAATCCCTAAGATCAACATCCTGGGCCCAGAGGAAATCACCTCCTCCAAACCCTTCATTTTCCAGGAGAAGGCATGAGACTCATCAGATGAAACTAAATGGCTTTCACACCCGAAGCCTACCACAGAAGTGGGTGTGTCATGGAGAAAACATGGCTCAGAATCAGACAGCTCTGGGTCCAAGACTCCACGTAGCACTCTCTAACCAGTAAGCTTCTTTGAGACTCAATTTCTCCATCAGTTAAATGAGGCCAATAATACCTACCCTATTGTTGAACCTCGGGTTCAAACGAGATGCTGCGTCTGAATGAGTGGTATAAACAGGGAAAGGACATAGGGGCACATTGTAACTGCATCCTAGAGCGAGGAGCACTGTGACTGTCATCTTGAGGCAGTGGTGACACTGGCTCACTACTGCCCCACTCACTCCATCAGCAAGCTGAGTGGAGACCCTGGGGGAAGGACAGGAGAAGGAAGGAATGTGGAGGGAATTGCTGGAGGAGAGGGGGGTCACTCTGGGATGCTTCTCAGCTCCATGAGGGTCTTGGACCTGGGGAGAGGCCTAGGAAGGCAGCGGGAGGAAGGACATATGGCTCTGTGGGTAAGTGGTGGACCACGGAGATAGCACTGGACTGGGAGTTAGGTGCCCTGGGCTCTTGGTTTTATCAATCACTTACTCTGAGCTCTTGAACAAGTCCCTTCCCATTTCGGGCCTTAGTCTTCCCATCTATATAATGAGTGAGATGATCTCTAAGGTCCCTGCCTGCCCCCGATATTCTATTTCTTCATAGCTGAGCCAGCTCACTGAACCCCTAAGAGCAGTTTTACAACTGGGTAGAAACAAGGGATGTATTATTCTGGGGAGGGGGGAAGGGGAGAGGGGTAGTCAGCTGTGGGCGTGGTGTGAAGGCTCCGGCTGGAAAATCTCAATGTATATCCATCCCCAGGCGGGCCCTATGGACTGTGTGTGGCCCCATTTTGGAGATGTGGAAATACACCTGTTACACTTGTGTCCCAGTAAGCCCATTTGGAGAATAGCAAGGAGGAGCCCAGGGAGACACTGAAGGCAGGGACCTCATCATACAGACCAGAGCCATCAGTCCCTTCCTGATCCTCGCAGGAAGAGCTGGGCAGGTGTGACCCAGGCCCCTGAGCAGTGCTTGAAATCAGTTATGCTGTCTGACTTCCAGGTGTCCTGGGGCTGAGCCTGGGCGCTCGGGAGTGCAGCCTTCTCTGGCATCCGCACAGTGTTTCCAAGTCTGGGTAAGGGGCATCTGCTTGAGTTTCTGGATCAGCACTCAGGGCTCCCCTCCCCGCCCTGTGGTCAGCTCTCCAAGAGTTAGTCCACTACTCATGGTTCTTCTCCAGTCCCAGGTGTCCTCACTGTTCAAGTTTCGGCAAGCTTGGTGCCCTAAATCCTATGGCCTAGGCCTGGCCTGGACTTGACTCTTCTCAGATTCCAGGTGGCCAGTGGCAGGGCCAACCAGGCCTGCTGGATGGGACCCAGGGCCTGGTGTGTGAGGCTAACTCCCTCTGACAAGCCCAGGAGCTGTGCCCCAGGGGCTGGCCGAGCTGAGGCCCAGGGCACTCCTGCTGGCAAGGCAGCTTGTTGGATTGATCTCATAATTAAATCAGGGCCAAGCTTGGCTGGCCATCCGGGCTCTGACCCTGCTTGGGCTCTGGCCCTTGGCTCCCAGGATGAGCCAGGGTTTGCCTTTGAGAAGGCAGAAGGTTTATGGTCGGGGTTGGGGTGGGACAGTGTAGGATCTCATGAGAGGGGCCATTGTGAGTCCGTCTGTGGCTGGGAAAGTCCCCCTCCAGAGTGCTCACTTGCCCACGGTTAGGACTATGTGGAAGCTAGAAGGTGAGAATCCTTAGATGAACATTTTGAGTAAGTGAACTTTTCATCAGCTCATACAGATTTCTTCGTCACAAGAAATGGCAACTCCGTTATACCAGATGCACAGGCCAAAAACCTGGAGTCATCCTACATGCCTTTGTTTCCTTACAAGCGTACATTCCATCCACCAGCGAATCCTACCGGCTACGTCTTCATACACTGCATATACAGCTGGATGCTCGGGTTGGTAACTACTTCTTACCGACGTCCATGCTGCTACGCTTTCTCGCCTGCATTACTGCAATAGTCTTCTAACAGGTCCCGCTGTCTCCATCCTGGCCCACCAAAGTCTATTCTAAACACAGCAGCTGGTGTGATCCCTGTAAAAATGTCCAGTCAATTTTCTCCACTGCTGAAGGCCTCCCACAGCTTCTCACCGTACCCAGGATGGAATCCAGAGTCCTCTCCATCCCCGCAAGGTCCCACGTGATCTGCAAGCCTCTCGCTCCTCCTCATTCTCATCCTTCCTACCTTCCTTTGCCACTGCCTCCCCCACTTGCCAATTCTGCTCCAGAAACCCTGACCTCCAAGGCACATCCTCTCCTGTCATTGGGAGTGCTCTGGCCTTGCTGCTCCCTGAGCCTCCCACTTCAATCTGCATGGCCAAGCCTTCCTCAAGGTGTTTACTTCACCCAAGAGGCTCTCCCTACCCACCCCGCATGAGAGAGCCCCCTGTAGTATCACTCCCTATCTCCTCAATCCCCTTGAGAGCAGACTGTCTGTTTTATTTACTAATGTGTATCCGCAGACTAGCAGGGAAGGGACTACAATTCTTTGCATTCCCCATAAAATCAAGTGCGGTGTTGGAGCAGGTCAGAGGCTTAATTCACGCAGCCTGACTTTGTGCGCCTCTCCCTTACCTACCGCTGTGCTTCGTGGCTTGAACAAGAGCGTGGTGCAGTTGGCTTGACTGGCAGTTGGCACGCCAGTTACCGATTCGCGGTGTATCCTTAAGCAAGCGGCCACCTCTTTCTGAGCCTCAATCTTCTCATCGATAAAATGGAGCAGTTGACCCCTGAGATCCTTTCCAGATCTGACAATCAGGATTCTACTGCTCTCAACCTCCCACCCCTTCATCTCACCCTGAAAGTTGACAGTCAATGTCAGTTCTCTTTTTTTTCTTTCCAGCTGAGTGTCCTTGGCAAATTGCTATCCTTTCAGTGCCTTGGTTTCCTCCTCTGGAAACTGGGGATAGTCATGCCTGCCAAGCAGGCTACCACACAGATGTCCCATGAGGCTCAAAGGATGAGAAATTGCTTTGGAGTCTGGGTCATAAAAAAAGAGGGAGACTTAGAGGCATGGATTTTGGAGTCAGGTAGTCTGGGTTCCAATCCTGACACTGCAAGTTATGCAAGCCTTTTTAGCAAGTTATGTAAACCTCCCTATGCATCAGTTTCCTTGTCTGTAAAATGGGGTAATTAGTGTCTACCACATAGGGTAGTCATAGGATCAAATGAATTAACATATGTAAGTGCTTAGAACAGGGCCTGGCACAGAGCAGGTGCCATGCAAGCATTTGCTTTTGTTATTCATTCATGGGATCATCCATTCATTCATTATCAAGAGCCTATTCATGTGCTATTACCGGTTCAAGGTTCATGTCTTCCCCTTCCTTGACTTTTTCCTCCATCTTTCCCTTCTGAGGGGAGGTGTAATCTTACCAGGGGAGATTTTTGACACAGGGATGGCATCTTATTTACCTCTGACCCCCAGAGCCTAGCACAGTGCCAGTCTCACACAAGCGATCACTGAGTGAATCCATGAGCGTGGGGTGGGGTTGTGAGGGAAGCCCAGCATTCCTAAAGACTGACTTCCTGTCAGGCCCCCTGAGAGGTGTTTTACATAAGGCCCTTATCCCCACAACAACTCCGCCAGGTGAGCAGTTTCACTCCACCTTATAGATGAGGAATTGGGATTCAGTGATCTCAAAACCAGAGCTGGGATCCCGAAACAGACCTGCTGGCCCAGAGCTGGGCCTCCTGGCCTCAAGGGGCACTTCTCACCCGAGAACGGAAGTGCCAGGCAACTTCCAATACATATTTCCTCCTCATCACTGCCCTGTGAAGAGAGGTTACTGATCGCCCCACCCTGCTTTATAAATAAGACTGGGTCAGGCTACCAGAGGGAGGAAGACTAGTGGTGAAGGCGTTGCCTTCATCCACTTCCTGGGCCCTGAGGATGCAAATTGAAGACAGGGGCTCTGGAGGGGGTGCAGAATGCCACCCCCCACGCCTCCTCCTTTTCTCTCTCTCAGGAGCTGAGGCCCAAAGGAGGAAAGCTTTTTCAGGAAATTTTAATATAGCAATTGCTCATTCACACCTTACAGCCTCGTGAATCCCATTGACAAAAATACCCAAGGAAGGTGATCCGATTCTATTGCACCTCGTAATCCCTAGACTTCCTGACTCTTCCCCAAGATGCCTCATCGCCATATTTCTCTGGAGGCTCCCAGAGATCAAGTGGGTTCCAGGACAGAGTTGGAGTCCTTGGTGATTTTTGCTGCAATGTTGCTGTAAGACCCAGCTGGAGTTGACCCCACCTGGATGCCTGTGGTGTCTTGTCAAGGGCAGCAGACTTGGCTTTGATGCTTCCAGCTGTCTGAGATCTGAGTCCTAAAGTTGCCTCTCATTAGCTGTGCGAGTTTGGGCAATCACTTTGCCTCTCTGAGCCTAATTTCTTCATCTGAAAATTGAGATAGTGACAATGATCTCACAGAGATGTTGCGAGGACCAAACAAGATAAGGCAAGCAAACTGCCCAGCACTATGCTGCACGTGATAGTGGTCCTCACATCTTGGCTGATTTGAATTATTCAGTCAGCATAATGACCCACTTTGCACGAGGAGCCTTTCTTTTTCTTGATTCAATTGCTTTCAAAGACTAAGGCCTAAGTGGGGTGAGGCTAAGGACAACAAAGCAGGTCTAGGACTTTGTGAGGATTTGGCTGGCTGGCTGTGTGTGTGTGTGCGCGCGTGCGCTCATGTCTATTTCCCCCCGGGTGGTTCTGTCCCCACGTCACCCTTTGAGAGTTCCCCTATTCAGGCACGGCCACTATCTGAAGCATCTTGGATGGGAAGGGGCACCAGGAGCAAACAGAGCAGGGATGGGTGGGGGTGGGACAGTGTGGCTAGGAGGCCTGGCCCCAGCTGGAGGAAGGATGCTGGGCACGCCAAGTCTTGGATGGATGGAGTCTGCTACCTGCTGCCTTGGACACTTCGATGATCGGGGGCTGAAATGGGGAGTGAGACAGTTCTTCCCGGGGCTGGTGCCTTTCCCCATCCTACAGCTCCCTGATGCCACTGCCCAGGGCTCAATATGGAGGGCTTAGAGGGCAGACTGAGGCCGTTCCCATCCTGACTCACCCAGGCTAGGTGGACTACCTTGACTGTATCAGGGCTTCTTAAGGCAGGTGAGGTTTTCTTGTTTGTCTTCTGGTAAGACTCATCTATACGCCCTCAACCACGTGGGGGAAGAAGGTGGTGGCGGCGGAAGGACTAACATCTATCAATTGTAATCCTTAAGGGTGTGAGGCTGGACTCAACAAAGGCTCTGCCAGTTATTAGCTGTGTGATCTTGGGTTAGTTATGTAACCTCTCTGAGGTTGGTTTCCTAATCTGTAAAATACAGACAATAACTCACCTCACAGGGCTGTTGTGATAACTAATGACATAATGCATGTGAAGTCAACACTTACAGTGTAATTTATATATATGTATATATAAAACCTTTTTTGAAAAAAATCTTCATGACAGCCCTGTGAGGTAGGCATTTTAATCTCAAGTGGAGACAGAAAAAACAGAAGTTCAGAAACGTTACCTCCCTTGTTCAGGTCAGACAGATAACACACTCTCCTATACAGTAGAACCAGGAATGGAGCTCAGACCTGACTCCAAGGCCCGGCATTTCCTAAGATATCAAGATCTTCTCAGCATTAGGATTTGGGAAGCCTGTGGGAACCATTTAGACTCTAGACTCTCGGGATATGGGAAGGGTTTGGCCCTGGGGCTGGTGTAGGGTTAAGCAGGCTTTGTTTGGAGGGCAACTTCTCTGGGACCTGTGGGAATGTACGCTGGGGACAGGACATTAGGAGATGTGTGACACCTTGACCTTGGGCCATTTGAGTCAGGCGGCTCAGACTGCCTATACCTAAAGGCCAATCTGACTCACAACTGGGAGGAGTAGGATTAGAGGCCTCTCATAAGGCCAGAGAGAGATACAGGAGAAAGGGGGTCCCAGAACGTGGCCGTATCTTTGCTGTCCCGATGACACAGATATCTTGGCCACCATTGTGACTATGTGATGTAGGTATTCATTCATTCAATGAATATTTATTGTGCCTGGCACTATGTCCGATGCTGAGGACTCGGAGATGAACAAGATACTTAAAGATGCCTGGCTTTTCCTGGGACAGAGAAGGCACCACACACCACTGAAACACAATGGCTGTGGTTTTACTTCTCACACGGTTGCTGCTGGCTCCCCAAATGATCAGTAAAAAGAGTGTAAATCTTCCATCAAAACAGACCTGGGGAAGGGCAGATTTTTCCTGGCACAGGAATCCCTGCAGATGGGAGATTTACCTCCTAACTTCCCTGCAAACCACCAAGCACAGAGCCCTGACCTGTGTTCAGGTCAAAGAGCCTTCATCTTCTTTGATTGGTGAGTGTGTTTACTGCCTTTGGTGAGGCAGTGGATCTAAAGGAAAAGAAGGGAGAGGATAATCAGAGCTGAGAAGCCAGATTCAAAAATGCCCCAACCCTTGGATCAAAGAGATGTGGACTTGCCTCATTTGCATATCATTTCAGTAGTGCTAATTTCACATCAGACTATGTGATCTTTCCCCACTGCTGTGCTAAACCCGCCTGGGGAAACTTCAGGTCTGGATCCTGAGGCCTGAGGCCCAGTCACAGCTTCTGCAAAGGGGACAGATTATTGGAAAGAGATGTCCTGGGACCAGGTCAGGTCTAGCTCCGGCCGGGCCACAAACTCGCTGCAGGTGAATTTCTGTTTTGCCCTAGAAGACCCACAGGGGCAGAGTTTCCGAAGCACCAAGTACAAATACATATTTTGAATAAATGAATTTTTTTGAATAAATGAAATGACTCCGGCAAAATCACTTTTCCTTCCTGGACACTGGGGAGAAGGTAGAAGGTGAGGGGTCTAAGTTTGACCAATGGGTTAAGTTTGACCAATAGCTCTAAGTTTGGGGGCCGTGGACAGTGGTGGACACTCTCCGTGGAAAGACGACCACATCACAGCATGTTAGATGCAATTTCAGGAGTTTTCTGGACACTTTGGAGTCAATTTTCATTCTCAGCCCAGAAGAGCAACCTCTGGACCAGAAGAGATTAAAAATCCTTTAACATCTCAGATTTCTAAAAATCCTGGCCTTTTTGGACCTTTCGGGAAGGGGAACCCAAGAGATAGGAGGTTTTCACTATTGTTATTGGGCTCCTAATTGAGCCAGGAGCTCACGTAATTGTCACGAGATAAGGAAGGCATCGGGATCCTTTTGTAGAGATGAGGAACCTGGGGGTCAGGGAAGGAGAGGGATGCAGGATGCCTAGAGTCTCAGAGCTGGTGAACCACAGAGCTGGGATTCAAACCCAGGCCTTTGGCTCTAGAGTCTTTCCTTTTTCTCTGGGCTTAATTTAGCTTCTCAGTTGTTCCAGCAAAGCTCCGTTCCTCCAGTCCACAATGTTGGCCCCGGGATTACACGGGCTGTCTCCTTACACCCACACTTCCCCAAGCAACTCTCTTCATTGGGAGGAACCAGCTGGGCAGAGCACCCAGTGTTAGGGAGGGCACAAGGCAGGGGCCCAGGCCAAGAAGCCAAGGGCCCAGTGTGCTTGAGTGGAGGGCTGGGCTACACCCGAACTGAGTCCCCCGCCCCAACTCGGCGAGAAGAATGGGAACCTTGATATTATAACTTCCACACATCCCTGCTCCCTTTCACTCACCATCCCACCCCGGATATATTTCCCTAACAAAATCTAAATAGTCAGGGACAGACAAAACTGTCCCAGCTCCCAGCTCCCAGCTCTCAGCCCCTTGGAGGCAGGAGTTCCATGTCCAACAGGAGAAACCAGCAGGAGAGATCAACCTTCGGTGCCTGATCAATGTCCCACTTCTCTGGAGCAGGGAGCCCTGCCCTGCTCATCTGCTTGGGGCTGTTCTGCAGAGATCTAGAGCTCTTTCGGGTGCTTCATGCCCCCACTCGATGCTGGAGGAAATGGTCACTGGGCAAGGGTGCCAGTGACAGCCGTTGTCCCACATGGTTCTCATTTCTTTATTACCCTCCCCTTTGTCTCCTCAGTACCTGCTGCCCAGAACAGAGCTTTCTGGAGGTGAGATCGGGATGGAGCGGGAGGACCAGCTGCTTCAGTTGGCCAGTTTCTCTGGGCAGAGTGTGGCGGACTGGGAAGGGGGATAATGAGAGATCACTAGCGAGTGACCTGGAGGGTGGGGGCCGAATGAGTTTGCTGGTGTCTGAGGGCAAGGACTTCTCTGTTGTCACACCGCTCACCATGGCCACTTTTGAGCCATCTGAATGCTGGGGGGGGGGGTCCAGCAATGGATGAGAATAGCCCTCCGAGGAAATCAGATGGAAATGCCTCAGCAAGGTGTGAGTGTGTGAATATCAGAATCCTCTCCAAGGAGGCGCCCCTGCAGGGCTGGAGAAGCTTGCCCCTCCTCTTGGAAGGCATCGGCAGGAATGGGCAGAAGTGGGGGTGGGTTTGAGAACAGGGCCTGCAAATGTGGGTGCAGCTAGAGTTCAGTTAGTCCCAGGAGTCTGATTGCCTTTGGTTTTCACACGTCCCCCAGCTCCACAGAAGACATGAGAAGCACTGATTCAGTGTGGAAGGAGATCTCAGACCCACCCCGACTCTCCCATCCATGTCCTTCATTGTGCTGCGTTCTCAGGATGAGCAGGTGGGCACATGGCTGGGATATCCATGATGCGTCCAGGAGAGCCCTCTCCTGTCCTGCGCTGGTCTCCGGCTGGGCCCTCACGGCTGCAGAAACCGGACTGAGGGCTGGGCAAGCACACATGCATGTTGGAGCAGTGGTAGTCCAGTAGGGCGAGAAAGAAGGTGGAAACGATCAGTGTCTGTCAAAAATTTTATTTATTTTTTCATTTCACACAGAATGATGTTAAAATAAATCCTCAGTAATATATATTTATATACTTATTTACTTGTGTTGATATTTACAAAAGACTGTGGCGCTCTATGAAGTCTATGTACACCTCTGATCAGGTGGACAGGCAATGTTCATTGAGGCACGTATGTACACATATATGTATAATCTATGTACAGATATCAGACCCTACTGACACAGGAACTCTCAGCTGCAGAAGTCCTGGGCGGGGCAGTGTTAGTGGGGCTGAAAGCTTCCAGAATATGTCAGCAAGAATGATAATACCTATATATCCTGTGCAATGCAGTTACAGCTGGTGTCTAAATTTTCATGAAGCAAACAAAGCGTTAAATGACTCCCAACTCCCATGAGTCTTCCCCACAAGTCCTGCTCCGCCTTCAGCTCCCATTGGTCCCCAGCCTCTTATCACCATGGAGACCCCGGTTCCCTTTCGGCATCATCCTTACGAAGCTTTACCATCAGCCTTGGAGTTCCTTCTCCTATTGATCCCAGGGAGACTTATTTATCTGCCTCTCCTCTTTGAGTTTTCAGAAATCATTTGAGCTAGGACACGGAGGGCAGCAGCGGAGCCATGCCTGAGCAGCAAGGAAGCCAGTGCAAACCCTTGAGTCCGCTGCGTCAGCCTAAGTGAGCGGCCACTTCCACATTTTATATATATGTGTGTCATATATAAAATCTCCAGCGACAGCCTATATAAGCACACAAGCACACAGGTCTAGAAAAGGAGATAGCATCCTGCACTTGGGAGCGTTACAGCTGGGTCCCTGATGAAAACTGGAGGATCCTCCTTGATTGCTGGCACCACTAATCCTGACTGTTCCAAGATTACCCTTAGTGGACCGAGGGGTGCAGGGATGCAGAAACCCAAAGGCCAATTTGGCCAGGGCATTATTTGCTCAGCAGGCTGGAGCACGGTCATGGGATTTTCCAGCTTCCTGGGGCCCTTCAAATGAAGGAATCATCCAAGCACGACGACAAAAGGAAACTGGGTCGCTGGATCCCACGTGAAGGCAGAACTGGGGCAAGCACGGAGCATGTTCAGACCCTCCGGAGTTGACACTCACCCTCGCCAAAGGCTCACCAGCCAGGCTGCCCTTCACGCAGCTATTTTTCTCTCACTTCTCAGCCTGCGGCTGTTCGCTCCTTCCCAGCCCTACCTGGAAGGTCACAGACCTCGCCCTCCCCTTCACAAGCTGACAGGACAGGAATGGCAGCAGCTGACAAGGACATTGTTTGGGAGCAAAGCGAGCCCCCCAATATCCTCTTCCTCCCAGCTCCCTCTCTTGCTTTCTCTAGCAGCTGGGAGTGTGTGTGCGCTCACACAAACAAGACAGTCAACGTCCAGGGAACCGTTCTCAAGGAGAAGCAGGGCTTACAGGTCTCTCATGAGGATGGAGAATAGACACAGGACTGAGTCCTCTGAGCAGCTACCAAAGGTCCTAGCACACAGCCGTGTTTACACCACCCTCGATTATCTAGAGGTTGCTGCAGCTGTCCGCATTATTATGTAATCACACCTGCCCTGTGCGTCCATCGGTGGAATGATGCAGGCAGTTCTCAGCTGCAAACTCATCTGGAACAGATCTGACTATTTTAGGAGTGCAGGAGGAGCACAGCAAGGTATATCCATTTCCCTGCTGAGGCTCATGCCGTGTAAGAAGTGGCCATCCGGACATGCTGCCTCAGTTGCTCTGGTTCACCAGCTGGTCGTGCTAAGTCTGGTTTATGGGCTGTGACTCTCTGATTGCCGCCAGCTTGGCCAGATTGGAGGACTGCTGGAAGTGTCAGGAGAGGGCAAGCACCCCTGCACCACTTCAATTGCCTCAGCTACCAGTGAGGAATCCCTCCCAACCTCATCCAGATACAGTGCATACAGTCAAATGCAGGAGGTGATGCTGGAACCATCTCCCATGGTGCTAACTCACTGCCCGTGAGAAGGGGAACGGGAGCACAGTTCAGCTCAGACCCAGCTGTTTCTCCAAAGAGGCAAATGAATTATAGGTGCTCTGCTGCCTACACCCACAACCTAGATTTGGTCAGAATCAATTACAGGATGGGTTTGTTAGTTCCATTGGTTGCTACACATCTCACCTTCCACTGGGCAGAGACATGCTTTAGCACTCATTAAAAATGTTACTTTCAGATCTCATGAAATTCAAGCCTAGGGCACCAAGGGCAAAGAGAGAGCTCAACAGAGCAGTCCTTTGCCATGTCTTCGAGTTTTCCACTCCCCAAGAGCTACCAAGTTTGGAGTAACTTTTCTGGTCCTCAGTGATGAGGTTACCGCCAGTCAGGGCAGACAGAAAAGATGATAAAGCACCTGGCCCTTAGATCAGACTTCCCTTTTATCCCTGAGTCAGGCAGCCACCTGGGAGGGAAGGGAAAGATCCTGGAGCCTGATCTTTTGTTACGAAAGAACTACCTTCTAGAGAGGTTCCCTACGAGGGAGAAAAAGCTGACCTGGAGAGATGGTAAGATTATAAAGGAAGGTCATTTTAAAAATTCAAAGAAATGCAGTTTCTTTCTTGGATTGCCAAATGTATTCCACATTAGTAAAGCTAAGGGGAGCGGCCACTGTATATAATTTTGGAAACAATGGTATACATATATACATATACTATACATATATATATACACAGATATATGTATATATGGAAAACCTCTGATTACTCAGGACCAATTAACCAAAACCTCAACTAATAAGAATTGTGTTTTCTTAACTACGCTTTCAGTAGAAAGAGGCAAACAATAGCAAGGGCATTATCTGATGAGCCCAAATGGCCAACTTCCAGGTGTGCCTGGCAGTCAACACCCATTCAGCCTGTTTCTTTGGTCTCTTCCCCTTCACTTCTGTACAATGAGCGCTGAGGTTGAGAATGTTGACCCTGAGCAGTGCAAGGTCTTCTGTCATCTTCATACATTCTACTTACTAAGGCAGGAAAGTTTATACTAACCTACTTAGGAAAGTTTTTTTCCCCCCATAATAAAAGTTGAACCAAAACATGTTTTCCCAGTCCCACCCCCAAAACCATAATTATAAAGCAATCTGGACGCTCCCTTCCCTGAGGATTTCCCCATCAGTTAACTGAGGTTTTGCTGTATACACGTGTATAGAGCAAGGTAGATTGAAAAGGAATGGAATGGGACCCTGGAGCTGCCAGCCTTCCCTGATTGTCCAGTTTGAAAATTTAACCTCATAGATTTTTTTCAGGAAAGGAGGCTCTTCTGAAGTCCCCAGTTATGTGTGCAAATATTGTGCAAATGTACACTGTAGTGGGTGGTGGGGTCTTTGTTTCACTAACGTTATGCCCTAACCACCCAGACTTCTGTCCCTGTAGATCTCCACCTGCAAACACTTGCTTCCCTCCATAGCTCTCCTGGAGTGCCTTTGGTTAAGCAGGTCGGCTTATTTTGAAGGACAGCCAGAGGGCAATTCCCCAAATCTGCCCAGGCTACCCATCCCAGGTGCAAACCTCCAGGCAACCTTCCCCCAGCATCCATCTCCCAGGGAGGGGAGGAAGGGAAACAAATGGATCAAGTAATGGCTTTGAGTGCATGGAAATGATCTTCCGTAATGGCTCAGGATGCTTCATTCTTATCTATTGGTAAGCGCTTTCCTGTGGGCTTCCATTACACCCTGCCGGTCTGACTGAAAGTCAACGAGATGGGCTGGTGTGAGGTCACTCAAACTCAAGGTTTCAGTGCCTAGAGGTTGTGACAATGCCACGTGAGGGCTGGCTTAAGGGAGGGGGAGAGGGACGGAGATGCACACAGAGACAGAGGTGCACACGGGGACGAGTCAGGATGACAAAGGAAGCCTTCTCGTGGACCTTCCTTGTGCAGACGGTGGCACCTGTGTGTGTTTACATTCCAAAGCAGGGGCAGAGTCAGGGAGAGGGGGGCAGGAGTCACGTGACCATGTGGGAAGAAGAGGGAACAGAGACAGTGAACTAATGCCCAGAAGCCAAGGACATTATCTGAGAATCCGGGTACTATCACTTTTCAGTCCTGAGAACAAGGTTTTGAAATAGCTATTGCTAAAGAAAACAGTCACTATTTATTTTATTGCACTTTTCCTCTTTAAAAATAAACTATGAGAGATGGAGCTGAACTTTGGTGGGAAGGGAAGCAGAAAGAAGGGAAAAGTGAACTAGATTCGTTTGATGAGGAGACCCACCCCTGCTTGCCGCCGATCCCTCATCTCCACCTGTCCTGGCTTGCTGCTTTGATGAGAGAAAGGGCTGGTCTCAACAAAGGCCAAGTCTGAGGATCTAGTTGATGGTCACACTAGCCATCTGGACACCTCCCAGCCTCCAGTGCTCCGCTGTTTGGCTCAGGTGGCTAATGATGTTAATGAGGTTAAGGTCATGGGTTTGAACCTGGCAATGGACACTTTGCCAAGGCTGGGGGAGCCTCCATTGTGTAACTGAAGAGCACCCTGGACATTACAGCCTATGTGGACCGGCCCTCTCCGACCAGGCAGCCATTGCCCAGATGGAGGCTCTCATGGGTCCCAGGAGAACCAGAGCTGGAGCGGGGCCACCATCCCCACTCCTGGGTAAACAGGGGTCTTTAGACAGAGCAGTGTGCTCCTCCCGCCTGCCATGGGGTTGGGTGGGAGATTGGTGCCACTGTCATATGCAATTTGCAAACTGTCTTATAGTTTCTTTTGGGGAAAGTCAGCCTCCACCTCTCCTCTCCACTACTGCAGGCGGTGTTGAAGCCCCAGCGTGCCCTCTCTCATCACGGCTTGGCACTGCTATTTTATGGCTGATCGAGAGTTGGCCAAAGACCTCACTACAATGGAGTGAGAGGTCTAGGAAGAGCCGACAGGACAAGCTAGTCCTGCAGCCCTTCGCACATGGGGTGGCCACGTGAGCACTCAGGCGGGAGGCTCAGGCCAACACAGCTCTCACGGAAACCTTTTCTACACCAGGCCAGTGGAGTCTGGAGGCACACTCCCAGGGTCGGAGGCCCCTTTCAAGGTTAACCTCCTGGTGACATGCCTACTCCATCCTCGGAGGCCCAGCTGAGAGGAAGGAAGAGTGTGTCAAAGACCACAGAAACTTCTGAAAGCACAGGGCCTGAACATTAACTAAATTCTAGCTCCTGAAAAGCTGACTCTGAAATCTGTCCAGCTTAGGTACCTTGTCTTCCTGATGACCTCCCCACCTTTCCTGGACCTCTTTCTTTTTAGAAAACTCCAACTCTCTTGAAAGTTTGAGCCCACTGAGGCACCTATTGGTGTCTTGACTCGAAAACCCTCTAAAGGCCCAGCACGCTGTGCTAAATGGGCAGGTTTGGCCCCACACATCTATTCCCTGCTAGTGCTGCCTCCTCCTTGGAGACTGGGAGCTGCAACCACCTTTAGGAGGGAAGAGTGGGACACATCCGGGACGGGCAAAGAAGTGGAGACCCTGATGCCTGATCCTACATCTGACATCAACCCCCCACTTCCATTTGAGGGGAACCTTTGCCAAAATGCATCCAGCCCTCAGCCAGTCCCCAAGTGGGAGGAGTCAGCTCTGGGGGTCATCCAAAACAGTGTGTCATCTTATTTAAATCTGGCCTTATAATATAGGCTAAAAATCAGGCTGTCTAAAAAAATGTTGTTTGCTTGTTTCACGTTAGGCTTTTGTCCATCGTCATGTTTTACTGAAGCCAAATTGGTGTGTGTTTCCTCAAGGTGCAACCACTGGCTGGGAAGCAGGGCATCCAGGTGGAGCCCCGGAAGCGGGGAGGAGCGTGCCTGGGATGGCACACTCATAGAGGGGACTCAGGAGTTGACCCCACTGGGCCTATGCCCAAGAGCAAGTGAGATGCCACAAGTGAGAAAAGGTGACTCATTTTAAGAGACAAGTCTATATATGGTCCAGGCTCTGTGGCTGAGCCCCTGACAAAGTCATCTGGGATGGAAGGGCAATGAAGTCTGTGGACTGAGAGAATGTTGGGGGCATCTTCGCTCTGGTTCTGGGCCCAGGACTCTGCAGTTCCTCGAGCCATCACTGCTTTCAAGAGAACGGTGCTGAAACCAGAGATCCCAGGGGTTGGGAGCAGGGGAACTGGGGCCACTGGGTTGTCTACATGGACTTGCCTTGAAGTAAAGGACATGGCAAGGAGGTGTATATTAATGGGCCATCGGCTGGCCCAATGGTGTATATCAATGGACCAGGTCCTTCTACACTCGGCACCTGGCTTTCTGGTTGGAGGAAGGTGAATAGGTAGACACCCATGAGATTCCTGGTCTTAATCAGAGATCTGCTTGACAATGCCAGCCCATCTTTCTGCTTTAAAACTTGCGGGTTCTTTTTCTGAAATCTGGGGGTAAGAGGGAGACAAGAGACTAGAGGAAGAGATTTCTTGATGCATATTGAGGGGTATTAACTCAGGCTAGGGAAAGGTGATTAAATCTGATCTTTTGTTTATGCCTATTAATTTATAGCGATGGGGCAGAGCAATAGATCTGAATATATGTAACATTTCACGTGTGTTACGTGTGCATGTTCTTGGATGTGTGTGCTGTATTTTGTGGGCCTAATATGAGTAAAAGCATTATATGTCTAAACCGAGTTTGAGTGTATTTTGTGTGCATAAACAATAGTAAGATATCCTTTGTATGCGTATTCTATATGGGTACCCATTTGTCCACGTAGTTTTTGTGCATTTTGCATCCAACTTGCAGGTTGTGTCTTTGTACAGGGTATATCTGTGTCTGTTCTGTGTTGGCAAGTGCGTTCCATGTCTGTGTTGAGTGTGTATATTTTGGATGGAGGGATAACCATGTATCTTCTGTGTATGCTCTTTTCATTAATTTGGTCTCTATGTATTTTGCATGTGTGGTGCGTATTTTGGGTTTGTGTATGGCAGCAGTGTAGATCTTTGTTGTGGTGGGTACACATGCCTGTGTGCCTGTGTGGGTGAACGTCTTACAGCCCAGGTCAAGGACACTGGGGTAAAATATCTACCCCCAACCTAGGCCTTAATGATGGGCTGTTTCACCACCTGTTTTCCCAGGGTCTGCGTCCCTCCATCCAGGTCTTGGAAATGCAGCGCCATCTCCCATGAAGGAGAGGAAGAGAAGCAGAGGGGCTCTGTGCTGGCAGACCCCTGGGGGTGTGGGTAACCAGGAACTAGTGAGCACCCTGGGCTGGCGCCCCACCCCCCCAAGGTAACTGTAGGTGCTAAGCAGCCAACAGTGAGGCCAGGGTTGGAGCCACACAATTCACTGTGTTTGGGAAATTTAAGCTGTTCTGTCAAAAGACAAAGAATCTCAGTTTGGGAGTCAAAAGTCTCCCCACCTCTACCCATTCCATAGTCAGCCAGCACTCTCCCTTTGGGTCGTGCAGTGCTCGTTCATTCTCAGCCTGTTCTGGGGGTGAGGGGCGATTCTTCACCCAGCCTTTGGTTTCTTTAAGCAGCTCTGGTTGCCAGTTTAATGGAGAGAGAGTTTGAACCCCGCAATCAAAACGATACCTGTAGATCAACTAGGGACTCCATCCCTCGGTCCTGACTTTAGACATTTCCACATGGAGGAGGCTCCCTTTACATCCAGACCTGCAGAACTGGGTCCCCAGGAGCCCTCCTCCTCAGTGTCCTTCAAAGCAGGTGATCCACTCTGGGTCTTTAGGGAAAGGTCCTTGAACGTGACCGAGGCAGAGCCCCACGGCCACGTCATTTTTGTGCATTCTGTATCTGAGTTGCAGGTTGTGTCTTTGTACAGGGTGTATGTAGGTCTCTCGTGTATGTTCTATATTGGTAAGTACATTCTATGTCTTAAATAAAAACCAAATGGGGTGGGAAGAGATGAGAATGGAGATGACAAACATGATGGGCTGTGGCGAGGAGGCCTGGGGTGGGTCTGGCCCAGGACAGCTGGAGCTGTGAGGGCCTGGGGCCCTTGTGCACTCGGAGAGACAAGCTTCAGCCATGGGAAACTGAAGCTGCAGCACATGGAGGGCAGAGAGACAATTCTCACATCGAAGAATCCATGAAGACTGGAGTGTCTGAGGCAATGGCAGCAAACCCAGGCCCAGTGGGGTTACCAGTGAGACAGATGAACCCATTAGGCCTCTGAGGCAACCAACCCACCAAGCAGTGGATTTGCTCCTGAACCTGAACTCCAGAGAATGACTATATATGTCTGTGTGCGTGTGTGTGCATATATACATATACACACGTATGTATGTATATATGTATATATAAATATATATGTGTGTGTATATATATACACTCTAGTGCACATAGTCAAAGACATGCATATATTGCCCTGTGTCAAAAATATTGCATAAGCTTATACAAGATTTAAATGCAATTTTTTCTATAGCTAGCTAGGTAGAGGAACTCGTGAAAGAGATACTCGATATTTATTTATATACACTGGATCTACAGATCCACCTGTCCTCAGGACTAGATGCCCTGGTCAGCTGTACAGTCATGCCCATGACTAGGTTAATTCCTAAGGTGCAGTCATGTGAGGCGTTTAGACGCTGCTTTCCCTGCTCACTATCCTGGCTTTGCAGAGGTCTGAGCCCCCATTTGGAAGAACAGGGATGGAGTGGGCTGGAGGGCCGGAAGTTTGGGTTCCCCATTCCAAACAGTCTATTTTGTTTTTTCCTGATGGAGGGCTTTTGTCTTCTGATGGGAAAAAAAATACCCTAGTTCAATGCCATTCCTAGGCTATTAATACTCTAAATATGAATACCGTGTAGGCTACTAAGAAAATAGGTTATCTCCTGTGTTTTAAATATTGAGATTCATGCAACAAACACCCATGCAGCTCTATCGCATCACTGGTAAATTTCACTGCAGTGTCAATGTAGCTGGGCCACAGCACTAGGAAAGCAAATGCCTGCAAACTCCAGTGTAATGAAGAAATCAGACATGTTTTTGTGACCCTGAAGCCTGCGAAAATGGTGAAATCTGAAGCTGGGAGGCCCCTTGGTTTGTTAGCGTCTCCCCGTAGGCCTAAGGGAGCAGAGGTGAAACTTGACAACTCACATTCGGTCATCCTAGTGGTCCCTCCCCCTGGGCTTCCCTCACATCGACACTGCAGAGAAAAAACCAAATGCAGCATTTTCAGTTATGAAACACAGCCTCCGGAGCATCTACTTGGCAACTGCAATTCACAAACCCCAGCCTGTGACACAGAAAGTAATTCCAACACACAGGACTGTGTGTTCTTTTTGATGCAAAAATGGGAATGACCTTTCGAATGATTACCAGAACTTTAAAGCTAAACCACTGTGATTTCATTCTGGGAAGGGGGAGGTAGGCTCAAATGGGGTGATGGGGTAGGGGGTGAGGGTAGGCCGGGGTGCATCTCCTGGATGCTGTGTGCATTTCACTAGGAAGGAAAGGTGACACTTATGTGGTGGCTTCTGTGTTTGTTATGAGGTGGCCTCAATGTGTCCTTCTGAAATCCTGGCTCCATAGGTGACTCCCATCTTTGGAAACCCCTAAGCCAGTGATGAAGATTTGCATGAAAGCCATGGATAGGTATTCTGTGTTCTAAATCAAAAATCAAAAGATCAAAAGTCACTTGCACAACTATTGCTTTCCATGCAGAACCAGATACACACTGTAGAACACACTGACTACAATGCAGGCTATTATGCAATATCTGCATTAGTTCCATTGAGCTGTGAGTATGTTAATAGGGTTCAATCAGACATCAGTTAACATTTTGGTAATATTCACATAGTTTGTATTAGCCAAAGTGCAGTTGGCTGTCTTCAAGTTTTCCTCTCTAAAGTCCTCATTACTGTTGTTTACCCCCTCCTGGATCTCCATGTAATCAGACTTACTAATGGTAGAGGCACTTCTACTTTTCTTTAGGTCAGGGGAGGATGGGATCTTTGGACAGCTTGTCACCTGCAAGTACTGGGCCTGCTCCTCTCCCTCTGTCTCCCGGTGGTAGAAGTAGTTGAAATTGGACACTATGACGGGGACCGGTAAGGCAATGGTTAACACACCTGCAATTGCACACAGGGAACCCACGATCTTTCCCCCAATGGTAGTTGGAACCATGTCTCCATAGCCTACAGTTGTCATGGAGACGACTGCCCACCAGAAGGCATCCGGGATGCTGGGGAACTGGGACTCTCGCTCATCGGCCTCTGCGAAATAGACAGCACTAGAGAAAAGGATGACCCCGATGAAGAGGAAGAATATCAGGAGGCCCAATTCTCTCATGCTGGCTTTGAGGGTCTGACCTAGAATCTGGAGACCTTTGGAGTGTCTGGACAACTTGAAAATCCTAAAGACTCTTACCAACCGGATGACACGAAGGATGGCTAGCGACATGGCCTGCTGGCCCTGCTGAGCATCCTCTGGCTTCTCAGCCAGCTCTGTGCCCAGGGTGATGAAGTAGGGGATGATGGCCACAATGTCAATGATGTTCATGATGTTGGTGAAGAAGCCGGCTTTGCTGGGACAGGCAAAGAACCTCACCAGGAATTCAAAGGAGAACCAGATGATGCAGAGGGTCTCTACGATGAAGAAAGGGTCGGTGAAGGAAGTGGACTGCTGGTACCCAATGGTGCTGTTAGAATAGGTATGGAAGGTCACTCCACTGCCATGCATGTCTTCATTCTCATCGCGGAATATGGGCAACGTCTCCAGGCAGAAGCTGACGATTGAGATCAAGATCACCATGACAGATACAATAGCTATAATCCTGGCAGGCCCTGAGCTCTCTGGGTATTCGAAGAGAAGCCACACCTGTCTCTGAAACTCATTTTCAGGCAGAGGACGCTCTTCCTCTTTGATGTAGCCTTCATCCTCCCGAAACATCTCCATCGCTTCTTCTCCCAGCTCATAAAACCGAATTTCTTCAGAGAATATATCTAAGGGCACATTCACAGGTCGCCTCAACCGGCCCCCAGACTGGTAGTAGTACAAAATGGCATCAAAGCTCGGGCGGTTCCGATCGAAAAAGTACTCGTTCCGGAGAGGGTCAAAGTATCTCATCCGCTTCTTTGGGTCTCCTAAGAGGGTCTCTGGAAACTGGGCTAAGGTCTTTAGCTGGGTCTCAAACCGCAGCCCTGAGATGTTGATCACCACCCTCTCACAGCACTCGTGGTCTGCCTCTGGGTCATAGGTGTCCTGCGGGTGCCCAGGGAGGGCAGCAGCCTCGTCTGCTGGGTCTCCGGTGGCCACTGTCATAATTGGAACTGGGAGAAGCACCTCGTGCTACGCCTTCTAGCTGCCCGGTGGCAGGGAGCTCAGGGTGCTGCCTTTGCCCCCAGGAAACACAGCAGCATCGGCCTGGGCTCCTGCAGGAGAGCCCCCAGGGCTCTCTGAGGGCCCGGAGAGACAGCCCCGCTTGGCTGAAAGACAGAGGCAATTAAGGACATAAGACCCCTCAGCATTGGCAGCCCGACCTGGCTTGCCACTTTTTCTCTTCCATCTCTCAGCTGAGAGTTCAAAAACATGACCACCACCACTACCATCACAAAAAAAGCAAGATATACTTTCACCTCATAACCTGTCCCTGGGGATCAGAGGGGAGCAGGTGGCAGTCTCTCAAGCTAGAAAGCTCTGAGATGCCTTGCACTGGGGGCAGATGGCTGGTCCAAGCCCCTCCATGCTGCATAGACTTTGTGGAGCATAACCTCACACTAGAGGCTGGAAGTGAGCGCTCTCCCAGGCACTGAACTGAGGTCTTGCACATACCCGTACCCTGGGAAGTATTCAGTGTCAGATCTTGGGCCCAGGTGTCCCTCATTGCCCGCATCCCAGTGACTCTACGCATGGCTGTTATTAAATAATAGATTGATTTACCTGGCAAGGCAGGAATCTGAAGCACTCTCCCTTGCAGAGCTGATCTGATGCTGCGGGAATCCTAGATACACAGATAGGCAGCCTGACTCCCCATCACGGCTTCTCACTTGAGCTAGAAATAACGGTGAGTCATTCTGGGCAGGAGGGCAGGCTCCAGGTCCTGGAGGTGAGCTCCAGGGCCAGGCTGAGCTGGAGGGGCAGTGGGGCACCTGGCCAGGGGCACGCAGGACTTGAGGACAGCCGAGCTTGGGTCTGGAGCCTTTGCAAGGAAGGAGGCAAGATGCAATGCTCAGCAAAAGCTGGAGTCCTCCTGGCTGTCCTCAGGTGTGACGTTGCCTGGAAAAAACAGCAGCAAGGTGGAACCAGGGCTTTTGGGCAGCTGGTGCCAAGATTTAGGAGGACTCTGGCAGCTTCTCTTCCATGCCCACCTTCCATTCTGATGTCACACCTAAGAACTATCCTTCAGCCTCCCAGCCTCCTCTGGGCAGGCTTCCAACAGTTGGAAGCATTTTCTCCAAGGGAACAAGCCTTCAGACTTGGCTGGGCCTGTCTCCTCCAGGGGCCTCCCTGCCCTGAGCCAGATCCCCCATTGGTCCTCTGTAGCCATCAGGAGGGATCTGGGCAAAGCCCTCCCACCCCCAGGTCAGGACACAGCATCTCCCAAGGGGAGGGCTTCCTACACTGCAGCCTGACTTCAAGCTCTGACCTCTGCAGAGTCCTGGAGGAAGTCCGCCGTCCCCGTCCCCCAAACACACACTCCTTCAGAGCTCATCTAAGGAGACTCCTCACACAGAAAGGTCGATCTCCAAAAGCTGGCTGGCTTGGTCCCAGGACTTACTCTCCCTCGGGGTTCCCTAGGCTGCAGGCTTCCCTCCGGGTGGGGTGGCATTTGAACTGGGCAGGCACTCGACCACCGATTTCTCAAGAGAAAATCGCTCGCTTCCCCTAGGCAGGGAGTGCAGAACCAATGCTGTCTGCCTGGCTGCAAGGCGGCTTGGCAGCAGAGAGAGGGGGAGCCTGGAGGAAGCCGGCTTCCGGGCTGGCCCCCTGCCTGCCCAATCCCGCCCGCCCCAGGGCGGGGAGGGGTCCGGGCCCTCTCTGCATCGCCCCGGGCTCCGGCAGGGATTCCGCCCGGCGCGCTACGCTCCCGGCTCCGCGCGGGCGGACCAGAACCACCAGCTGGCCGCGGCAGCGAGCGCCACCTTAACCCCCTCCTGCCCGGGTGGGCTCTCGCTGCGGGCCTGAGCGCAGCCCAGCTCTTTCGCCCCTGGGGTCCAGCCGGGGGACCGCCGAGGCTCGATCTCCTTCCGAAAACACTGGAAACTGAACTCTGGGGGTGGGAAGTAGGCTGCAATCCCAGATCTCAGCCTCCTCCTAAGATCGGGGGCTCCGCGGCAGCCCTCGGCCCCAGGGAAGCGGAAAAGCCCTACTCTGCCGCAAAGCCGTTTTAATGCCGAGCCGGAGAGGGGAATGCAGCCCGGCCGTCCCAAGTGATTCGGGTCCTACCAACCGGCGCTATTTACGACATGGGTATGCTATCAGCTGCACTTCCCATCCCCGCCAGCTGCTCTCTGTGCCCTCCGCCCCGCGCCCGCACAGCCCAGAGGGTCCCCAAGCCCCTTCGTGTTCTCTTCTTCCGCTGGGCGCCCGTCACCCTAGCCCGCTCCGGCGCCGGCCGGCAGCCGTAACCGGCTCAGGCTCGCCCGTCCCGGATTCAGCCGGAGCCCGCCGCTCGGCAGCCTGCGCCTCCCGGTGCCCCCCAGCCCCTCCGGACGCCGCAGCCCGGGGCAGGGGGCAGCAGCACGCGCAGCCCTGCGCCCCGACACCCATTTACCCTTCCCGATGGGCTCCCGGAGCCTCCATGTTTCTGGGTGACCGCAAGCGCCGGCGGAACCGCGGTGGCGGGCGGCGGGGTGCACGCGGCCAGCCGGGAGCCGGCTCTGCAGTCCCGCGGGCGGCGCGTACGGAGAGCCCGGCCGCCGCCCGCAGCCGCACCGCGCCGCACCGCGCCACGCAGCGCCGCACCTGGCCCGGCAGCGAACTCGAATTAAAGGGGCCGGCGGGGGCCCGAGCCCGCGAGGCGCGCCTCTCGTCGTCGCCACCGAGCTGTCCGATCAGTTGGGCCCCCGGGCCTCGGCCCCCTCCCCGCGAGGAAAACGCCCTATCCTTTGGCAGAGCTCAGCTTACTAACCAGAACCCCGTGGAGGGCTGAGCTGAGTGCTGCCGGGGCCGGGGGACAGGGGACAGAAGTTGAGGAGCGGTCAGGAGAGGCTCCTGCCAACATAATGAAGTAGGCAAGGAGGAAACAATCAATAGCAGCTATCCCAGGCCCAAGGAGGGGTCCAGCCCCGAGGGAGATGTGTTGCTATTATTACGCTGCTGCCGGACAGAATCTGCAGATCCCCTCCTTGCCCTCTCGCGCCGGCTCGTCCCCTCCTCCGGCTCTGCCTCCCACCTCCCTCTTACCCAGACAAAGCTTTGGCTTCGCAGGGGAATGCAGCAGGTGCGGGCCGCAGTGTGGCAGAAACTCGCTGCTGTGTTCCCCCCACCGGGAGGAGCCGCAGGAACCGGCAGGACTGCAGGGCCGGCCCTCTTGACTCCCTCCCCTAGAGCCCGGGCCGGGAAGGCTGGGGGACTCGCGGCTGCCCTAGGGAAGGGCCAGCTTTGTAAGGTCTGTGGAGACAAAACGGACCCCCTCACAGACCTTACAAGGCCAGCTGGGTCACGGGGTTCTGAAATTGGGAGTGCAGCTCACCGCACCCGGAGGTGGGTGGTGGAAGATGCACTTTGCTTCTAGAGCAATGTGTGTGGGAAGCCCAGCCTGCCCCCTGCTCAGATGGTGGATCCGAGGAGAGGGTCCAGGGTACTCTTGGGAGCCCGTGACAGCTCCAAGCCCCTCCCAGTTCTGGTTTCCAGGTCCTTGTCCGAATTACTGTTCCAAACAGTGGTTCCTTGAGCCCAGACTGCAGCAGACACAGAGCCCTGCGTGCAGGGGGGCTCTAGTCCTACGGAGGCACCTGCTGGGCGCTCCTTGCCCAGAGAACCCTCCTCTCTAGGCCTCTAGCTCATCCTGGAAGCTCTGACACCTCACAGGGTCCAAGTCTGCGGGATTCCAGTGTTTGATCAGGGTAGTCTACAGAATGTGGTTTAAGACTGGGGGCCACCCAGAGCTGCGGGGGCTGGGGGTGGTCTGGAAGGGCAGTGACCTCAGTGAGCTCTGGGGCTGACAGATGACTGATTTGGTTTAGGGCCCCTGGAAGCCAGACTGTTTTGGTCTGGTGTTTAGGAGCCAGCCAGGCTGGGACTTAAATCCCTGCAGGTTAATTCATGTCTCTGGATCTCAGTTTCCTCATCTGCAAAATGAGGATACTTCAAAGGCTGTTGTGAGGGTTACACTGTTTATGTATAGCGTTTAGCTCCCAGTGGACACTCCACAAATGATGGTTTCTCCACTCTGCTTCCCTACGAAACTCCCTTCCTAACTTCCATATTCCTGCTTAGCTTTTGGCTGGTTTTCTAAGTACCCCATCACCAAGTTTTGCTGTGGCATTCTCTCTGCTTCCCAGTTTGCCCCACCCCTCACTTTCCCTGAAGTCTCAGCCATTCCCACCTCCTTCAGCTAACTGTCCTGAACCCTGCTCCACACGCCTGTGGAAGCTTCCCCTGACCAGGCAGGCCCCTGTTCCCCCTTCTTCCCACATTGGGTCTTCATGTCAATTAAAGCACAACATTCTTACCCGTTTGATCATGTCTATATATTTTCTTTGCCCTTCTTTGTTGAAATGAAAGCTGTGGACAGAAAAAAGCTCTCAAGGGAGAATTAACAATTGTGTTAATTGGTGGCATGTGCTTAGCTTGTGTCAGACACGGTGCCAAGCATCCCTAGACCAGTGGGATGTGTAATCGTCACAGCCCTAGCAGGTGGTTTCTGCATCAGAACCATTTCAGGGAAAAGGAAACGAGGCAGAGAAATGAAGCAACCTGCCCCAGGCCACTGAGTAATGGCTCTGGGACTTGAATCAGATTTTTGTGACTCTAAGACACACACCCGTATCCCCCACACCACACTGCTCAGGTAGAATGAGCAGCCCTTGAGTTTTGTTTTCCTCTTTGGGATCTTCCTCTGACTGTCCTTCCATCCGATTGGCCTCAGGGGTATGTCATGCTATGTCTCCCTTCTAAAGCTCGATCTATGTGTGGACATTAGCCGAAAGGAAATTAACTAAGGAAGGAAAGAAACGGAAAAAAAGAAACATAACAATAGTTGTTCAGGGCTGTGGGGTGTGTCTCCCTCTCTGAAAGGTATTACTTGGCTTGGCAGTGCTGTGTGAGAAAAAGAACTGAGCCCAAATCCTACCTCTGCAGCATGCTAGTCTTGTGAACTTGAGCAAGTTACTTGAACTCTCTGAGCTGCTGTTCCCTAATTTGTCAGTAGGACAGCAAAACTACTTCACAGGGTGATAAGGATTAAATGAGTTATAGCGTGGACAGCCATTTGGCTTGACCTAGGTGTTTAATCATTTTTAGCTTGTGGTCACCATTTCCCATTTTGGCCACGAAAGAGCAGCTGGAGTGCTCCCTGATGCCTTCCCTGGAGTGGGTCAAACTCCCAAAGACCACTCCCTTCCCCCTCAGTCTGGTTTCCTATTTAGGGGTCAGGCTCTGCTTTCAGCAGAGGGAAGGATGGTGATCATCGAAGCAAGTGACCTGTTCCTGCCCAGCAGAGGAATGGTGTCAGTTCCTGCACTTGGAGATTTCAGAATTGAAAAGAGGAGTTACGATGGTGTGTCCATTTGCATATCGACCCCCACACCCACCCAGCACTGCAGTGACAGGAGGGAGGTTCTCTTAGTCCTTCCTACCACAATTTATGAAAGCAGATGCCTGCAGATGCTCCCTTCTCAGGGGTCACTCCCAGAGGGCCAGTTCTCCTTCCTTGCATGACTGCCCTTTCTGATGCTTGCTGCAAAATAAGGATGCTTCATAGGCTGTTGTGAGGGTTAACTCACCAAAACCCACCCACTCACCCACTGTGGCGTCACAGCCCCCGCTAGCCCACTGGAAGCTGGGCAGGGAAGTATGGAATGTGAGCCTAGGCACTAGGCTGACAGCTTTCCATAGATCATTTGATTTAATCCTTGCAACCACCCAGTGGGAAAGATGCCATTATCTCTACTTTACAGACGAAGATACTGAATCTCAGAGAAGGCAAGTCGCTGTCCAGGGTAATTTAGCTGGTAAGTGGTGAGGCTGGGATGGAACTTGACCGTCTGGCTCCACAAATCACCATTGCATTTTGCTGCCTGCTTCCGCTCTCAGCGGGATGCCAGGCCCCTGGGCTCACTTCCTGGTCTTAGGAACGTGGATTCAGTCCAGCAGAACTTGCTGAGCCTCAGGGCATATTCACACGTCCTATGGAGGTTGCCCAACAGGACAGGAGGTCTGCCTTAGAAGGGGGCTGGTGCTGACGGTGATTAACTCTTCACACCAGGGGAGCTGGGGCAGTGGTGCAAGATTCTGGACCTGAAGGCTCTGCTCCCTTCCTGGAGCATCTTTACTCGTGCCTCTCACATCTGCAAGGCCCAGGGCTCAGCATCCCTCACCCTGGCAAAGGGGTGTATGGTGCAGAGATCTGACCTGGGCTCTGGTCTTAGCATGCAGAGCTGTGTGACCCAGGGTCAGTCGCTTGACCTTTCTGTGGTGCAATTTACTTGTAAAATAGGAAATACGGCATTTACTGATCCCCCTGCCCCCTTTGTTTCATAGGTTTTAAAGAAAGAGAAGAAAGAAGAAGGAAAGTTAGTGTGTATTAAAATCTCATTTGTTAGGATTAAAGAGAATATGTGTGGACACACTTGGAAAAGCCAAAAGCCTGGTCCATATGGAATCACATCATTCTTTTGATTGTTATCACTGCCCTCGTGACTGTGCGCCACCAGTAGATGGCATGCCTGCCATCTGATGACTTCCCCTGGAAGTGGAATGAGCATCATTCCAACCCCCTACTTCCCTAAGAGCTGCCTCCTACAGGAAGTCTCCTAAGGGGGTCCAGGTCTGCCTCCTGCAGGAAGCCTTCTGAGATTAACTCCTGCTGCTTCCAAGGAACTCCTGGGCCTTGGCTCCTGTCCTGGATGAGCTTCTAAGCACTCTTCCCACTGTACTGCAAATCATGGCCAAATAGAAGAGTATGTTAAGAAATGGTTGAAGAGGGGGGACCCTCCCTCACCTTTTGTAGCCGCTCTCCATGTAGGCACCATGCTGGTTGTCCCACAGTCACGTCCCTGCTATTAACCCCCACAGGCAGAACACCATAGTGGTTGAGGCACAACTGCTGGTGCCGGCAGGTCTGGTCCTAATCTGAGACCCGGAACGTTTTAGCCCTCACCTCACATTTCTACAGAGTGACTGGAAACTAGAGCACTTGGAACAGTGCCTGTCCTGGGGCATATACAAGGCGTTAGCTGTCAGCAGACCACCCTCTCAGCATGGCCACCATGGTAGTCTTCTCTGTTAAGAACGGGAATGGGAGAGGCTTATGATGAGCTGTGATAGCAGACACCATCTAAGATCCAGGCCACACCCCCTGGACCACCTGTAACTCCAGCTGCCTATGGAGGACGGTTTCTGAGCATGCTGGCAGCATCCCCTCCACACCATCACAGCATCTCGGCTCTTCTGACTCAGGACTTTTTCTTAGGCTGCCCAGGGTGGCCTAGATGTTGGGGGAGGCCACTCTGAAGGCGCTAGCCTCCTGTCTGTAAGAGGAACAATTCACGTCCTCCAGCTGGCTCTGCAGATGGCTCCTGTCTGTAAGAAGCCCTGGTGGCTCACAGAAGAAACCAGTCCAATCCTGCGGAGCCAGCTGGCCTGGGTCAGGTCAAGGTCCAGAGCAAAGGTTGCCCGACTCTGCTCCCTGGCCCCGCCCATGGCTGGCTCCCTGGGTGCTCTGTCTTCAGCCCAGGCCTCTCTCCAGAGCTGTAGTCTCATTAGCCGCCCCACTTTGCAGGCCTGCTTCTCCCTCGCAGTCCCCTTACTGGGAGAAACACCACCTTTTACCTTGTTTCCCAAACCAGAAACCTGGGAGTCATCAGCTCTGCTTCCCCCACCCTGCCTTCCCTGACAGCCAGTCAATCACTTGGCATTGACATCTGCTCACTTCTCTCTGGTTCCCTCTCCCTCTCTTGCTACCCTGGTTTAAGGCACCTACAGGCATGGTCCAGCCACTGCAGCCTTTCCTGGTTCCCTGCCTTCAGAGTAGCTCCCCCAGTCTCTTCTCCCCATGGTTGCCATAGTGATCTTCCTGAAGTGTGGATCCAGTGATGTCACTTACCTCTTAACTCCTCTTTGGCTCCCTATTGCTGTGACGCAAACTGCACGTCCTAAAAGGCAAACAAAGCCCTTCATGATCTGATGTCCCCCTGCCCTCCCTTCGTTCCTATCCCAGAGGTCTACACTGGCATCAAACTAAACTATCTTGAAGGCTCGAATTGGCTTAAAACACACAGATTGGTAAAGACCTGAGCCAGACAGGCCTGGGGTGGAGTCCTGGCTCTACACGACCTCAGATCGGGTATTTTTCCTCTCTGAGTTCCAATCTTGAAAATGGGAATAATAATGCCTAATGCTCGCTCCGAGGATCAGATGAGACAATGTGCGCAGGGTGTTTATCTCAGAGCCTCACCCGCAGGAAGGGCTCAAGAGGTATGAGCTTCCAGATGGTTCCAGCCTCCTCATCCAGAGCGCCCTGCCCCTGTATCACCCCAACGACTCCTTTTCTAACATCCAACTCATGTCACAGCCTTCACAGAGCCTTTCTGGACCCTCTCCCTGGTCCCTGCCCTCCAATGCAATGCCCGCATGCTGCCCGGGTCACGGGCCCATCGCATCAAGTTCTGGGGTCTGTCTCTATCCCCGTGTTGTCTTCCTCTGGGTGGGGAGCATCCTGAGGGCAGAGGCACATGCCTTCTGCCTGCATCCCTGTGTCTGGTCCACGCCAGCACAGAGCAGCTGCCCCAGCAACGCTTGTGAACCAGTGAACACCGGTAGATGCATGGACTCTGGGCATCCCACAGCTTAACTGTCTCCCCCTCCCTTTCAGCTCCTAAACTTGGCATCTCTGGTAGGCTCTTGCTTCTGAAGAACCCTGAGTCACCACAGAACCAGGCAGGGACTGTTTCTGACTCTTGCCTAGGGCCTAGAGGGGTCAAGGAGGAGGGCCGGCCTTGTACCAGCCACCACCAAGGGGAAGAGCATGCCCTAAGCAGCCCCTGCATCAAGGGATGGCAGAGAGGGGAGGAGGATGGTCCAGAGAGATGTGCCTTCCTCTCTGTTTCACAGAGAGGTTAGGCAACTTGCTCAAGCTCACACAGCTAGTCCAGGCAAGAGCCAGGGTTTGAATTCAGGCTCCAGAAGTCATGCTCTTAACTATCCTGCTGTGCTGTTTTCATAGCTTGAGTATCTAGGCTTCCCATGGGCTAGACTTGACCTTGTCCACCTGTCACTCTGCGCTTTGAGCTTTGCAAAGATTCCAAAGGACCCCTTGACTCGTACTCCTCCAGCTTCTGCACATGTGCCCCCAGGGCCCGGTGCTGACTGCCTCCCACCGTGGGTCATTCCAATTTTAGACAGAGCTTCCTGATTGTCTTTTGTTGACCTGGACTCTTCCTTCATGAAGCCTTCACTCAGGGTTCTTCACTCCACTTGTGACCATCAGGTACAAGTTTGCAGCCACTCTTCCCCCGCACACTTCAGCACTTTACAAAGTCGAAGAGAGTGGCCAGAAGTGTCATGGCTTTTCTTCTTCAAGGTCATCATCCCTAGGTCCTCAGCTCTTCCTAAAATGCAGTGGCTTGAGGCTTTGCATCACCCTGTCAGTCTTTGAAAATTACTCTAACTAAGTGTGCCTCACACGAGGTCCCCAGAGAAGAGCACTTTGACCCAGGTGTGGCCCAGCCCACCCAGAGGTGGGGCCACTGTCACTGCGTCTGCCCCATGAATGCAGCCTTAGTGTCCACAGCCCATGGCCTGGTTATTACCACAACCCCATGTCCATCTTCTTTCCTCTTTACCACCTTTGATCTATAGAGAAGGGGACTAGAGCAGATAAACGAGGAGTGACTTGATATCATGGGAAGACCATGGGCTTGGCAGTTCCAGCCCCAGCCCTGCCACCACCTGTGCCCTTGGGATGTGTGAACTTGGGCAGGTCAATTTCCCTCTTTGGGCCTCAGCTTCCTTATCTGTAAAATGGGAGAGCTGGATTACATGGTATATATGACTAGTCCTTCACTTTTGTCCTGGCTAAGGAATGGGAGCCCCTCATAGACAATGGACACATCTCACTCATGCACCACTAGCACCATACGTGTGCTTGTCATCACTGTTCTACTGAGAGCACACTGAGGCTCACAGAGGTCGTGTGACCTGCTCAAGTTTGCATGGCTCTAGTAGGTGGCAGAGCTGGGATTTGGGCCCCAGGCCTCATTGATCCCCAAGTCAGCGGTTCCCCCATCACATCTCACTGCCGGTTCAAAAAGGGAGGGAGGCATTTTGGAGATGGCAGATCGTTTTGAAACACATCCTGGAATAATTCAAGACAGCACAAACCTGATGCTCAATGCATCTTAATAATGTTCTCTGAGTCTAAGAAGGTTCACAACAAGGGGAACTCAGGGAGTCTTCAATTCTGAGAACCTGCATAGAGAAAATGGGCCTAAACTGCAGGGAGAGGGTTCAGTGAGACATAGGGAAAGATGACGGACTCTGTGGGACATTTGACAGACTAAGGAACCCAAAGGAGACCTTTAAGAACAGGGCAGGGGCCTGGCAGCCACATACCACTTAGAAATGGCCTTCCTCAGAATGCTAGGGAAGCAGAATGAGATGAGTGAAAGGCTGGGTAGGAAAGGATCGGATGGCAAATCTGTGTTTGTTGAATGAAATGCGCTTGGCCTGGAGAGGCAGCAGGGCTGGTCCAGGGCACTCAGATCTGGGGTTCTGGATGACTCAGCCTTTCGGACTTGTATTTAAAGAAGGAGAAAGAGAGGATAGAGGATGGAGGTGACTGAGCTACCTTGGCAATTTTCCTGGTGTTGCAGAGCCAAGATGCACCAGGAAAAGTGAAGGGAAGACCATCTAGGAATGGACAAGGGCCTAAGGGCGTGAGGAATGGTTAGATGGATGGACAGTGTGTTCCCCTACCCTCCACACTCCTGGCCCAGAGTCTTGGCAAGCCTGCATGTCACCTGAAATTCCAGGCTCATCCAACAGTGCCACCCAGTGGCCATGTCGGTGAGGTGCCGAGAGGTGCCCAAGGAAGCCAAAACTAGGTGGGCGAAGGGGAAAAGTATCCAGTTGCTCAGAGAGAAAACTGAGTTTCTTCCTGCCTTGGGGGGCATGGTGCTGGGCTCCCCATGGGTCTCTGGGTCCAGGCAGAGCTGTTCTGTAAGAGTCCTGCACACCCCAAAGGCCTTCCTCTTTTCTCTGATCTCTGGCCCTTAGAATCTACTGGGTTAAGCCAGAGCTTCCCTGATCTGCAGATCCCCCAAGCCTCCCTGGGTGTGGGCCTGAAGGGGCGAGGGGGTCTGCAGCCCCTCCTCCATGCCTCCCTTTCTGGGACGATGAGGAGCTGAGAAGAGACGCCAGCTGGCCCTCCCTCTGTGTTCATCTGCTCTTGGCCAAGGTCATGGTTGCTGTCAGGTCAGCACAGTGGGGTCTTTGGGGCAGCAATAGAGGGGCTGGAAGTCACTTCACAATGTGCTGCATACACACCTCTTCTCTTCCAGCTGCACCTTGTCCAAGGTCCATAGTCCATGGACTTCCAGGAACTAAGCAAAATTCTTCCTCTAAGTGAGGTGGGACCCCAGAGTTAGAGGGTAAAGAAGAGGGCGTGGTTCCTAAGAAGACCACAGTAGAACCTGGGAATGAGGGTCTAATGGAAACTCTTCTCTCTGGCTTCTGTGGTACAGATATCTGACAGACGTGGGTATTGTTTCCATTCTCATTCTACAAATACAGGGACTCAAGCTCAGTGAGGTTGAGTAACTTGCCAATGGCCATGTAGCCAAGCCAGTAACCAGGTGCCAGAAGCAGGAGCTGAACTGCGGTCTGTGTGACTCACCACCCCAGCCCTAAACCAGGCATGAGCCAGCACCATGGGGGACCCCCAGAGCCTGGCACTTAGGAGCTACTCCACAAATACGAGTTAGGTAAGTAGCACCTTCTCTGGAGCTGGAGAGAGCAGCGGAACCGTCAGCACTGACTCCAACCTAAGGCAGAATGATCTAGCTGAACTTCAGGAACAAAGTACAAAATTGCCTAAGAAAAGGAAAGCCTTCATGAAAGATGGGGCATCTGCGAGGCATCATTTAAAATTTTTTTTCTTTTTTTTTTGGTGGGGAAGGGTCATTAGGTTTATTTGTTTATTTTTAGTTTTTTAAAAAATGGAGGTACTGGTCTCGTGGAGCTGGAACCCAGAACCATGTGCATGCTAAGCATGTGCTCTGCCTTTGAGCTATACCCTCCCCTTGAGAGGCATCTTTAAGGAGAATGTCCAAAGGGGTGTTGAGTTAAAGATTCGGGCTTTCTGCCTGGGAAATCTGCACACCTCACCCCTACTTCGGTCATCCATTCACTCCCTGCGGAAAGGCTCCCCGGAACAGACTACCTCACACCCGTCACTCCGCACTTGATCATGTGATATTTCTCCTCCTAGCATTTATCTCCACCTGTCAGCTTGCTGCAGGCTTACTCCCCATCATCTTAGTCCCCTACTACTAGATCGCAAATTCCACGAGGAGGGATTTTGAGGATTTTTCTATTTCCGTGTTCCCAGCACCTGGAACACTGTGGTGCTCAACACATAATTGTGAAATAAATGCCCAAATGAGCGGAGGGATTCCAGGTCAGGGGACCACAGGGACATTCACAGAACCGGAGTCACCTGTCCCAGGGATACTGAGACAGGCAGCATAGAAGGACCCAGAGAGCCAGGAAGGATTCTTGGGGAAGACTGGGAGAGACCTCGAATGTCATGCTGAGGAGTCTGATTAATTTTATCCTGGATGCAGAAGGGAATCATTGAATGTCATTTGTGTCAAAGTGTGACAGGGTCCAACCTGGGTTTTAGGAAGATAACTTAGGAATGGAACGTAATTTGTAATGAAAACGTGGTGTAATGGATGATCTGAGAACAGAGGCAGGAAACCAGTAAGGAGAAGTTTTGCTTCTCCTGCTGAGAGACAGGGGACGAAAGGATGGAGCGGTGATGATGGAGGCAAAGCGAAAGCACTGACAGGGAGCCATTGCGGGAGGTCAACAGGCTTCAGGGGTCAGTGAGATGGAGAGGTGGGGGAGTGTGCTAGTGCCTTGGGCCAAGCAGGGGCACAGAGGGTGGTGTGTGCGTGTGCGCCTGCGCGTGGGATCTGGCCCATGTGTTGGGGGATGAGCAGGCAGTTCTGGCAGACTTGGGGGTTTGTGGGGCTGCTGTGACAAGCCTGTCCACTGTCAGCTGGGCCAATGGTAGTGCTGGCCTGATGCTCAGGAGAGAGGTGGGAGGTTGGGGATGGAGAATTCAGAGTCACCATCACAGAGGGGTGCTTGAAGCCAAAGGGGAGAATCCTCCCAGGGAGTGTAGAAGGAGTGAGAAGAGAAGAGATCAGAAGTCTCTAGAACACCCACGTTATGGGGACAGGAAGGGAGGGGAGGGGAGGAGCCAGCAGAGCCATGGTCAGAGGGGCAGAAGGAAGGCCCGGGAGCCAAGGCCCGGGAGCCAAGGCCCAGACGGCTGCATCTGCACTCATTTCCTCCACTGACAGGACTTCACGCGCCATCTGAGTCCCACAGCCACCCTCCCTCCCTCCCAAGCGAGCCCAGGACACAGCGGAGTCCCATCGCACTGGGTCTCTGTTCAGTGTCAATGTTTGTACTACATCAGGGTCAGGACTTCTGCTTCAGGCAGGAAGAAATAAATTATCAGTGGCATCTGTAGAGCTAAAAATAACACTTTTAACAAAACTTGTGAAGTCTCACTAGAGTTTTATTCAAAGTAGTCTTGTCCTTCCTGCCCAGCTGCTTGGAAGCGTGGTCTGTAGGGTAGAGATAAGACCAGTATCCAGATGTGGGTCCCGGGGAGGGCAAGCCAGGGGAGTTTCCAGCAGGGTTTTCCAGGAGGAAAGACCTGAGCTGACAGGATGGGGGCGAGCAGTGCCAGGAGCCTCCCTCTCGGCACTCACTGACCTGAAGGGGGTACACACTTGCAGAAGGTGGGTGATGGGCGCCAAGATGCCACGGGAGCCTGGCTCTGGCGCTGGGTGGCTGTAGGGATGGAGGTACAGGGAGGACTCAGGACTCCGCCCTGGGAGGCAGGGTTCGTCGCTCCCTGCTGAGATGCAGGGGATCCCACACCTCACAGTAGGATAGGTCCAGCCACATGGAACGTGACCTGTCAGGTTGTAATAAAAGATTTTTTCTCCTCTTTTAATTCTTCTCTGGAGTCTGAGGAGCCCAGAATCCCAACCTCCTCTCTGCCTTTGCCGTTCAGTTGAGAGGTGACCGTGGACGATCACTGACGCCTTCAGTTCTTTCTGTTTGGAATTACTGTCCTGGGTAGGCTTTTCATTTGGGAAGCAGAATGGGGGCAGCATGGAGCTCAGTCAGAAAGAGACCCAGGAGCCTTATGAAAGAAACATAAGGAGAGAAGGAAAGGATGGAGGAGCCCCGCTCAGGTACAAAAAGATGTACCTTACATCTTTACTCAGATTTCTCATAAGCAGCGCCAACCTAGCATGTACAGCAGAATTCTCCTTTTTTTACCACCTGGCCCCCTAAACCTGACCCTCTCCCTTGTCTTGAAGCAGCACCACTCCTCACCCTGTTGCTCATGCTCCAGTTTCTGGAGACAGACTTTTACTAGCTACTCAGCAACCCCTATTGTCTCCAATATTCTGAATCTGATGTCTTAGCTCCTCCAGGAAGCCATCCAGGTACCAAACACTCTCCTCTCTCACCTGGGCTCCCAACAGTTCTCCCCACTCCTATCCATGGCTCACGCAGAAGCCAGAGTGATTTTTCAGAGACGTCAATCAGGTTGTGTCATGCCTTTGTTCAAATCCAGTGGTTGTTCACCATCCATAGAACTAAATCCATAGCCCTTCTGTGGTCTGGAAGGCTCTGAACATTTGTGCCCTGGACACCCTTCTGACCTCATTCCAACTGCCCTCCCATGTTCACTCGGCCGGGCCATCTGCCTCCCTGCCCATCCTCAGACCCAGCAAATACATCCCTGGGGCAGGGTCTGTGCACTGGCTGTCCCCACCCCTTGGAAGAGTTGTCTCCCAAACACTCTCATGACTTCCTCTCTTTATGACATCTCTGCTTACATGTGACTTCCTAGGAGATGCCCAGCGCATATTGGGGGAATAAACGAATGAGTGAATGGATGAATGATAATACCTGTACTAACCCTGTGCGTGGCACATAGGAAGCACTTAATAGGATGTAATAACAGCCTGACCTAAGGGTCTCTTGTCTTGGCTTTGAAATCAGCTCCCATTCCCAGGAGTCCTTCCGGATCTACAACAGGGAAGGTGGAAATCAGCTCTGCAGAAAGGAGCCGATGATGCGCGGCCCTTGGCCACCAGAGGGCGCCACACGCGGCGGCGTCTGCATGCTGCGGCACAGGCTGCGGCTGCGGCAAGGCGGGAGGTTGGAGCCACCCTCCCCATACCAGCACCGGAGAGATGGAAAGTGGGTATCCACAGGCCAGGGTTTCTGAAACAGCACCTGGCTGCCTGCGCATCCGCTAACCCAGGTTCCGAGCCTCCCCCCCCCCCCGACTCCCCGTGGAGAGCTTTTTAAATAAAAAGGCAGGTGAGATCTTGAGGGTTAAAATGTGCCCCCCTCATTTGTCAAGCTCCAAACCCCAGCACCTCCAAGTCACCTGAGATCAGATTGCTGGCAACAGTCCCCTCCTCCCCCGGCTCAAATACAGAACCCAGAAACTAGAGCCTTAATTAAGTGACACAAACCCCTCTGCCTGGTACTCCCCTTTGAGCAGCCACCTCCTCCAGAAACAGTGCTCCCAGCCTGTGCAGCCTGTCTTGGGTCCGATCTCCTCCTAGAAGGTCACTGTTCCATGTACACGTCTCCCATCGCAAATGCAGCTGTGCACTGCGATTGTGTGAGCTTCCAGAAAGCAGAATCTGATTTAATGAGGGTCAGGGTGGAGAGGAAGAGAGAAAGAGATTAGGCACTAACTTGGGGAGTACTCAGGGCCAGGAGGCTCCTTTCCGACTTCTCAGCCCCCACACCAAGTCTGACATCTCTAGCATCCAGACTCAGTCCTGTCCTCACACATCCCTTTCTCTTCTCCAGAACCTCCCTCTTCCCCTCTGGATGAGTCCTGTGCGGGTAGGTCCGCTCTGCAGGCTCAGTGCCCGACAGTGCCTTAGAGGTCACCTCATCATCTCCAGGGCACGTCCAACATGCTGGAAACTCACTGCTCACTGCCCCCCACCCCTCCGACACCAGGTCCTCATGTTGTGGTTTGGCGCACTGGGCTTGGTGGAATGTCTTCCTGATGGCACGCAAACTCTGTTTCCCAGGCACAGCTGCCCACGGTCTTGCCTCTCCCACTGCCCCTTCTCAGGGGCTGAACACTTTGCTGTTCAGAATAGGGGCCCTCACTTGGCAGAGGGCCAGAGGCTGGGACTGGGCAGGGCAGGGAGTGAGGCCGTGAACTGCTACTTTTGCCAACAGATGTCCTGAGGTGAGGATGTGGCTGGGAGGTGAGTACAAGGATCAGGGCATGGAGGCATCTGAAGTTGGCGTGGTCACACTCCCAGGTACTCCCATCTTCCACACAACGCCTGCTTTTTGGCCATTCCCACTGAAAGCTTCTTTTAAAATATCCTCCTCACCCACCGCCAGGTGCCCCATGTGTGGGATCATTTTGCTACAAAACAAACTGCTTTCGTTATGTAATGATGAGTGTGCCTATCCACTGTTGACAACGTGAACATTCATAGCGGCTAACATAGCTTCTGGCCATCATGAGAGGCTGTGGACTGCCTCACTGAAGTGTGAGAATTCACCCCAAAGTAAAGCCACTTGACATTCTGATTTGCCTGGGCAGCCTCGTTATAAGTAAAGGTGTGACTTTTCCTTGGGCTTTTTGAAATTCTAAAATAACCAGAGCATCTCAGTATTACCGCCTCAGACACCAATCTCTGGAGATTCCTGAGTGTGAACACTGGCTTTGACATCTGACTTGTTCTTTCCTGCAAAGTCCCACTCCTGAGAATGCTGTTCTTTGCTGGGGGAATAAAGGTTCATTTGCTAATTTTTCACAAGTCTCCATAAAAAATGGATTAGTGGGCTAATTTTAACCATAGCTCTTCCAGGTACCATAATGCATTAGCCCAACAAAATACAGCTGTCTCTGAAACATGGAATTGCATGGACAGCATGATTATAACTCCATTAAAACAACTGGTAGGATTTCCCGCTGTGGCAGAGGGAGGAGATTGGCAAACCTTTGCATCCAAAAATAATATTAAATGGGACAAAACTGTCAAAAAGAATCATTTCAGGGCTGGCTCTGAAAATTGATCAGATAGAAATGACACATTAAGAAATATTTATTTAGAAAAACAAACTTATGCTTACCAGTGGGGAAAGGGGGTGGGGAGGGATAAATTGGGATTTGCAGATGCAAACTATTGTATGTAAAATAGATAAACAGCAGGGTCCTACTGTATAGCACAGGGAACTATATTCTATACCTTGTAGTAGCCTATAATGAAAAAGAACATGAAAAGGAATATATATGTGTGTGTGTGTGTGTATAACTGAATTATTATGCTGTACACCAGAAACTAACACAACATTGTAAATAGATTGTAATTTAATTTAAAAAAGCACTGTTGAACTTCTGGTAAGAACAATTTGAATCTGGGGAGTTCTTGCTCTAGGCGGCCCCCCTCCCTCCAGACTTCGGAGATATAGAGCTACTGGAGTGTGGCTGGCTTTATGAAAACCAGCAGCTTCACTGACCTCATTCAGAGGCTGTCTTGATTTGGAGAGGAGGACAAAGGTTCCAAGTTCAGCAGAATTTTCAGTGAAAGTAGCAAATTTGGTAGAAGACAAATGGGAAAGCCCACAGCCCTGCTTGCTTGAAGTTTCATGCTGCTTGGGGTGGGCAGCTGATCAGTAGAGTACCCAGAAACTTAACAGGAAAATCTGGAAATAAGATAGCCACAGAGAGCCCAGATAAGCTCTCCACACATCTCTGGCTGGCCGGAATTCTGTGCTCATGCACAAGCAAGTCCTGGGAGGATCTGGTAGAAAATAAAAGCTGACTTAAAAGCTGACTTAAAAGCCTGCCTGAGCTTTGAATGTGCTCCCAACCCACACCGAGATCCATTGGTAGAGGGTGGAAGCCATACTGACCCAAGGTCCCTGAGCACAACTTCTGACCAACTACTGGCTGATCAGTAAGCTATGTAGACACAGGGGTGATCCCTTCAAAAACGAGCTTTTAAAAAAAGGTAAGAATAAGAAAAAAACTGAGCAGACACATCAATGGCAGCACAGGGCAGAGAGACAGATAGATTAAGTCCAAGTAAGTTATTCAACAAAACTAAATGAAACAAAACCAGGAAAAATCCTTGGAGGAAAAAAATCTAAATCCAGTGTTGCTACAAAATATTATCTAAAAATGTCCAGTTTTCAACAAATTATAAGACATGCGAAGAAATAGGAAAGTGTGTTCCATACTCAAGGAATAAAAAAGTTAAAAACTGTCTTTGGTGGGCCCAGATATTGGATTTAGCAGAAAAAGTTTTCAAAGCAGCTGTTATAAATGTTTAAAGAATTAAAGCACGTGAAAAGGCTTAAAGGAAAATGTGACAATGGCTCAACAAGTAGGGAATCTGAATAAATAAATAGAAACTGTAAAAAAAATACATGTAAATTCTAGGATTGAAAGTACAATAATTGAAATAAAAAATTCACTAAATAGGCTTATTTGAGATGTCAGGAAAAAAGAACTAGTGAACTTTAACGTAGATCAATAGAAATTGTCCAACGTGAAGAACAAAGAGAAAAAAAGTGTGGAAGAAAAATGAACAGAGCCTACAATATCTTTGGAACAATAGTCACTGTACCAAAAACATGTGTAATAAAACTCCCAGAAGGACAGGAGAGAGATTAAGGGCAGAAAAACTTTGAAGAAAAAATGGCTGAAAACTTTTTAAATTTGATGAAAAAAAAACTATAGATCCAAGAAACTCAGTAAACCCCAAACACAAAGAGATCCACACGTAGACACATCTTATTCAAAGGGTGGAAAGCTCCCCAAAAAATGAAAGAAAAGAAAATCTTGAAAACAGCAAGAGAAAATGGCTCCTTACACAGGGAAACAAAGATATGATTAAAAGCTGACTTCTGAGAAATAGTGGAAACCCAGAGGCAGTGGAATGATATATTCAAAGTGTTAGGGGGAAAAAAAGGTAAAAAAGAATTCTTTATCTACTCAAATGTTCTTTAAAAATGAAGGCAAATATAACTAAGAATGATTTTTAAAAATAATACAAAAATATGAATTAAAAAAGAAGAAATCGAATGCATCAAAGTTTTGGAATGCCATTAAAGCAGTACTTAGGAGAAATTTATAGTATTGTACGCCGATATTAGAAAATGTTTCAAATCAGTAACCCCAGTTACCACCTTAAGAAACTAGAAATAAGAGAGAAAATGAAACCCAAAATAAGCAAAAGGAAGGAAATAAAGATTAGGATGGAAATCAATAAAATAGAAAACAGAAAACAATAGATAAAATCAATGAAACCAAAATCTATTCTTTGAGAAAAAATCAATAAAATTGATGTATCTAGTCAGTTTAACCAGATAAAAAGAGAAATAAACAATGCCATAAATGAGAGAGATGATTCTGCAAACATTAAAAAAATAATAAAGGAAAATCTAGTGAACAACCTTATGCCAATAAATTCAACAACTTAGACTGAATGGATAAATTTTTTGAGAGACACAAACTACCAAAGCTCACACAAGAAGGAATAAATACTCCCAAATACCCTTATGCTTATTAAAAACATAAATTTTAAGTTGAAAACCTGTCCACAAAGAAAAGTCCAGGCTCAGATGAATGCTACCACATAAGTTGAGGAAGGAATAATTCTCCACAAACTCTTCCAGAAAATCAAAGAGACTACTTCTGTCATTGTCCTGATACCAAAACCAAAGACATCACAAGAACACTACAGAACAATATGCTTCATGAATGTAAATGCAAAACTGGAACACAAATGTATCAAATCCAATCCAAAATAATTTTAAAAATGATAATACATCATGACCAAATGGGGTTTATCCTAGTAATGAAAGTTTGTTTCAAACTTCCAAGAATCAAAGTAATTCAACATGTTAAAGAAATGACAAAGAAAAAGCATATGCTTATCTCAACAGACACATTTGAAAAAATCTGATACCCATTCCTGATAAGATCTCAGTAAACCAGGAATAGAAGGGAGTTTTTCAACCTGGTAAAATGTATCTATAAAAAACCTTCAGCTAGCATCATATTTGATGGTGAACTGAATGCCTACCCCCTAACATCAAGAAGATAAAGATGTCTCCTCTAACCATTTCTATTCAAAATTCTACTGGATGTGTATGACTGAAACACTACACTGTACACTAGAAACTGACACAACATTGTAAACTGACAATACTTCAATTTAAAAAACTCAAAAAAAAATTCTACTGGAGACTATAGCCAGTGAAGTAAGGCAAAGAAAAAAAAAGCATCCAGATTGGAAAGGAAGAAGTAAAATTATCTGTATTCACAGATGACGTGATTATCTATGTAGACAATCCAGTAGAATAGACAAAAAAAGCTACTAGAATTTATAAGTGAGTTTATCTAGATGTCAGGGTTTTTTTCACTGTCACAAGATCAGTGAACAAAAATTAACCATATACTAGCAAGAAATAGAAATAGAAATTTAAAAGGTCATTTACAATAGCATTAAAATATAAAATAGAGACAACTCTGATAAAAGATGTGAAAAACTCACACACTGAAAACCACAAAACATTGCCGGCATAAAGACCTAAATAGAGGGACATATTACATCCCAAAGTTGGAAGAATCAATATTGCTAAGATGTCAGTTCTTTCCCAAATAATTAATATATTGAATACAATCCCAATTAAAAACCTGGCAAAATTTTTGACAGAAATTGACAAGTGGGTTCATATGGAAATGCAAAGGGCCTTAGAATAACGAAAATAAATTTCAGAAGGAAGAACATAATTAGGAGGCTAACACTATCTGATTTCAAGTTTTATTTTAAAGCTTCAGTAATAAAGATAATATGGTACTGATGTCAAGATAGGCAAATAGAATCAGTGACTAGAAAAGAACGTCCAGAAATTGACTTACATATATATGGACATTTTTTATAAAGATGCAAAAGCAATTCCATGTAGAGAGGATAGTATTTTTAACACATGAAGCTGGAAGAATTGAATAGCTATATACAAATATGTGAATGTAGACCCTTTCCAATACCATAAACAAAAATAAACTAAAAATGGATTACAGACCTAAATGAAAGAGTTGCAACTATACAACTGCTAGAAGGAATGCAGAAAACTTTTGTGATCTTGTGACATTGGGTTACTGGAAAATTTCTTAGATATGACCAAAAAAGCATGACCTACAAAAGAAAAAAATTGATAAATCAGATTACCAACATTAAAAATATTTGCTCTTTAAAGACACCATTAAGAAAATGAAAATCTGTGTGAAACATTACGATTCAAAACAACAACCACCACAACCAAAAACCCCTTATTTTTAAAGTTCACAATTAGTGAGTGTTAAAAACACATATACGACACACAGACACTTTGAAATGTCACTCCTGTTGTTCACAGGATCAGGTACAAACTCCTAAGTCTGCACTTAGCAATCTTAGTTTCCCAGCTTCCTCTCAGCCCTCAGCCCTGCCCAGGCCCCAGGCTCCAGCCAGACCAGGTTGGTGCTGAGTCCCTGAGGACACCACGCGCTCTGGGACCTGAGTCTTTGTTCTTTCCACCTCCCTGCATGGAATCCCACCCCTTCTCACTTACTAGTATCCATGAGCCTCTGCCTGCTTCCCCTGTGAAGCTTTAATAATCGGAATGTAACGAGGATGGAGATGACGACCCCTGGTTCCCCGGGACCTCCTGCACTAGACGCCACAGGCAGTGCTTCACTGCATCTCATTTAATCTCCCCAAGAACCCTGTGAGGGAGGAATTGTGCTTCCTATTTCACACACAGGAAACTGACCGCAAACGTCATGCAGCACCATGACCCAAACCTTGATGTACTTGGTGACATAGGCCTGGTTTGAAATTTCCACTCAGCTCCTTCTTGGCTCTGTGATTTTAGAAATCTACATTATTCACAGAAGCTTTAATCTAATGATCAGCAAAATGTGAATAATAAAAACGCCTACTTTAAGGAGTTGTTAAGGATGAAATGAGACACTGAAAGAAAACACTCAGCACACTGCTTGGCTCACAGTAAGTGTTCAGTTAACGGCCAGTCACAAACACCCTGTAATTCCAGATTCTTTCTACTGCCCCATGTTGAAATCTCCCTCCTTTAGGTGTGATGTCCTGACCACCTAAGCCTCTAGTTTACACCAACAAGAGTGTGGGAGCTAATGCCCTGCTATCTCGACCTCCGTCTGCTTGTCCTTATCTCATCAATTAGCTCATAAGGGCTTCAGGACCAGGACTAGCTCCTGGGCTTCTCTGTGAAGCCCGCACTTAGTAGATGCTCAATTAATGTGTAATGATTAACTAAATCTGAAGAAAGAGAGCAGGGAAAGAAAAGACAAAAGGTGAGAGAAGAAAACTAAAATAAAATTGGAGACATTCTAGAACTAATTATAGAAAATGTCAGTGCCAGACTTGGGTTGGGGAGGAAATGAGAGAGGCAGAAACTCCTATGAGGTGGACAGGAAGTGAACTAGCAAGTACAGGAATGGAAAAAGAGGGTATTGAAAGCAGAGCAAATGTTGAAGCAAATGTTTATATTTAGAGGGACCGCTCTTGGGCAATGTTGAGTTTCCCCTTTTCTTGAAGTCAATATGAGTGGATGATTGAAATGAGATGAAAAAGCCACTGCTAATTCCCAAGTGCTTTAACCAATGAAACCTTGTCATTTGGAGATGATGGTGATGGTTGAAGGGGTTTTTAACTGATCACAGGCCGCACATGTGCCCTGATGGGGGGATAGGCAGCGTGCAGCCGGGAGCAGTAGTGGGCACGGGTCACACAAAAGCCAAGAAGCAATCCCCCGCTCTGTCCTCCACACCGGGCTTGTCCTAATTGGGAGCTGGCTTCTCAGTGTTGATCCATGGACTTTACAGAAGAAGGAGAAATGGGAAAGAGTCTAGCAAAATAGGTGAGAAGTGAAATGTTCTCCCCTTCTTCCATGTTCCCCATCTGAAATCCCAACCATCCTTTAAGGTCTGCTGTGAAGAATCCTCCTGGGTATCAGAGCTGACCTGACCTTCCTCCGATTTCTTACAGCTCTGGTTTCTACTCAGTGACAGGATTCACCCCCTGCTATTTTGTATGAGAAGGATGGGAGGGAATGGCTTCATTCACCCCAGTCTGTGAGCTCCTTGAGAGTAGGGACCCATTTATTCACATCCATACTGTCTTAGGGGGTATCCAGTGCTTGGCACCTGGTGCCTGGCATGTAATGGGTGCCCCACAGACTCAAGTTGGTTGAGTTTTCTTTATAGAGGATTGGACAAGAGAGATGAATTGAAAGGATGCAGAAGGCCAGATGAGATGCCCCACTGCAGTGCCCTTGTGGTACCCCAGACTTCCCACATCTTACCTCCAATCACACAAGAGTCTCTTGAACATTTTAAACCCATCTCCCCCAACCAGATCCTTGAGGGCAGAGATGGACTGACACGGGCTCGATGTAGGCACAAATGCTACAGTGGTGATAGGAGACTGCTGAGTGAGTGGACACAACCTCACAGGGTGCTGACTGACTTAGAGCTCAGCAGAGCCCATTGCTCTGGGCATGCTAGTCTTGTCTTTCAGAATCAGGAGCACATCCCTGACTACAGGACTCCCATGCTCTCCTCAGGCTTACATTTCCCAGGCCAGATCCTTGAGGATCTTCAAGAGTGGCTCTCAAACTTGGCCTCCTGGGGGAGCTCTTAAAATTCCTGGTATCCAGGTCACATTTCAGGTCGATTAAATCAGAATGTCTGGGATGAGAGTCTGACATCAGGGATTTTAAAAGATCCCCAGGCAATCCCAAGGGTTTTAGAACCACTTATTTGGGAAGTGCATTTTTGTTATTGAAATTGAATGTCTTAATAAACCAGAAAATTATATTAACAAGGCCACCCATGCCTCTGACACAACAGAAATGGAGGTACTGCCCATCACAGGACATTTATTAAAGAGCCGAGAATCTGGTGTGTTGACCAGAATTTGTCCAGATGCTGCTAACCTTTGAAGAACACCCTGAGAAGTAGGCTCCACTAGGTATCTCCTTCTAAACACAATTGTTCTCACTTTTCCCTGCGTGTTTCAGCATTTGGTTATTTGTTGCCACGTGCTGGATGAAGTGCATGTGTTTTAATCAAACGGACTCAAGAGTTAGTGAACATCTGTAAGTACTTTGTATTTTTCCTCCTTTTTAGGGCACTCATCACAATTACAGTTCACTAATTACTATGGAATTATTTGCAGCACTTCTCTTTTCCCCTCCAAGGGGCATTCCCCTCCAGGCCACAGTGTCTAGCATATGATATGTAGTGAATGCTCAATAAATACTCACCACGTGACTCAATGAATTGCTCAGTTTCAGTTCCCTCTCCCATTAAAAGAAAATCATACTATCCTCACTTCGGGGTTATTATGAGAAGTAATTTAGATAATATACATAAGCACCTGCTGCATGGTAGGCATCCAACAATTGTTAATTCATTATTATTGTCAAGAAAATACTAAGTGCTACTCTGTGCCAAGCCCTGTGCTAACTGGTGGCCAAAAAGGGGCGACTGAAAGTGCAAAGAAATTGACCCTGTTAGAAGAAGTAAGGATTTGAGGAACCCCCAGTGTCACCACCTCTTCCTTCACTCCCCAGAGAGCCTCAACAAACTCTAGCATGCACCCGCCACACCCTCCCTCCCCGGCCACACCCTCTTCAGCAGGTCCTAGAACCACTCAGACTGGCCTTCCATTCCACCACCACTAGATGGCAGCACAAAGCCCATGGCCTGCTGGGGCCAGGGTAAGCCTGGGACAGTCAGTCATCAAAGCCCTGCACAGGGTCTCTGTGTGAGAAGGAGAGGACCCAGCCCTGCCCCCTGGCCTTGGTATACTGTTGGGGAGTTGTAATGGTTGCTTTGGGATTGGCCCCTTCTTATCCATTTCCAATATCCGGAGTCTAGCCCCTTATCCTGGGGTCACCTCACACCTGCAGGGTCCAGGGCACCTTCCTTTTACCTCCATTCCCTTACAGATTGCTTTCATGAAAGTTCAGAATTCCCTGCTTGGCTCTTAAGAGACCCTCATTAAAGGTCACCTTCTTACACCTTGTTACACTCAACATGGCCTGTGGTTCATCCCCTGTCCTCCCTGCCTTTGCTCATTTCATTCCTTGTGTGATGATATCCAGGCCCCTATTTGCTGCCCTCCTCTTCTCCCACCTCCTTGAAAACCCAGCTGAGCGGTCACCTCTAGGAAGTCTTCCAGAGTGACACCGGTTGATGGCTTACTTTTCTGTGTGTCCCATCAACACTTCCTTTCTTGGTAACTACTCTTGGTTTCAGGTTTGGGTTGACCTGTTTGCATAATGCTTTGTCAGCCATCTTCAGGTGTTTCCTGTCACCCCAGCAAGGAAGGGCAAGAATGAGTCTTTCTTTCAAAGAAAAAAGACAAGCCCTTTCTCAGTGCCCTGGCCTGTACCCTTACTAGTCCTTAATAGCCCTCAATAATCAAGCCCTTAATAGTCACTGATGGGTGAAGGGAGAAAGAAGGAGGCCAGTGAATGATGGGTGGGAATAAGGAGAGTGGGTACCCTGGAGAGAAGCTTAAGGTCAAATAATCCACATTCCCCCATGCCCCCAAGACTCCTTGGTGAATGGACAAGAAGGAGGGCACTGAAAAAGACAAAAGTGCCAGAGAAATTGGATTTTTATTCTTCTTGGAAATTCAGTGCCTCGATCGTTTCATTCATTCATTTATTCATAACAGTGTCTTGAGCAGTGACTGGCCTATAGGTCCTAGGAAGACCCAGGTAAGACCCAGTGCCAGTCTCCAAGGCCTCAAACCTCATGGGGAGACAGGCTAGTGAACAGCCAATTCCTGAAGGGCAGGAGGGGTGCCACTGGAGGGGAAAGCAAGGTGCTGTGGGAGCACAGAGGGAGCAGGGGTTGGGGAGGCTGTGGAGGCTTCTGGAATCAATGGCTGGGAGCTGAGCATTGAAGGACCAATGGGAGTTAGTTGGGCATGGGGAGAGTTAGGAAGAGGAATCAGCACTGGTGAACGTATGAAGGGAGACAACAGGAAGATTTAAGGGAACTTTAAGTCTTTCATCTTGTGCATCATGCTTTAGATGGAGCGTAAGTTACAAGAAATAGAAAAGAGATGCACTGGGAGGGGAGCAGGGGTCAGATCTCACAGTCTGGAAGTCTTCTCTAGGGCTATTTGCACTTTGCTTTGTTTTTTGTTTTTTGGGTTTTTTTGAGGGGGAGTAATTAGGTTTGTTTAGTTATATATGTATTTATGTATGTATTTTAATGGAGGCACTGGGAATTGAACCCAGGACCTTGTGCATGGTAAGCACCTGCTCTACCACTGAGCTATACCCTTACCTCCAGACTTTACTTTGAAAGCAGGGAGGCTCAAGGGACTTTATGCAGAGGGATGACATGATTGAATTTTCCTGTTGAGGGTGTGGGGGCTCCTCTGGCTGCGGGTGGTGATGGCCTGGAGGGAGCAGTGCAGGTGGTGGGAGGTCAGCGGGGAAGCTGCTGCAGTGTCCAGGCAGAGATGATATGCGTGTGAACTGGCAAGAGATATTGCATGGATGGAGTCATAGGCTCAGTGATCTGTGTGGGCCTCGTAGAGTCTGAGCGGCCCGTGGGATGCCCGAGTGAGAAGCGCACTGGGATCGGGAGGTTCCTGCCTGGAGCTCAGGATGTAGGATTTCTGGGCTGGATCCTGAGGGAGATCTGGACTCTGTACAGGTGAGGCCTCTGACATGGATGAGGTGCACTAGGGACAGGGAGCAGGCAGAAGAGGAGAGAAAGAAGAAGGAACATTTAAGGGCCTAGAAGAGAGGGAGGAGCCACACAGGGGATGGAGAAGGCGTGGCCAGAGATACAGAAGGAAAATCAGGGGAGAGGGGTGCCTCTTGGATGGAGGCGGGCTCGGTAGTGGCACAGGCAGCTAAGGTCAGGCAGGGTGAGACTGACCGCGCACTTGGAGTCAGCGACGCGGGGGCTGCAGTTTCAGTGGAGTAGTGTTGGGCAAAGGCCAAGTCCATGGATAGAGCAGTGAGTGGGAAATGAGGGAGGGGAAGGACTCAGAGTCACCTTCTGAAGAAATCTGAATACAAAGGAAATAATGAAAATACGTGGTAGTGGGAGGAAATGTCATATTGAAGAAGTGTCCTGTTGGAAGTTTTGGGGTGTTTTTAGATGGAAGAAATTTATGGAGGAAAATGGGTCCAGAATGAGTAGTCGAGGATGCAAAAAAAATAAGGAAGAGAATTCCTAGAGGGAGGACATAAGAGGGAGATTCAGAGCACAGGCGGGGGGAGCGCGATCAGCTAAGACCTGGGACACTTCTTTGATGAGAGAGAGAGAGGCCAGGCTGGGCTGGGATTGGCTTAGGCTGAGAGTGAGGGCTGGATGAAGTCAGGGGACTCTGGAGCCTGGGACAGAAAGACATTCACCAATGCAAACCGAGATCTATCCAGAGCCTGCGGGGAAGGAAGGATGGGGCAGAACTTCTGGTCTTGGGGCTGAAAATTTAGCAAGAAAATACTTAAAGCAATAATCAAGGGCTCTGGGCCACCTCTTGGCAGGAGTGAAGACTGGAGGTGGCTGATAGGTTTAGAGAGAAGAGAGTAATCACGAGTGGAAGGTGCCAATAATGATGCAGAGACAAGGTGTGGAGGGATTCGGGGCGAGAGAGCTTGAAGCCTGGGTGAGAGTGGGACGTTTGAGTTTAAAATTCCCAAGCAGTAGGTCTCATCGAAGTCCAGGATGTGGCCCTGGGTGGGTTGCCCAAGTGGAGTCAAGGTATAGGATCCTGCAGGGGAAGAGGTCAGAGGTGGTGGATGGACAGTGCCCAGGAGCCTGGACATCACAGTGATGCCTGGACTTGAGGGGACGCCCGGGGGCCAGGTGCCAAGGCTTTCAATGACTGGGGAAGGGCCAGCCTATTGACAGACGACTCAAACGGAAGGGAAGCTGGTGCTGCAGCCAGGTCCAGGAGCCTCATTACAGGGATTAGCGCAGGAAAGCTGAGGGGAGTGGCTCTGAGGAGAGGGGTCTGGGGAACAGTAGCCTTCACCGCCTCCAAGGGCAGCAACTGAGTGCTGGCGGAGGAGATAGGCTTCCTTAAGGTAAGGCGTGCAGGAGCATCATTGGCAGGTGAGGAGGGTTCAGGTGCAGGGCTGCACCTAGGAGAGAAGAGAGCCGAGGGAGGGAAATAGGACACCAGAGCAGTGTGGGGTGAGAGGAGGTTGAGCAGGACCTGGTTGCAGGGGGGAGGCCCCTGGTGCTGCCTTCCCTCCCAGGGCTCTGCCCCTCCTTCATCCTCGCCTCCTCTTTCTCTTTGTGCTCCACTCCCACAGCCGAAATAAAGCACCTCTCTGTGGCATTCGAGCCGTGGCCTGATGATGGCTCCGTGGCTAAAACCGCAGGAGAAATGCAGAGCCTGTGGGATGGTGGGGGTCGGGGGTGGGGAGAGTGGAAGGGCCCAGGTACAGCCTGACAGGCGCCTGCCTACCGGATGGGAACTTTCGTCTGGATCCCCGTTCTCTGAGGCTCTGTTCTGCTGAGACCTTGCAATATTCTGGATGAAGTTTGAGCAAGAGAGCCCTCAAGAGGCCACTGGACCAAGCCCCAGCCTTAGGACAGCTGAGATGAGGGGCTGGTCCGAGCACAGGCAGCTACCAAGTGGCTGAGACAGAATTAAAATGAACTTAGAGTGTATTCACTTACTCCTTCCACCTGCAGGAGCTGCCATTTGTACAGATGTTTTAGTTCACCGAGAGCTAGGTTTACACACCCTCTCTTCTGCGGCTGAATTTGTAGTACGGATTTAACATGTGACCTGGGGAGATGTACGGCATGTCCTCTGGGCCTCACTTTCCCCCTCTGTACAAAGAAGGACTGAACCAGAGCAGTGGGTTTTCAACCGTGTCAGGTGAGCCCTGGGAATTCAGTGGAAGAGGCTAAGAAACCCCTGGGGGGCGGAGGGGATCATGGGGAGTCTGAGTAAGGATGGTTCCCGGCTCCGCCCTGGTTCCCACCTGAGCAGCTGCCCTTGGACCTGCCTGAATACTGAGGTTCTTTCTGCATGAGAATGTTTGGAATGAAGATTCAGCTACTAAAACAATGGTAGAATTTGTGGTCTTGCCTAGTCATGACCCTGCGTGAAGACCTGTCACTTTGTGCTGTATGGTGTGTCGCTGGTGATGTGTCCAGTCTGCAGGCCCCCGTCAATGTGAATGCCTAAGCACTTGGGGGTTGCGGGGCACACAGACAACTCCAGGACCTCCCTGCACTGTGCTCGGTGGAAAGCTGATGCTCTTTGCTGGTGGCTGAGATGCCCTCTCAGAAATCTGCTTTTACTGGGGTGGTTTGATGGGCTGAAAGCTTGGGTGCTCTATAGTAAACCTGCTGATAAATTACATCCTGTGTCTAGCGAGCAGGACAGACCGGTCCCGTAGCCAAGGGACAAAGCCTGGACCTGTTCTTTGTCACCTGGCACCAGCTGGAATCCCTCGTCGCCGGGCTAGCAGCTGTGAAGGATCATTTGGCCACCGGGAAACCTTCCCAGCTAGGACCTTTTAGAGAATCTGTGCCAGAGAGATGACATCTGTGAGTCACTGCTCAGGGGAAAACCCAGCTGCTCAGTTCAGTCCCGGCCCCAGCGGAAGGCCGGGTGGCAGGGCGAGAGTAGAGGATGGGCTGCTTTGCTTTTCTCAGTTTCCACAGCAGCTCGCCAGATCTGCATTTCCCCATTTCATAAGGGAAGTTGGCAGGTGGGACTGGAACCAAAAGAGGCCCCCACCTTGCGGCAGATGGTGAAGCCCACGGCTGTCAAGTGTGGAGGGTTTGGGCTGAAGTTATTCCTCTGACCCTCTAGGTTCTCGCCTTTGACTCATCCCCTTTGCTTCTGACCCATGGCGCTCTAGCCAGGCTTTGAGTCCTCACGTGGTATGTCTAGGCAGTGAGTATTAAGCAATGGGCAAATCTTAGAGTGAGTGTGATGAGTCATAGAAAAATCTCCCCAACTATTGGGAGGGTGGGGTTTGTTTCACAACTCAGTGCGATGGATCCTTGGTGCCATGGGCTGCCTTCTCTGAAGGGAAGATTAACCAAGTGTGGGCCTGACAGCCATAGGAGTTAGAGGGCTAACCCGGGAGCAGTGCTTGTGAGGACCGGGGTGATTGTTCAGCACCCTGGTGGGGAGGGGCTGGTAGTTGGGGACGTCACTCCCCATAACAGTGACGACCAACACTGAGGAGGGGCGCCAGGATCCCTTCACTTAACCTGAGGCAAATCCTCAGCTGCCAAAGAGGCCAAGTGACTTTGGGTTCCATTCTTGGACGGGTCTTGTTGGGCAGGGAGCTAGACTTGCTCTGTAGGGCACAGACCAGATGTGAAGGGTAGGGCTCAGGTCCAAGCAGTGGATTTTGGGGAGTCTTGGGAGCAGGTGGGAGTGTGTCTGGGGACAGCATAAAAAAGATCTTGCAAACCAGCCAAGAGGGGATGCTTGAACGGGTTGGGGTATTTAGGGGAGAATTCAGGAGAACAGTGTTTTGGAATCCCGGGTGATTCTGATGGCAGAACTGAGGCCAGTAGATTGAAATAACAGGAAGAAAAATTCCAGTTGGGCAGAAATACATCTATCTGATCATTTTAAGACAGTAAATCCCAGCGGTTAAGACTCTGGGCTCTACAGTAGACTTACAATGGGCACGGTCAGGAACCTGCTCACAGATGTGGTTATGAGACCTACTCAGTGTTGGCCTGCACCATGATTTTAAAAAAGTTGTATCAATAATCAGTACAAATTGGGAAATTATGTTCACAAATCCCTATTTATAACCTCTTGGAAAATCTAAAGGTCTGATCACCCAGGTTTATATTCTCTCATGAAGTAAGAAATGGAGCCTGGGTGGCAGTTGCCTCCTCTGAATAAGGAAGTTACACACCAGATCATCACAGATGCCACCTCCCTCTGTCTTTCTTAGACCGGCACAGTTTCACTGATCCCCAAAGGGGCTGTAGTTCACAACCCTGATCTAATTAAGAGCTCAGAGTTTACATTTTGGCTTTGCCACTTTTAAGCTATTGTGATCTTAGACAAAGGAGCCAACTTCTCTAAGCAAGACTTTTCATCTGATCTGGAAACCATAACAGTACTTACCTGGTAGAGTTAGAGAAGCGGCCAGCACAGAGTGTGGCACAGGATGAGAGTTCACCAACTTTTAGCTGCTGGGGAGCTATCCAGTAGCGGAAGGGGCGGTCTCATAAAGCTTTGGGGGCTCCGTCACCAACACTGGGCTTGAAGAAGCCAGGGACTGCTAAGGATGGAGAGCCACCAAGAGTCTCTGAAATGAACGGGCCATACACCAGCTCTCCTTGAAACTATCCCAATGACCAAGTCAAAGGTGCTGATTTAGGGCTTCCCTTGATGCTCTTTAAAATCAGATTGGATCTGGAAAAAAAAATTTGAGGAATAGAAAAGAATGTGTCCCTTAGCGTAACTTACGCCCACTTGGGAGGCTGTTGTACGCTAAGTAGCAGGAGGGGGGAGGGGCTCCAGCCCTAGCTGGCGAGGAGGTGGGAGCACCCCCCGCCACTTCCTTTTCTGCTGCAGGGTTACTTGGTGCTCACTGGCAGCACTTCCTCCCTTGGTAGCTGGCACGGGTTCATCAGTCAGCTCTGCAGGCAGCTGAACCCACCCCCATCCCTTGGCTCTCTGATTGAGCATTCAGTACGTTAGGACCTGCCTGGGCCCTGACTCTTCCCTGGGGTGGGGCCTGGGTGGTGTGGGTGCTCTTCAGGAGGTCTGAACCTAGCCTGATGAGAGATGCTTTGGTGGCTGGTTCCCACTGGGCTCTGAGAGCATTATGGAGTGACTGAGAGATTTGGTTCTATATCTGAAGCCTCCATGTATTTCCTGACTCTGGGAACTGAGTCTGCTTCATGTCCTTGGGATGATGAGCAAGGAGCAGATACTTCCTTCTCAGGGAGGTATCAGAGGAGAGGAAACAGGAGGCTGTGAGCACAGTAGTACAAGGAAAGAAGGTCCCTGGGCAGAAGCTTGGGGAGAGAGAGAGAATCACCAGTTCTAGAGGCCACAAGGAGGCAGCCTGTGGGGATCAGAGGATGGTGGCTAAGATGATAATGTGTGCCAAGGACTAGCAGGTGAAGTGGGGTGACTTGAATGAGCTGGGGAATTCATGCTCTCAACCTGCTTCCCTCACTGTGTCTCCACTCCTCCATTCTCCATTCTCTTTTCTTGTTGGCATTCACTGTGGTCTTGACACCTAAATTTTGTTACAGCCAGAGAGCAACTGTGAGTGACCTGCCTGCTCACCTCAGCCCTAGGTGGGGTTTCGTGAGCTTGCATCTCCCTTCTGGCTGGCCTGGAGAGAACGGAGCAGCAGGAGGCTGGTGCTGATGCTGGTCCGAGCCCAGCATCATTTGACCAAGCCCTGACTTGGCAGGCTGACTTATCCAGATGTCAAGTCTCAGGCTCTCTGGTGCCTGTGCTTGAGCTAATTGGTCTCCTTGGAGAAGATTTTTGGCCTCTGCCCTCTGGACACCTCTCCTGGGGAAGTGGCCTTTTCTTCAGTCTTGGCCTTTGCACCAGGCCTTTATGGCTGCTGAGTATCATTCCAAGCCATGTCTAATGGCCTCTGGCTTGGATCTGAGAAGCTGGAAAGTCATTCTGACAGTAAGTCTAAATTAAGTATTAAGTCTGGGAGAGTTTCACGCGCTTCATAGCATGACCTCGTTGGGATATTTACTTGCTGTTCTCCTGGTTCCCCCAAATTAATAATTGATTAAATCCTGTTTTGACATTCCGAACTGATTTGCTTACATTTTACCGACCTGCACCTGCTCTGGGAGAGACTGGGTGTGTGTCGGGGCAAACGACAGAAGCTTTAAAGGAGACACATGGCTTGTGAACTGACTTCATACCATGAAAATACAATTCAGCCCTAAAACTGTGGATCGTCCACTCTGTGACAAGCCCTAGATTAGACTGAAGTGACAAAATAAAATCATGGGAGCTACTGTCTACTCTCAGGAAGTTTGTGTTGGGGAAAAAATAGCAAATATAGAAACACCAGCTAAATAGCAGAATGCAACTCCACCCCCTGCCCCATATACTCACACTCAAATACACATCTGTACAGGTCAGGTCATACATATCATGATCAACCCAGGCTGTGGGTCTTGAGATTTTGGCCATCAAAACCTACAAGTAAAATCTCCCCCTTTTAAATCTGCTTTTCGTGATTGCATTGTGGTCAGAGCATGGGTTCTGGAGCTGGAGGGTCTGAGTGAGAATTTGGTTCCCTCCATTCTAGTTATTTGAGCTGACACATGTCATTTAACTTCTCTGTGCTTCAGTTTCCTCATCTGTAAAATGGGGATTACAGTATCTACTTTGCAGTGTTGCCGAGAGATTCGGAGAAGTTGAGACCGGTGCGTGTGTAGAACAGCACCCTACGCGCGGACAGTGCTCCGTAGATGTGACCGCTGTTCCCAGGATCTCACTGCTTGCAGAAGCTAATGGCTGACATTCAGGCCATCGGGGAACACAGAGGCTCAATTTTAAGATGGGGAAATGGCACAAATAAGAGAATCTTTCCTGGTTTCAGGTGAGGCAAGGGCCCTGGAAACTTGGTGCTTCCCACACAGCTGCTGAGTCCCAGCTCAATTTCATTCGTCAGACACGTAATGAGGATCTGCCACGTACAAGTCAGGTAAGGGTTGTGGGAAAACAGAGATGCTTGAAGCATGGAATTCATTGGCTACTTCAGAAGGTGAAGCCAATAAGCAGATAAAACCAGAGTAGAACATGATAGTTACTACAAAAGCTCAAGAAGCCTCATTACGTTAGGCAGGGAGGTCAGGAAAGACCTCACGTGTGTTGGAGGAGGTGCGGCAGGCAGGTATCAGGACCTGCATGAGTCAGAGCACAGAGGTAGGAAGGCTTGGCATGTATCTGAGAACAGCACAGTGGCTGGTTTGGTGGGAGCAAACCACGGTGAGATGGGTTGATTTGGGCTACCAATGGAGAGATGAAATGCAAAGATGGAGTGAGAATTGACTTCACCAACAGACGGTGGAGGGCCACCAAAGGTTTTTGAACAGGGTAGCAATAAGAGATATGTAGGTAGAATCTCTTTATATTTTAAAACTAATAGAATATGATGGGCAAGGAAGATGGAGGAATCTAAGAGTATAAAACATTTTTCTACCTGGGTGATGGAAGGTGGTATTTATTAGAAATAGGGAAGGCAGAAGGGGTTGGTTCAGTGAGAGATGGTGAATAATTTGCTTGCACGGTTGGGATTGGAAGTGCCAATGAGTCATCCTAGCGGTAATGCCTGGCAGATTGTTGGAAGTGGAGGTGCTTAAGAGGGAGGCTAAGGTTAGAGATATGGATTGGGGAGGTGAGACCAGAGAGTCACACCACAGGAATGAATTTGATGATCCAGGAAGGGATTGTAGGAGAAGAAACAAAGACTGAGGGCTGAACCTTGGAAACTGAACATTGAAGGGAAAGGCAGATGAAGAGGATGACACAAGAAGAATAATTACTTTCAAGGGAAGCAAGGTGGTTCAGTGTCGAGGAAGCCAAAAGATGGAGACACCAAGAGGGTAAGACCTCCCCCTCCCAAAAAGGGGTAAGCTACCTGGAGGCTGCAGTGACCCCTGAGAGCCATCTGCATAGAATTCTGAGACAGTGCTCTATCGATGGGGTCTACATAGTGGTTGGCTATGTAAAAAAAAAAAAAAAAGACTGAAGAATAAGGGAAAGTAAGGAGATTGAGAGCATGTGGAAGCATGAAGAAGAGGCTGTTCAAAGGATTGTGGGGAAAACTTGAGAGGCTTTGTGGAACTAAAAGAAGTGAGCTACCTAGCTCATTCAGTCCTGTCTACCTTCTCAATGTGTGAAATTAAGATGGGAAAAGAGGACCAGAGAAAGAGGCCAGGTGGTGGCCGGATGCCAGAACATTATGAAATTCATGTAATTGGCAGAAATGAAGAGTGTGAGAGGGCATATGTAAATTCATCACTGAGAAAACAAAGAAGATTCTTTACATAACAGAACAGCTTGATCATGACCCAAATATTGAATCAGTTAAAATATCAGTTAAAATATCTCATTATGAAACATGTATTCTTGAGGAAAACAACTTAGACAATGTCAAATAGATTTTCAGTGTTGGGCAGGCAAAGAGAAGCAGTGCACGTTTCCCTAGCCCAGCCGTTTACCAGCGCTGTGACTTTCTGTGAGTTACCCACCCCTCCCTGTCTCAGGGTCCCATCTCTATAACAGGGACAGTAACACTTTCCAAGGTTGTTGCCTAGATAAGGACTGAAGGAAATAGTCAGGAATCTGAACACGTGAGTTATGATCCTGGTGTCCTGCACATGGTAAGTAGGTGCCCATTAAATAGTGATTATCATTACTGTAACTTTTTCTTGGCAGTCTGTTAGTCAGTGTGGTCTCTGAGGGAGCAGTTTGGCAACTGCAGCTCTGGGATTTAGCTGGACAGATGTTCAAACGCTTGCCCTGGATAGATAAATGCAGCTGATGTAGAAGTGAAAGGCTGTGTGTGACTAAATAAGAGAAAAGGGAAGAGAAAGGAGAGGTTTGGGAAATAACAGAAGTACATTGTGTGAGTTTATGTGTGTGTGTAGGGAGAGAAGATGATTAAGACTAGGGAGAATTGTCGGCAGCATTTTATGACTGGTAGAAATGGGCCGTTTCAATCATTTCATGGTTGACTTGCCTGCAGGAAACCCACAAGTTGTGGCTTCATAGCTCACAGTTGTAAATATCAGAGCCCCTTGTTGGCTGTCCCAGCCAAACCTGCAAACCTATAGCTCAAAGCCACAGATACCTCTCATTTCAACTTTGTGGCAATGTCTTCCTAATTCGCGAGTATCTATCTCCCCATGCCCAATCCTGCTGCAACTACCACCTCAAGAAATGTGAGGAATACTGAGAGTACCAGACGAAGACCTGGTGCACAGCTCGAATTCATGGTCTACCTTCTCTGAATCTCAGTTTTCTCCCCTGTGTTGATGACCTGATATGTACTGTTTGGAACATCTGTGGACTTACTAAACCTCCTTCCCCAAGTGCTTAGCTTCAGTGAGTGTTCTTCAGGAAGAGCATCCTGGGACATGATGATCAAGTGTGCCTTTGTCTCATCCGGAACCTTCCCTCTCGTCCATCATGTTTATCTGGTCTGAGGAGGCCCTTACTCTGCCTGGCAAGGCAGCTTCTCTCTGACAATTCTTCTCTCTTCAGCCACAATGTGAGCTTTCCTAAGCCCTGCCCAAGGTGTATGAGGCTTGAGTCTGAGATGTGACCGGTGGGCAGGCAGCTGGAGTGGACACTGCTCCAGATGTATGTGTGGAGGCTCACTGCTCTGCGAGGTGATCAGTGGATTATCTGGGGCCAGTTTTTAATCCCCACCTGCATTCCCCCAACCAGCTTCCCCTTGCTATCTCTTTCAGAGTATGTGGGGGAAAATGCAGTCTCATTTAAAAATTATCTCAAACATCTGCCTGCTAGTAGTCTCTACTACGATGTGTCATGCATTACAAAGTCCTAAAATGATTTTGGGGCAATCTTTTGTTTATCTCCAGCATTACTCCTCTCCATTAGCAGAAATGATGTAGAGCTTCTTGTGTGTATCTACATGGACATGTCTCTGTCTCTGTCTCTCTTCTCTCCCTCTCTCTCTCTCCACACACACACACACACACACACACACGAATCTCAAAAAACTGAAGTGTTAATTAATGGGGATAGTGCATTTTTCAAGCTGTCACAATGTGGGATGAAGACAGACTGAAAATGATGTAAACCATCAACATTAATTCAATTCTCCAGGAGAGATGGAAAATTCTTGCAGGCAGGTGAGTTTAATTACCTTATTTTAGTCTGGGTTGCACATCAGGTTTCGTGGCTACCACAGGGCTGAGTAATCCCAGTTTGCTGAGGCTGTGCCCATCCATCAAATGGGATAATGTGCATGTACTCAGTAACCTATAAGGTGCTGAAGAAAGGCTATCCTTTTACCCTAGTTTCCCTTAATAATATATTTTGAACTTGTTATATTGTTACATGTGAGTTCATCTAATGCATTATGAGTTCTGGATGATCCCAATCTTTCTGGATCTGCCTGGAGTCCATCAACAATCCTGCAGTGAGGGATGGGCATGAGGAGTGGTGATCCCAGGACCAATGCATTAAAATATGCACAGGAATCGTGGTGGACAGTTCCCAGAAGGGTGTCAGGAGAATTCACGCTTCCTTGTGAGAGATATTCGTTTATCCATAAACCATTTGTCGAGGGCCACGTTGTCTGGTGGCCTCTATGGCTGAGCCATTCTGTAAAGCTGATGACAAAGATTTGCCTCTACCAGGCTCCGTACACCTCGAGGAAGGGCATCCCCTTGTAAGGACTGCCTCTGCTTCCCAGCTCATCAGTCGATTTGAAGCTCTCTCTGAGCTGTCTCATTCCACTTGCGATCACGTGTCACGCAGACTTCCTCCACCTCCTTTTCTTTATTTACTAGTCCTTGGTCTTCCCCGCTCTTTGAAAACTGAGAGAATGGTTAAGTTGCTATGGCAACCCCCTGCCCCCACCACATTTCTGTTTTCTCAACAATTTTTCTACATTTTAATAAAATCACTACTTGTGTGTGCAAAGCTTCATCCCCCTCCACAGCAGCTCTGCAGGAGGATTTCCTGTCTGACCAGAATATTAATGACCAAAACATGGCTTTCTAGTGAGGCAGCAAGGAGGCCCTCCAGAGTGAGCACTTTGGTAGATGCATGTGTTCAGGATCAGGATTTGACCTGCATATACAAAGAATCACAGTTGACAGGGCTGCAAACCCAGCCTTGTAAAATCTGTAGTGCTGGATATGCATAAAATACACATGTTGGATATAGCTGGAGGGGAGGAGGTGTGAAGTGAGGCATTCTTACCTTTGTTACACTGATAAAGGGAATTGAACTCCTGGGTTCTAACTGTACCAAGTTGAGATGTCATAGCCAGCCTATTTGGAACAGCAGGGATTTGCAATATTGAACGGCTGGAAGGTAGCATGAAATCCTGGGGGGTGGTAGTTAACACAGAAGCATCATCATTTGCTACTGTCTGAGACCTTGGTTTTCTCAGTGTCACACTATCTACCTTGCAGAGCTGTTGTGACGGGCAGAGGTACTGTACCCTGGGCATTTGTTGGTAATATGGCCTCATGACCCTGTGTCTGGGCTCTGGAATAGGCTTCAGATCCCAGCTCTGCCATTGTCTCATTTTATGACTTGAGACAAGTTACTTAAGCTCACCACGCATCAGTTTCTTCATCTCTAAAATGGGGATGATAATGATAGAACCTATCTTTTAGGGTTGTTTGGGGATTCAGTAAGTTTATATAGGTAAAGGCTTAGCACTGTGCCTGATAAAACTTGTCATTGATTGTTGGCATGTGATAAATGAGCACTACTATTTCCCCAGTTTGCCAACATCCCTGAAGACTAGTCCAATCCAGGGTGGGTTTACAGCTGTTGAGGGATAAGCTTGGTGGAGAGGTTTGATAGGAGCCATTTTGTAGTGAAATGAAACATTTCGACTACACTGAGAAGTAGAATCTGATTCCAAACAGAAACCTGTAGTAGATTTTCAATGCCTAGGGTTCAATAAGGATAATATTCATCCTTTGCCTTGTTGTTTTCAAAATTTATAAAAAAAAAATTATAAAGGAGCAAGATGGGTTATTTTAGCTTAAATCTAATTTGAACTTAAGATATTCATCCATTCTGATGGTTCATGGGTGGAAAGTCTCAGAGTGGGGATGTATAGTAGCACTCTGCTAACAGGGCTTCTTAAACTTTGATGTGCATTTGAGTCACTTGGGGATTTTATGAAAATTCAGATTCTAATTTAGTAGGTTTGGGGCGGAGTCTGAGATTCTGCATTTCTAACAAGTTCTTAGGTGATGCTGCTGCTGCTGGTCCCTGGGACTGGTAAGTAGCAAAATAATGAGGGTTTTGAGGCCAGCTCTTCCCAAAGACACCTTTAAACAAAGGCGTGGGTTTAGAAGAAAGGGTTCTTCCATTTCCTATTCAGACACAAAGCTGGAATGACCCAATATTAATAGAGCCAGTTCCTCAGGAGGGAATGAGACTAAGAATGACCAGCAGAGGCTTGAAGCTTCTCTTTTCCCTGAGGTCTTTTGACAAAGGAAGTCAAGTAAAGCTATATACGCTTCTTTGGCTTTTTCCCTGACTGCATTTTGTAAGGATTTTTCTCTTGTTTTACAAGTGTGTGATTACTAACTTTATTTTGCTCTCGAAATGTTTTCAGAACTCAGTAAAGCATATAATTTTTAGGATTTCTTTTTTAGCGTTGTCTGATTTATTCAGAGTATCTTGAAGAGATGATTGTTGGGCCAAATCCCAAGTGAAATTGAGCCAAATAAAGACAAATTTATTAAAATATTAATTTGAAATTTCAACTCGTGCTTAAAAGCATTGCTTTCCTGCTATGAATTTCTGGCAATGTCTTATTTCAGTCTAAGCCTTTTTTTTTTTTTTTTGGAAAAAAAACCCACCTCAAAACAAAACTCTTGACATGTTTTTAACAACTAACAATAGTGGTGATATACAACAGCTGCAAGCTCACTTCTGAATTACCAGTGGAGGAATTAAAGGTCCGTGTTATAAGATGAGAGGTTTTTAGCTACATTATGAGATGATTCAGCCAGTGACTCACAATTACAAGTTGTGTGATTTAAAAGATTGCAATAGTTGTGATATTCTCTTTGGAGAATGAGCAACCTTCAAAGGAATATGTGATGTTAGAGAAAGAAACGGAAATATATTTCCTTAAATTCTAGACTGACCATGATTCAAAACAGCGTGGTAGGCCATCTGTATATGCTCATTTCGTTAGAAAGGTCATCTCAGTTGGATTTAGGCTTCTAGCTATGCAACCTACCTGCTTTATTGCACTGGTGTTGTATCCTAGTGCAGAATAATGGTCATTTCTCCTAGGTTATTAAATAAGGTCTGCATCATTTCTCAAAAAGGTCCATAGAGCAAGATATACTGATGCCAGTTAAGGGGGATTTGCCCTTTTAGTGGCATTTTTAACCACTGAAGACGCCTATTCAATCAACTGGTTAACAACTCAGATGGGAGATGGGAAAATGTGGCAGAGATGGACAAGAATATATATTTCACAAGGCAACATTTTTCTGCAGTTATTGGATGTTAAAAGTCACTTTCAAGTGAAAACCACACAATGGGATTCCAGATTCAAGTCTCCTCCGTTGGCAGATAACCGTTGGGAAAAAAATGAAATGAGATTTAGCTGAGAATGGCTACCATGACCCCTTCTTAAAACCGAAGAGCTTTGTTCCTTTTCAGCTAGTGGGGACTTTTTACAGTAGCAGACTTATTTACAGTAGCAGTTTGTAACTGAATAAACCAAGTTATATTAATTGTATCTTCCTCTTTGACTCCCTAAATTCCTCTCCAATAGACCTGAAGGAGTTGCAATGAATAATATGGACTGAGAGCCATTTTGCAACCTTTAGACTCAGTATTTTACTTTCTAGTAAATCTATATTCTTTCTCTGTTATTGCAGGTAGGAAAATCCATATTTTTAATTTTGTTGAGGAGTTTTCCTAAAATTATCAGTAACTAAAATCTTTCTCCAAGTTAGTCAATGGTTCTTGGTGATTATAATGATCTAAAGTTTAGTGCCTCCTGTAGGCTAATTTCTGGTAGATTCCACAAGAGTAAGACTATAAGTGTATATTTCTGAACTGGGAGTCATTTTGACTGAAGATTTATAGAGATACCATGGGCACATGCTGTGCAATGTAAACAGAAGAGCTTTTGTCCCAGTGGAATACTTCAAAGGATTGGAGATTGAAGTAGCCCTTTGATGAAATCTAGACTGGAAATGTTTAAATCCTGAGGTTAAAGTTACACTTGAGATAAAATCTGATTTCCTGTTTCTAAGTCTGAAAGCTGACAATAAGGACCCTGAATTTTCCTGGAATAATACACAGTTCTTCTAAAACAGCAACTGAATGAGGTAAGTGTGGTTGACTTGAGAGTACAGATTAATTTCTTCAACACTACTCATGTGTTTCAAAATTAAGAGGGAAAATTTCCAAGAGTGAGACATATTTGGCATTTTATTGAATCCAAAATATTTTCAAGTACTGCAATAGTTTGAAATGTTTTTTAAAGGGTTTCCTCTGCTTAGACAGCTCTCTAGCGTCCTCGGAGTTCATTTGTTTTATGAATCTAGTGTTGAGAGCCTCTAAACAGTGGTACATCCACACGCAGCTGCTTCTGCAACTTGTGAAAGATCAGTAGGCTGGCACTGTCTGCAAACATCTGAACACCCTTCCCTCTCCTCTTTTGCCTCACCCGGTCCTTTCCACTTTCTCATCAAACATGAACCCCTGTCTTATTTCCTAAAGGCCCTTGGATGGAACTAATTGTTCTTTCCTACTTTCTCATTGTTCCCTGAGTCTGCCTGGTACAGAACTTGCCATGATCGTGGGCTTTCTCATTTTCCACTACTTGTATGAGGACTTTGAGTGCAGCAGTTACATCTTCTTGGTGTCTTATTTATCCAATAAAAGTGTACTGAGCCTCCACTATAAACCAAGCACTGTGATTGTAACGATGACTTGGGCGGCTCTCAAGATGCTCACAGTTTTGAAAAGGAGACAAAAGAGTAGACAGTTACATCTTGTTAACTTCTTTGACAGAGGGCCGTTGAGGTGACATCAGAGGGATACTTAACTGAGGTTTTCTTGGAGGAGATGTCACCAAAAGAAACTCTTGAAAGATAGCTGTCACCCAGCTGAGGAGAAGAGTGCGGATGTGTGGAGTGGGGGGAGGGGGAAGCAGTAAATGTGAAGGTACGTAGATGAGAGAGCACATGACATACAAGGAATTCGTAATAATTCAAGGTGACTGACGCAGAGCATTGGAGAGTGATAAGGGATGAGGTTAGAAAGGTCAACAGGAGATGGTTTATAAAAGGCCTTGGATGTCATGCTAAAAAGTTTGGGCTTTATTCTAACAGGATAAAGTAGGAGTCGTTGAAGTATTTTAGCCAGGAGAGTCACTAGCATATTTGCAGTTTACATAGATCATTGTAGCTCTACAGAAGATTTGCTCTACAGAAAACTTAGCTCTACGAAAATTTATGAGGTTACTGCAGCAAGATAAGCAAGAAATCACAAGACACAGAAACAATTCAGAGGTGGGGAGGGAGTTGCCTCAAGGATTTATTGGCCATGAAGAGTGAGTGAGAAGCAGAAGCCTGAGGTTAGAAGACGTCCAGATTTCTAACTGGTAGCTTTAAGGAGAAGTGGTTCCATTCTCCAAGATAAGAAATACAGTTTGGGTTGGATATGGTGCTGAGTGCAGGAAATGAGTCATTCTGGGTTGGACATCCTGAGTTTGAAGTAACTTGGATAGTCTCAAGATTACTTAAAATGATATTTCTAGCAAGGAGTTTGGTATACAAAAGATAAATTGGCCATGTGGTCAGGAAACCCCATAAAGCTGTCAAACAGAATCCTGGCTTGTTGCGGGGTTAAGAAGAACCTCATAGAACCCAACATCTGGGGGTAGAATTGGGCCTTCCACATACTAGAGATTTGTCTGTAGCTCTTTCCATCCTTCATGTAGCAGTGTGATTGTTCTGCTTCATTTCTGCTTCATCCTCTAAGCTTTTCTAGCAGGCTGAGTTACTGCTTCCCCGGAACGTGGATTATATGGATTCAGAGTTGTCAAGAGGCTGACCTTGGCTCAGCTCCATACGACTTAGATCTCTGCCTACTTGTCTCTACCTCTGTCTCCAAGTCTGGGTCATAAATTCCAGGGAGAGGGACTCTCGTTGGCTCAGTTTGGGTTAGGTGACCACTTGTGGACAGAGAATGGGCTCACAGGGGCCCTAGGGCTGTCCCTTCCAGGCTGTGGGCTGGCAGGTTCTCTAAGAGTGGAATGTGAACAGTGAGGAAATGATGGGCTGAGAAAACAACAGGCACCTGGAGTACAGTACGAATAGGATTCAGGATATATATCTGAGCTGGAGATGAAGATTTGGGGAAGCAGTTAAAACTAAGATATTGGTGGAGATTATCTGGAGAGAGTTTAGACTCTGAGAAAAGGTCAAGGCTGAGATCAGAACCTTGGGGAACAGTAGGATTTAAGAAACGACAAGAGGAAGGCAAGTCAGTGAAAGAGACAAAGAGAAGCTGGAAAGGGTGTCACAAAAAACAACAAGGAGGGAGGGGTCAACAGGGTCACATTCTACAGAGACTGGGTAAGAGGCGAACCGAAGGATGACAAGGAAGCCAGCAGTGAGGAACTACTCAGTGAGAGGTGGAGACAGAGCCAGATTACAGTAAGATGACTTTATAGTAGAATGTCAAATAAATGAGAGGCAAAGGAGTAGAGACAACTTGTTTTGTAATGTTTGGCTTTGAATAGAAGGGGACAAATAAAGCTGAAGATGGATTTATGGTCAAGGAAACATTTATATACTAATCAAAGATTCTGGGGTGAGGAGATACTGAGTACAGAGCTCGGACAGATGATGTTTGATGAAGGCAAGTTTGGGAGGGGTTTGAACAAGATGGACCAGAGCTTTGGGGATTGGGATAATTTTTCCGCTGAAGTGAGAGGGAGAAATGGCCTATAAGAAATACGCAATAACTATTTTTGAATAATAAATGAATAGACTCACGGAGTAGTGGTTGAGCCAGTTTGCAGAGCTTAGGTTTCCATTTCCCTGGGGTCTCACTTTAAGGCAAGGGGACTGGGTGGGGAGGGCGTGCGGAGGCAGGAACAGACTTGCCAACTTGAATCAGAGCAAGACAAACACAGCGGAAGGGCTTTTCTTCTGTTCTTCTTCAAGACAGCCTGATGACAACCTCCTCAGTTACCTCACTTCTTAGGAAAGCCAGAATTTGAGATACGAGGGCAGATGAGGGGTGTGGAATGTGGTTTTGCAAAATCAACCTTGGATCAGGAGTCAGAAAACCTTGGATTTCTGTCACTTTCTGAAATGTCCTGACCACATGCTCTTAGTCAAATTGTGTAACTATGTCTCCAGTTTCTTTATTGGTCCCAAGGACTTGATGTTACCTTCTCTGCCTGTTTTGCAGATTACAGATTTTGCAGATTGCTTTTAAACAATATATACATATATAAAATATTGTAAAGCACTGAACAGCTGTAAGGCCTCGTTCATTTATACTCCAGGAATTCTGAGAATGTGGGTTGCCTGTGCAGTGTCCCCTGTGGAGCTAATTCTAACCATAAAATACACATGGCAGGGCTGGAGAGGACCGCTTGCCAGGCTACATGTGTTGAGAGCTTGGCCTGACTGACTGGTAGTGCAGAGCAGTCCCGCTGGCACGGAAAGTGCCTGGAGGGAGTGCATATTAAAATCACAAACTCATTACTTTCTCAAGACTAGGACATATAAAGTTCAAACGGCTTAATAAATTGCCTCCAGAAATTGTCAGGCAAAAATGCACTCTGCCTCAAAAATTTGCATCCACATTATGAATGCCACTTCCCTCTCTCTCCTAATTATTTCCATCTCCATCACCACAAATCAAAAGACAACATGAGCATTTTCCTCTGCAGAGTTCCCCTGTTTCTCTGTAGGAAGGAAATGAAAGATTTAGGTATGTTTATCGTCTTTTTAGCCCAGCTTCCGGATTCCCATTCGGCCCTCTAACTTCCATCATGCAGTATCTGATTGCTGGTAGACGCAGGGCATGTGAAAATCACTGTTTTCCTGGCTGGAATAATGGGTATGAATTAAACTGGTGATACCTGGCATCTCCTTCTCACTGATGTTGTAAAGGATAATGAGATAGTGCCTATGGATCCATTTGTGTCTCTCATCTTCATCTAAAAGCATTTATTACGCCCAACTGGACCAGACATGGGTGACACATATACATTTCCTTGTCAATTATGTGTTTCCAAATCTGATTTCTGGGTTATTTGTTTTGTTCCTTCTCTGAGGCTTCATTTCCAAAACCATTACTTCACTGACCTCACACTGTAAAAGGCGGTATTGTCACCAGAGGTTTGAGTTCTTCGTTGGCTGCTTCTCCTCTGCCACGACTCAAGTTATCAGGTATTATTTAGCATGAACAAAGAAGGGTTGTTCTAAACACAAAATAATGTAACCCATTTGGGCAGTGATTAATGGCACTTATAAATAAATGATAATTGGACCTATGGGAGAGAAAGGCTCGATATTGATAAAGGTTGTAACACAGAAGAGAGTACAGGAAAATGACCTGAGGATTGAGTGAGCCCTAACCCACAGGAGATGTGCAGCAATAATTATGTACAGATTTGTTTCTGTTGAATCCAACAGAAACAAGTTCTCTTGGATGGAGGCGTGGTTCAAAGAGGGTGTCTGTAATCTGTTGGAAACCACCTGCATCTCTTAATTCACCCTGTAAAATATTTGCAAAACACTTTAAGATTTGGCTCCTTAAAATGAAATACTTATAAATGATGGCTCATGGAGTCTACAACCAAAGCTGCATGGCCAGAAAGCTTAGAAACAGCTATTTTTTATATCAACTGGAGACTCAGAAAAATATGTTTTGTTCTTTTCTCTAATAGCTAATTACTACTTGTATAAGGCAGCCTAAATCTGCACTTTTTTTTTTTAAAGACAAAGTAAAATTCCAGATGGAAACAAGAGGGCCTTTGTTTTGGTGATGTAACATTTGTTGACATTCCAAAAGCACAAACACATTGGAGTAACTAGCTGCTATTAGGAAAAAGATTTAGGATCAAAACTGCTAAGTACAAAATAAGAACAATGGGTATGTAAAGACTGATTAGCAGAAATTATAGTCTGTCATGGTGCAAGAACTAGTGGACTTTTATAGCTAATACATATGGCAAACAAAATGTTCTTATTTAACACTTGACTTTTCTGGATCTAAATAATGGGAACCCTAATCTGCAGGCTCAGGGATGTATAGACGCCACATTCTCTGAGAGCTGGGTCACTTTCCTATTTACCTTCATACCCTCTCACAGTGCTTTGAACAGGGCAGTGCACACAACTGATGCTTAATACATATTTTTGGATGAAATGATGTGCACTTGCTTTCTCACCATTTTCCTGTATAACTGACAGAACATATGAAGGCACAGATTTATCATACGTAATTTTTTTTTCTTCCTTGAGACTTTTCTGGGCCCTAAACAGCTCCTACAACTGGGAGCAATAAAAGAAACCTAGGCAATGCTGGCATCCAAAAGACTTGCTAAGTGCAAAGCATGGTCACGTGAGAGGGCACAAAGCAGCCTGCAGAGCTGTCCAAAGGTACCTCTGGCACTTGAGCTGTTGACAACAGCTCAGCTTTGATGTCTCTTCATTTGCAAGAAAAAACAAAAACAAGAAAAGAGGTAAAAAAGAAAGGAAGGAAGGAAGAAAAAGAATTTGGAACTAATTATTAATATGGGTAACAGGATTTTGGGGGGTATTTTATTGAATTCTGCACATAACATTTGCAATGAAAACACTTTAAATTCAATGACAAATTTATAAAAGGGATCAGATGAAAATATCACATATTCAACTCACAGGTATATACTGATATTTACTTAACAGAAGGCCCAAAATTATTTTCAAGAACATCACAGAACATGGCATAAGAGCTTTAATTTAACTTTACATTGATATGTGATAAATCAACATAATTCAATGTCAAAGGAAGACAAATATAGAAAAATATAAAATATGATTTGATTTTATACTTTATTTGGAATTCCATTATTTATTATGTCATTGTTTAAGAATAATTATGATTTCATTCCATACAAAATAATATTTGTTTGATGAGGAGAATGAAATTTAAGGTAACAAAATTTTAAATTCTGATATACTATAGCTTATGTTCCACTTAATTATTCACAGTAACACTGCATTGCTAGTCAGTAAAAGTACAGAATGTATCACAAACTGTTGATTTACAAGGGAAAGCAGTTACAGTGTCTCTCTGTTGTTTGAAAAAATAATTAAAATATACGACTATGTCATGGATTAACACATGAATGTTCTCCAGATTCAAACTGAGCAGTCATCAGATTTTAATTTTATTTGGGAAATTACTTAAGTAGATTTTTAAATATATGCATAAAGTTTACCATATATTTGAACTATGGCTAAATGTTAATAACTCTGTTATCTAATATTTGATAACCAATTTTTTTCTGAACAGTTACAGGAAGTAATGACTTTTCTTAAAATAAAGATAGATTTTCTACCCACTCCCCCTTCCCTGTCCCCCCTAGTCCCAGAATACATGGGATGAAAAACCACAGGCTGAAAAGCAATTAACATGGTGGGTCTCAAACGATATTTTCTCTGAATTAGAATGTCTGCAGTTTCTTGGGTTGATTATTGCTTCTTTCAACTGTTCAGAAACCAGGCATTATGACGGATTTTTAAAAAAGGAAATTAGAAAGGAGATCAGGAAGAAGATAATTTTTCAGTCTAGCGTTTTGACATCATACAGATTTAGTGTCGGTGGTCAGACTGTGGGGACTTAATATGTTTTAGATGGAAGATGTCTGGCTATCACCCTGTGGGAGGACTGTATTTTGGAAATACCTGAAAAGGTCTGACAATAACAGCAACAATGCCTTGTAGCTAACACCTGAATTTCTCCGATGTATCAATTAGAACTAAATTTTAGTCAAAATTTTGAAGGTAATGGAAGTGATATAGGAAAATGAAAAGTGGAAAGAACGTGGGCTTTAAGGTCATCTGCTGGTCAGATGATCTTGGAAAAGTCACAATCTTTCTAAACCCTGGTTATTTAATCTCCAAACTTCAGATAGTATTATTATTTCATATAGGTATTTTAAAGATTAAATACGGTATGTGAATGATCTTTGCAAAGTATGAGACAATAAACAAATGTTACACAACTCTATGAAAACACTGAAGTGTTGTAGTTGTATTTGTTATTCTGATATCTGCATAATTACCATCTCTCTGTATAAGATTTCCAAAATGGATTCAAAAACATTTGGTATATTACATAGAAATACTACATACACTGTTTGCTTTCCCTTGTATGTGAAGCAACTTTTTAACAGAAATTACATCATTTTATGGGGTAGTTCCAAAAATGGTCTATACAGTGTCCTTAATAGGATATTCCTATTTGGCTTATAATCATACAATTTTATGGCATTTAGGAAAAACACTTTGAACAGTTAGTTTTAAGTAAACTAAATACTTAACCTCTGCACCCTAAACCCAGTATTATGAGATCACACCATGGAAACAATTTACCAGAAGAGATACTACTATGGTTTGGTTCTGTATGGTCTGTTCACAAATTGTTGTAAGATATGCTATTAACACAATATGCTAGAATCACCATTAGTAAATTTCATCAACTTTTAAAAAACGGATAAAATTACTTCTTACAAAGATCACTAACACTAATACGGAAGAGACTCGATTACATCTAAAGTGAAAATTCAGATTCACATAACCCAAATCGTCAGATTAAATATTTTAATGAATTGCTCCACTAGTCAAAACACACATTTTCTATTATGACAGAGGCCCTTAAAAACTGCCCCCTTTTCTGAATGGAAGGATATAAGACTATACTTCTGGACAAATAATCTTAGTATGACAAAATATTTCTGTATTATTCAAATGGGCTGCTATCATTTTAACAATTTCCCTAGTGTCCATATTTTAGCATCCTTCTATCCTAATAAAACCAGCAACCAGAATATACTCTTCTTTTACAACAGGTATAATCATTTCTTACCTATGTTGTGCAAAACCTATAACCTTTCTTTTTCCAGCTGTCCACTAAAGCCAAACAGAAGCGTTTGGGTTATCCCTGAATTTTGTTTCTCACTCCTGAGCAAAATTAATTACAATATGGCTCCATCCAGCCTCTTTTGTAGTCACAAAAGTTTACAAAATTTAGTGAATATTATTTTAAATTATAGTCGTTGTTTCTGGGACCAAATATTAACTTTTAAATGGGACAAAAATGCACCTTACAATCACCTACAGTTCCTTTGTAAGCAATAATATATTTAATTCTGATTCACCAAGTGTTTATTCAACTACAAAAAATTTAAATCGAAAGTTCACCTGAACAGACATTTCATTTAGATAACAACATCAAAAGATGAAATGATAAATCATAAGAATTAAGCTGTGGTCAACATCAAAATATTTACGTGTTTTACGTCTTGCCGAGGTCAATTAGCAATATTGGAGACATGAATGTTTGGATTTGCAGTCTGTTCAGTCACATGAGTAGAGATATATGCATCTTAGTGACTGTAGGGGAGCAGGACATGGACATGTTTATTATAACAATCTGAAAATGATGCAGAATTTTCAAAGATGTAAAGAACCAGACAGATTACTAAATTTAAAGTCTTCACTGCACATATAAAGAAATGAGGCTCAGAGAGGTTAAAGGGACTTCCCTAGGGCACGGGAGAGTTACTGGCAGAGCCAGCACGGAAGCACAGACACCTGCTTACGCTACCAAACTGCTGCTCATGCGGAAAGAATCAAGAGCTCATGAGGCAAACACTCCTATCTCTCCGACTTTTTCCCACCTTCTCTTACTCCCAGGGTTATAATGTTGAGTATGATAAAGCTCTGGTACAGTTTTAGCATTTCACACATGAGTTCAAATCACCTTACATCAAGTTAAATTAAAAAAATAACCTCTCTTCCTTTCCAGGTATTTCATTAGTCTGTTTCCATTCTGCAGAGTGATGTTTCTCCTTCTTCATGATCCCATCATAGACCAGTAACAATTCTTAGAGATGGAAAAAAATCCAATTTCTTCTCTCACAATCAATTTGAAGAATGGTACGTTTATGACACTTTCAAGACTTAAATCTTATTTCAATTTATTTTTTTTCCTTCAGAAATACATAAGGAAATCTGAGTACTTAAGTATTCTTCAAAACCCTTTCAAATGAATAAAATGGAAATTTGGGGGCTGGAAAGGGCTTTGGAGATTATTTAACCCAGAACACCCATTTGGCAATTAGGAAGCTGAAGCATCGCGGTGGGAAGTGACTTATCTAGGGTCCCACAGGCAGAAAATGGGTAAGAATTCCGGTCTCCTAGAACAATACTATTTTTACTACCCATATTTGACATGACAGTTTCCTCATCTGGTACCACTCTGTGCTTTTATTGCAAAGGTTCAGGTTTTGCCTTTATTTGAAACTGTAGCCTGTAATAATAATGTAGACATGATATTAAACATACCATAATGTTTAAGGTTGTCTCATTGGTGTTTGATGAAGGTAGCTCCCGTGTCTATTTTGGTAACACCTTCTGATCCTTACTAAAATGTCTGCATGTCTAAGACCTCCTATTAGGACAGGTGATTGGTGATCCCGATAGCTGATGTGACCAGGCTGTGATCATCGCTTAGGAGTATTGAGGTGGCTGGAAATGGACTGACTGTTCTCTGGGCCAGTGTCTCTACTACGTGGCCTAACACAGAACAAAAACACGGTGGTGGCTATATTTTCACTTTAATCACAAATTACCCAGCTTGGAGGTTCACATAGCTCAAATCTGAGACAGCTGTCATTCTCTTACTTCATTATTTTCTAGAGTGATCTGGTCTCAAAGTTTTGACCACAGAGAAATTACCAGCAAAGTGTGCAAAATCCATTGTAGATGTTGCCTTAAAGAAAGTTACCTGGATTCTATCTCCTATCACCTTTGCTACCAGTAGGTATAAAACTGTTTCAGTTACTGATTCTTACATATTAACAATGAAATTCATCACCTGAATTTCCTTCTACAGTGTATCAAAAAGTACTATAATCTTGGCTTTCCTACCACAGTATTTTGATAGTGACTGAAAGTTGTTATGTATTTGAATAATAGGAGATTAGTTTTATGCATTTGTTCAGGTGTATTTTGAAAATAAAATATGGAAATGAAAAAAAGTCTTCTTTATACTAAATGTTCACAGTTTGACTTTCCATAAGGCTTATTAAATAATATACAAATAGCTACCATTCTGCTGAAATGTCACAGTAAATACATTAATAATGGCACAGAAGTGAAATGTCCTCAAAAGGGAAATCATTTTCATGACCTCCTAAATCTCTTTTCCAAATAAAACTTTGCTTTTCTTTTTAACTGAAAAAAGTTCCATTTCTAAAAGAATATAAAAATAGAAAATGAGTCAAGAAACTTTTACAGGTACAGCTTTTTAAGGAAATTCTATAAACATTAGATGAAATACTGTATATATCTTTTAAGAATGTGCTTTGTCTCACCACACCAAACATCGCATGAAAACTAAATTAAATGAGTATATTATCTATGAACTGTTGAAAAGTATAACTAAATACTAAAACTTTAGTTAAGATAGACAACTTAAACATGTAAGTACTAATACACTCATTAAAGTTAAGCTCAGCTAAAACCTACCTACAAGACTAATTTGCAAATCTATCATTTTTGAATCAAAAAAATAAAAGAGTGTTTAACCAAGCAAGGCACATTTCTTTTAGACAAGTCTGTCTTTAATACCATTTATCTGGGCACAGTTTAGACTTCACTTATTTACATATAAAAGGGCTAATTTATGTAGGAGAGCCTTTGGTAAAAAACACACTTTCACAAATAAAGTTGCACACAACCCAGAGCATAGAAGGTAACATTAATATACATCATGATTAAACACAGTCCAGTAATTAACCAAAAGAAAAAAAACCAGTAATAAGCTGGCTTGTTGGAAACAAACATTTAGGCTTTCTTTATCAGCAGTACTGAGATTAGTTTTTGGATGATTAAATTCCATCAAAATGTCAAAAGGTTGAAATGATACCTTAATCTTTTTAATGTTCTTCTTTCTCTCTTGGTCAATATCTTGTATATTGCACACAATTTGAAGAGAATCTTCCAGCTTCAGAGCTGTTTCCTTTATATGTCAGAGGCATGTTATTTAATGTCGACTGAAACAAAAATATGTGCTGGCAGACAGATCACTGCCCATCAGCGATATAACCAACACTGTATTCTTGATTTAGGCAATTTAAAAAGAGCATCCTACCGGTCAGTGCTGCTCTACAGTTCCTTATGTGAGGCTCTTCAGGTATCTGTTGGACAGAGTAAACACAGTAATTTACTGTATATTGTTTTTTTTTTAATTGTAGACTTTATGTCAATACAAAATATTCTATTTATTACACTTTTCAAAACTTTATTTTTTTACTGTTATCTTGAAAAGCTTAAGCAATTTAACTTTCTAAATGTATTAACCACATATCGAGTACTTTTAATTTATAAGTGAGAAAAAGTTTCAGAGTATGTTGGAATTATTAACTTTTCCCTCCTTATTAATAATGACCTCCAAATGTAGTCCAAACCAATGTGATTGTTTTTTGAATAGGAAAATGTATCCTCATCTTTAGAACCATCTTAAAGGAACTGAGTACCTACTGATTTTTAGAAAAATACATGTATCAATTTTCTTGATGTATTTTCAAGGGTTTGTTTCTTTTCCAGCTGTATATCCCACTGAGGTAATCTAAGAGGAGAACTCCCTTGAACTGAATAGAAATCCCATGTTCAGGTAAGTGTTACGGAGAGGGGAATAAAGGAGGGAGAGACTCAGAATGAGTACTTTGACAACCATGTTCTAAGTACTGCAGATGGGCATGTCTGTAGATTATCCTGTCATTACAGATAACTTTCAAATCTGTTAATCCTTTAAAATATGAACTCTGAGCAGTTATATACCACTTAAAGAAATAAAAAAATTAAGACAATAACCACTTAACCAGTGTCTGTGGAGAACCAAGAAATTAAGTTTATTGCTTTCTTTCCCCCAACTACACACAAAAAATTATTTAGAAATTCTGACAGTGGAGTGTTTCTTTAAAAATAGCATAAGGCAGTACAGCTGTCTTGTTTGCTGCTACATTCAGAACCTAGACTGCTGTCTGGCACATAGTAGACACTTTATACGCTGAGTGAATGAATAAATCCCCATTACTTTGTACAGTGTCTACTCATAGGAGCCACTTAGTAAACATATATAAATGGATATATATATAGAGAGAGAGATTTATGTACTCTAAAGATTTAATAACTCTGATACTTATAAAGACAAAACTAGAAAATCCTAAACCCAGCCTCAGGTTTCAATATGTGAATATTATCCACCATGATACATAGAGAAGACTGTTCCCCTTATGTACTCCTGGTTTTAGCAGGTGTCTCAGAACCAGTGGTAACCACCTGATGATGGTGACCTGGAATTTGAGTGCGCTTTTTATGTAAGAATCATTCACTCGCTAAATGACATGTATGTCCACTGTGCTGGGAAATTATCTAGTGAAAACCTTCCCTTTTGGCCTGGATTATACTTGCTCATCCTTCACGAAAGATATAATTTCTTCTTAACACTGGTCTTTAGTCAAAAAGCAAGAGTACATTCTTGCATCACAATACATCTCATGTTCATTATGAAAGTTTGAAAATTAAAGTGGTCTGATAGTAACTGATGACTACTAGTTACGAGAAATTACAAGTAACAAGTAACAGGAATGATATGATAACCTTTTTATTTCCTCAGTGCCTCGCTTCTGCTCAGTGCTTCTGCAGCTTTGGTTATCTTGAGATGGTTCTATTATGCTATTCTTTTCTTGATACACCCTTTTTATATCAGGGGCTTGGGTTTTTTTAAACTCATGTGTCAATACCTGCCTCAAGGCTCTTGGGATTATTAAGTCTGGTACACCTTGGCATCCTAGCAGACTGTAGATATGGAGGGGGTTGCCATTCAACAGAAACAGAAATAAAAGTGATACTTAGATGGTAATCATCATGTTTATATTAGTAGCTAAGAAATGAGTTGAAGGGTTTAGAAAAATGGACATTGACTTAAGCATCAAAATTGATTGCACAAAAAGAGAGAAAGGAAGTATAATAGAAAATGGGGACTCATAATTGAAGATATTTGACCAAATAAATGTTCTGACATATAAAGCAAGAAAAAAGGGAAAGAATAGTCAAATTTCGATAATCATCAAGTTTGTGAAGCAGTAATTAATACATCCACCAGGGCCTGAATGAGAGAGGTACAGATATTCGGCTTACCTGTTAGCCTCACTAACTTGTATTTGATGAGGAAAAAGTTGAAATCATTCTGTTACATGTGGTTTTACGGGAACTTTGTTTTCATGTGCCTGTACTTTGACATCTATTAAATAACTTGGAGTTGGCTGCACACCAACAACTTCTACAAATTCTATCAATTAAATGGTCATGAATTAGCCCCAAGGACTAGAAAGATTTCTTGTTAAATTATGTATAATTCTCTGATTGGCCTCTTGGAAATTATGTACTATTGGCAAGCAAAAAACGTTTAAACTCACTCAGTAATTAAAATTGATAATGTGCTAAGAGGTGAGATTTGTCAAAAATCTGAAAAGTCATGAGAAAATGAGCTGTGAGACGTAAGCAATAATACTTTGAGCGGTATTTAGGTCTACTAAAAATAAATCTCCTCAATTCACATAGTTACATAGTAAAATAAATTGCTCTTTCAAAATGAGTTAAAATGTTTGCAGGTAAAAAGTTCACAGAATCTACGTATAAAGCGATTCAAACATAGTTCTTACTTGGAGAAATTATTTCTGTCTGTGGTTTTTAGTTGCTTACTACATTTTGAAATCTGACATATAATCACTCTTACTTAAAATGATTTTAATTATGATTTCTTATAAAAGTAATATATTAGTAAATTCATCAAATACACATTTCTATTCCTAAATACACCAGGTATTTTGTTTTGTCCTGTAGTCTTAAACGAGGTAAATATAAAATGAAATTTTATAAGAGGCATGTGAGGCTGCCTCTTAAATATCTAATACCTCAGTATACCAGGTTATAATAGAAAAGCCAGAAAAACCCACATTGAGTTAAATAATAAAAATAAAAAATGTTACAATTCCTCACACAAAACCAGAAAAAAAAATAGGTAAAAGAAAGAAATGACAAGTATTCATTTCAATTCTCTGTTCTGTGTCATTTTCTTAAAAAGTCCTAACAATGTATCCTCAGAAGAGAGAAATGACCTCTGTCCTATGTGGGCTTAACTATACAAAGGGATAGAAGGTGAAAAGAATTTCTAAGTTCTTCTGGTCTACATATGTAATATCAAGCACATATGTTAGCTTTCATCAATTTGGAGACAAATTTGGTAAGGAAATTGTGCCACTTGGGTGTGCAGAGGCAACGTCCAAGTGAATCTCTGGTCTAATTTGACTGAGAAATGCAGGAAAGGAAAAAATTCAGAAGAGGTGTGGAGAAAGTTCCTCTCTATTCATGTCAGGAGAATCCCCATCTCCTACAGCAGAGGAAAGTGTATTTGTTACAATACTGCCTAAAATCATGGCAATATCTGCCATATTCAATTGTATCAACGTTTTAATTAGTTTCAGTAATTCCATATTACATATGTTGGTTTTTCAAAGCTGCCAGGAATCTCTTGCTACCAATATACGCAACTGGATTTCCCCTCGCCTTCCATCTTGTTTTATTTAGAAGCAGCCTAAGGTTTGCCGTTGTAACAATCACTCTAAGAATTTGCTCCTATTTATCATGGATTCAACGTCCCCATCTTCTTTCATATACGAACAAATCACTAAAAAACAGCCAATTTTGCAGCCACTGTGGAAAACAGTATGGAGGTTCCTTAAAAAACTAAAAATAGAGTTACCATATGATCTAGCAATCCCACTCCTGGGCATATATCCTGAAAAGATGAGCTCTAATTTGAAAAGATACATGCACCCCAATATTCACAGCAGCACTATTTACAATAGTCAAGACATGGAAGCAACCTAAGGGTCCATCAACAAATGAATGGATAAGGAAGATGTGGTATAAACAATGGAATATTAGCCATGAAAAAGAATAAAATAATGCCATTTGCAGCAACATGGATGCACCTAGAGATTATCATACTAAGTGAAGTAAGCCAGATAGAGAAAGATAATATTATATGGTAACACTTCTATGTGGAATCTAAACAATCAGTACAAATGAACTTATTTACAAAACAGAAACAGATTCATAGACATAGAACACAAACATATGGTTACCAAGGGGAAGGGAGTGGAGGGATAAATTGGGAATACGAGATTAACAGATGCACACTACCATATATAAAATAGAAAAAAAAATAGCCAATTTTTATGATCCTGCCATATTACTTGACAACTACATGAAAAGTTAGGTTATTTTGTAAAAGAAGTAATTTTATCCAGTAAGGACTTATGTGCAACAATATAATTCTTTAATGTGATTCATTGATGAAATCTCTAATGCTTTATTCAATCAGTTTCCATAGTTAATGAAGACCCCACGAATGTTTAAGGACTCACCATTAACTGAAGCCAAGACTGAACTTACAGGGAAGTTTTTTTTTTTTTTTTTAATGTGTGCTAGATAGGTAAGTTCCTAGATATACCATTGACTTGTTCTGATTTTTACTGTCTGTACTACTCGGGTCAATTAGTCAGCAAGTATATACTGAGTGTCATTTATAAACAGCATTCTATTAGCTATTAGGTCTCTGTGAAGCATTTGACTTCCAGATACCCTTGGTGATTAGGAGTGATATCGCATATTAATGTTATATTTAAAATATTTATATTAAGGACATCCATCCCCATAATTGGGTGGGTAAACCTGCTGGAGCATGTTTTGTCAAATAGAAGTCTTTTCCAGTGAGCCAACTGCAAGAAATTTTATTCAGAAGAGCATGGTGAGGAGTATAACCCTTACAGTGACAAAATGAAGCACAGATACACAACTGGCACATTCTGTTTATAGTTTAAAAACACTCAAACTGGAACACTATTTCCTTTCTATCATCCCTCCCTTAAATAAATACTTACTAAGCACCAACTTTATTCCAGGTCATATTCTAAGTCTTGGGGGATACAGAACCGATGAACAGACAAAAATCCTGTTTTCATGGAAGGGAAGGGAAGACAACAATAAACAAAGTAAAATATCTAACATTTTAGAGGAGGAAATAAGGCAGAGAAAGGATATAGGGAGTGCTGGGGGGCTGCAGTTTTAAACAGAACAGCCAGGGAAGGTTTCACTGAGACAGTGGCACCTAAAAAGGTGAAGGCATGAGCCATGCAGGTGTCAGATGCCAGCACCGTCCAGGCAGGGGAACGAGAAGCACAAAGACCTGAAGAAGAGCACGCCTGGTGTATTTGAGGAAGAGCAAGGAGGCCAGTGCAGCTGCAGTGTTAAGAGGAGTCAGAAATGAGGTCAGAAGGGTAAGAGGGGCTAGATCAGGTAGGGCCTTGCCAGCCACTGAGAGGCCTTTAGTGTGTATTCTGTGTGAAATGGGGGAGCCAAAGAGGGTTTTGCCATGAAGAAGTAACATGATCTGACAAGTGTTTTAAAAGGACAATTCTGGCTGCTATGCTGAGAACAGACTCAAGCAGGGGAAAGGACAGAAGCTAGGGGACTGGTCTGGAGGGTACTGTAAAAATCCACGTGAGAGATAATGATGGCTTGGATGGTGGCAGAAGTGGTAAGACTCTGGAGACATCTTAAAAGGGGAGCCAACAGGATTTGCAAATAGATTGGATGGGGTAGGGGTGGGTGAGAGAAAGATAATCCAAAGGATTTTAGCTTGAGCAACTAGAAAATTGAAGTTGCAAGTCATGGAGATGAGGAAGAAGGCAGGAGGCATTAGCTTGAAGGTGGGGCGGGGGTGGGGGTGGAGAGGAGAAAGAAGCTCCGTTTTGAACATGTTAAGTTTGAGATATCCATTAGCTGTGCAAGTGGAGACAAGCAGACCCCTGGAAATTCAATCCAGAGTTCAGGAGAGAGGTCCAGGTGGGAGATATAAACACACATACAGATATAGTCTAAAGCTAAAACGATAAGACTGAATGCAGAGGGAGGAGCCGAGGTGGCAGAGTAGAGAGACTCACAGCTCACCCTCTCCCACAAATATACCAAGAATTACATCTACAAACCCACTGAAATACACAGAACACCTACTGAGCTCTGGCAGAGTGTCTCTTGCTTCAAAATACAGGATTCTCACAAAATCCAATAAACAAAAAGCTCATACTGCATAGCACGAGGAACTATATTTAATATCTTGTAGTAACTTATGGTGAAAAAGAATATGAAAACGAATATATGTATGTTCATGTATGACTGAAGCATTATGCTGTACACCAGAAATTGATACAACATTGTAAACTGATTATATTTCAATAAAATATATGTATATGTGTGTTTGTGTATATATATGTGTGTGTGTATATATATATGTATATGTGTATGTATGTGTAAATATATATGACTGAATGCAGACAGAAAAGAGGTCCAGGGATTAATCCATGGTGCAGGGGTCCTCCAACATGAAGACCCAGGGGAGATGAGGAAGAATCAGTAAAGAGATTCAGAAGGAGAGGCCTGAGAGGTAGGAAGAAAATCCAAAGTGCAGCATCCTGGAAGTTAAATAAAAAATTTCTTCTCAGGAGCGGGGGAGTATTCTATAGTGCCAAATGCTTCTGATGGGTCAAATGAAATGAGTACTGAGAATGGCCACTGGGTGTAGCTACAGGAGGTCACCAGTGACCCTGAAAAGTACATTTTTGGTGAGGTGGTGGGGTGAAAGCGTGTCTTGAGCAGATTCAGGAGAGAATGAGAAGGGATTCAATGGTGAACAAAGAGAGACACAGTCCCCAACCTCACAGAAGAAATAGACATTAATCATATAACACAAATTAATACAGATTGACAGCTACATCAAGATAACATTTAATTCATTCTACGACTTACTTTTTTAGATTTGAGCATCTAAGAAATTGGGGTGCACCTTAAAATCACTGATATTTTCCCTCATAACTGGCAGCAGTTTTCCTTTTTTAAATGGAATATAAAATAATGGTGGTTCTTAAATTTGATGAAATATACCATAATGGGGAATTGATAAAACCAGAGTCATGAGAGATGTCTTGGAGGAAGTACTGAAGTAAAGATAGAAGTATATGAGGTGAGGAGGGGAGGAAGGGGCTAACAGTGAACATTTGCAAAGATCCCTGTTGCTTAAGGCCAAAAGGGAACCTATTCCATAACAGGAAGAAGACCAGGGTTGCTGGAGTCCAACAGAATGAGGGGAGGAGCACAGGGAAAGGATAAGGCTAGATAGGAGGGCTGAGCCAGATCATGTGGGGCCATGAGGGCTATGTTAAGCCTTTGCGTCTCTATCTTAAGAACAAGAAAAAAGACCTTGAAAGAATTTTAAACAAAGGGAGGTGACAGAATCAGATTTGAGTCTCAAGAAGATCGTTCTGGCTACCAGGTGGAGAATGGGTCAGACTGGCCACAGGAAATGTGGGGAAGCCAGTTAAGAGAACTTCATCCCGACTCAGGATAGAGGTGACAGTAGTGTGGACTAAAGTGGTGGCAGCAGCGATGTAGAAAAGTCAATTCTTTTCAGAGATACTTAGGAAGCGAAATGACAAAACTCAGTGATAGACTGAATGTATTTACTACTTTTATGACTCTATTACTACATAAATAGGTACATTGAGAATACTAGGCAATAAACCTGCCTCTTAAGCAAGGTTTTAAAAAATAAAAATGATTTGTAAATGTTTCTGCTGCACATATGAATGAAAATCAATATTTTGGAAATTCACTGATTTTCAGAAAAACAATTAGACTGTTTAGATCTACAGACAAAAAGTAAATAAATCTTAGGATAAGGAATAACTTATAAACAGATGAAGTGTGTGTGTGTAATAAATAACCCCCAATGGCTTCTATTCCAAATTAAATTAAATGCTTTAATTTAAGGAACACATTAAATGTATAAAACTAAGAATCTTAGGATGCTTAAAGAACGAGTTTAATATAAACTTAATGAAAAACAAGTGAAATAGGAGTGCTGATTGACATATAACACATAGGTACAATGCTGACTTTCATTCAGAAGAGTTGGTGGGGATCTCCATAGAGATTCCCCAGAGACTTTGTGCTCGCAAGGGAAGGGTGAGGGTGAGGGTCGGGGCTCCTGGAGGAGAAAAAGCTTCACTCCATTCCCTATCACCACACTGGGGGGTAAGATCCCTGTATCTGCAAAGTCAGAGCCCTGAATGCACAGATTTATTCCTAACATCGTTTAGATAAGATAAAACATGACTTTTTTTTTTTGTTAACTTAACTGCTACCTTACTAACTATCAGAATCCTGGGATTTACTTTTCAGGCAAGAGTTCCTATTCTGCACTATTTAGGTTGCAACAATAATAAAGGGGCTCCCAAGAAAATGATGGAGCCTCTTTTCCAGGTCTCTTCTTTAATGCATTTGCTAGTTAATGGTGCAAAATCTGAAAGGTAGGGAAAAACTCATCCAGTTCAAAAAGGAGAAAACCATGAAACTGTTTCTTTGTAAAATGTTTTTTTCTTTACAATTTCGAAGACAAAATTAGTTCATAGCATTGCTGAAAACAAAGACAAATATTTGAAAACTTTCCAACCTGTCTAAATCACTTAAATTATATTTGCAAGGTGAGCATGAGTATCAAAAAATATTGTTATCACATATACTCTATGGCAATGGCTATTTCTTGGCAGGAGGTTAGGGGCTGGGACACAGTGGTAAGGTTTGGGTTCTGCATGGCTTTCCCTCCCTTCTTCCTACCTCCTCTGACTGGCCTTCTCTTAAAGATGATCAACCACTCCCAGCAGGTTATAAAAACACAAGTGATTTCATTAAAATACATAAAACTGCTAAACAAAATGTAGGAAATTAGTTGTACAAAAACAATAGCTTTATCCTCCTTAGTTTAAAAGGCCAAATACAAAACAGGAAGGGAAAAAAACCCACCTGAAAATGTAATCCCTAAATATCCTCTTCCCCATTCTTATGCTCCTCACCTCTATCTCACAGTGCTTCCCTAAGTCTTCAGACTAGGGGGGCACCTGTGTTGCTTTGCATTTCTTAGTGGGAGAGGCTATCACTTCTATTCACAGCTGAGAGGTGGGAAGAACTTGGAACTGCTGTAGAAAATGTTGACATTTTAAATGCATAGAAGCCAGTACATTATAGTTATGGCTCTCAAACGAATAGACTATTGGTGAGTATTTTATACATTGGATTTATACACTATCAGCAAAGCAATGACTTGAGCATGTTACCCTCCCAGGAAACAACAAGTTTCATGTAAATGAAGCACAACTTTAAATGTCTTCATACTGTACATTTAAAATTTCAATTCTGAAATTTTATTTCAAAATTTAGAAATAACTGATACAACACACCTCTTATATGTAGCCATTTGTGATTATGTCCCTTTAGTTGGTGGGTAGTTAAATTTGTTATAATATCAGTTTAAAACACCATACAAGAAATAAAACGGTAACAATGTTGTTGTCTTGATTTTTGCTTTCGCCAGCTGTAGGGTGTATACACTTTTCCCAAGGTGTTGAAGGATATGCCCTGATCCAGTTACACCTCCTCCCATGAATCCCTTGTATACACAGACATATGTATACCTTTCAACATCCAAGACACACAGTTGAGCCCAGTGAAGTCTGCGGTTTGGCAAAGCTAATTGGCATGTGTAAACCTGGACTCATTAACATTCTGCTCTAAGCCCAACTCACTATCCATTTTCATTTTTTAAATGCCTTAGGACCTTAGGGAAAAGGCTACAACTATTATGTGGGACACAATTATATTCTAATTTTTTTTAAGCACAGAGGCTCTTAAAGACTCATGGAGTGGTTAGGTAAGGCAATACCACCACAAATTTCAATGAAATGGCAGTCTTCATCTGCTTTCAATGCTTTTGTTCTAAGTAATTTCCTCTTTCTTAATAAGGGAGAGTCAAAATGTTTACACTACTTTCTGGCATGGCTCTTCAGTAACCTAAACAAATTATAAGAAGATGGAAAAACAACAATCTGCATAATACTATCATCTGTTGTAGATTAAAACACAGGAAAATAGGAAATTTAATCTTAAAACTGAAAAACATCCATTGTTTTAGCAGGTATCACTACTATCATTATACTTTCTGGGTACTATAATATTAAATCCAGATAAATCAATTATGTTAGAAAATAATCTTTTATTACTAGAAGAGTCCATCTCTTCATCTGATTTAAACAATATATTTGGTCCCTCTGGTTAAAAATATCTGATGGTTAGGAAAAGGGTTAATTTTCAGTACATTGAATGGATTAGGTTTCTGGAGATATGATCGTTACATGAATTCATTATTTAGTAACATGGGCTGAAGGCAAACCTGTAAGTATAAGAAATTTATTTTCTCAATCTCTTTCAAGTTACTCAATAAAAGGAACACGGTTTTGGGGGCCAAAATGACCTACTTTAAATCATGCTGGGTCTCTCCTAGCTGTGAAGTCTTAGGGAAATCACTTAGCATTAACCATCTACTTTTTACCCTCCTAAGACAGGGTTAATACCACTTACCTTGCAGAGTTGAGAAGTGTCCTGGACGTAGTTGATCCTTAATAAATCGTAATTATTATTGATATTATAGAAAGTCAATAGGAAGACACAGATTATTTATGTATTTCATATCATTCACAAAGCTTGATATTAATTATACAACACCTGTGTGTAATGATCACAATAATAATCTCTTGGCAAAATCTCTGATGCAATATACCTGCATTAACATTTCGTATTCACAACAACCCTATGAGGTATTATTTATTATCCTCATTTTACAAATAAGGAAACTGAGGCACAGAGTGATTAGGTAATTTGCTCAAGGTCATGCAGTCAAGTCAGGATTCAAACCCTGGCAATATGACTGTAGAACTTATGCTTTAAACCACTTCATTAAAAACCTCAAAATAACATGAATGTAAGATAACAGCCATTCACTCATCAATTATGAACTGAATACAAACAAGGTGCTACATTCAGTGCTGGACATGACAATCCAAAACTTTGCCAAGACCTGTGCAGATCCTGTAACCTTCAAGGAGCTTACAATATGGTGACTAGCAGCAACAATGCTACCTCAAAGTTATGACTCAAAAGCCATATTTTTCTGGATTAAAAAAAAAGTCTCCTTTGTATTACTGCTATTTAAAAACCACACGATTCCAAAAATTATGGCACAACCATAATTTACTTAGAACTAATCGGAGTTTCTACATCTTCTGAATAAATGTGAATAAAATTGTCACTGCACTGTTCATCTTTATGTTAAGATCTTTTAAGAAGAGATACAAAAATATTCTTACGTAATTACTATAGTGTGTCTACCATATTGCCACCAAATGTGTTATAAAAAGAATTTCTGGTCATGAAAAATACCAAAAGTTTGGTCACAAGGTGGATCAATGTTAAAGGTAACTCAAACAACTAGCAAAGGGAACAACTAGCAAAGGGAACTAGATAAAGCAGTTCTATTTCAAAGCACATATATAAGAAAAATGACTCTATGACCAGGCAGGTACACAGATTTCCTGACTCAATTTTTTTTTTGTCTTTTCCTTCTTCTTCCCCCTCTTTTGGTCTTAATCACTACTTTTCATTTCTCAAATGCACAAATAATAAAGTAAGTAGGCTTCTGACTACTTGAAAATATTTTATGAGCTTTAAAAATAGGATTACTCTCATTTACTCTAGGATACAGTAGTTATACCCATCAAACCAAAAAGGAATTATGGATAATGTGTAATGTATAACTTATATAATGTATATAAAATAAAATGATTGTGTTAAAATAAAATGGTACCCTTATTGCAATTTTAACGATCTTTGTTTCAAAGAACTGTACTACTGCATACCACTAAATAATTGTGTAAATAAAAACTGGACCAATAATCTCACAGCAGTTCTGCCTTTTATCATTTTTTTTTCCCCAAGACAAACAGGTTGTTCAGAAGCCAAGTAAAAGGAATGGAATCATCTTCAGCTCAGTTTGGGTGAAGGTTATTGTGAAGAGAAATGACTTTTTTCTTCATTCTTTTACCAAACAAACAAACAAACAAACAAAAACGGGAAAGGAACCAAAGAATAGTTAGCAACATGAACATCAAACAGAAAAGGTGTTATAAATGATCTTTAAAAGGCGCCTATGTAATGAATATGAAACTATTGATTTTGCAAGTTATCACAAATCTAGATGCGAATGGCATTCCCGGTTCCCTGTACAAAAAAAGGGAGGGCTCTCAGCTGCCCACACAGTGCTCACCTGATTCTGTCTGTCTTCTGGCAACCCCTGGCATATGGATGAAACTTGCAGGTATTTTCCCAAGGTTTGGTTACTTCCCGTCCCTCTTTTTTATTGCTTGTCTGCAATTCCTTCAGTTAAAAGTGTGCATCCTTTGTATTTTTCAAGTATATTTAGTTTTTCAAGCACTGTGATGCTGACAGTGTTGTTGTGGAATCTGAATTGTTTTTTTTTTTTAAAGAGGATATCTGAAGGTCCCTTGTGGTAAGATTTCAGGTATACTGATTGAATCTTTCATTTGTTTATGTGCAGAACACTTTTACATTTGTTTTTAAATTTCATTTGTTGGCTTGAAACTTCTTGGGGAAAGAAAACAGTAGAGAAGCATCTTTTAAAATGATTGCCCAATTACTGGCATTTAATTCAAATCACGGCTTATTGTGGTGTATATTTAACATTCCAATGACGATATTTTCCTTTTTGATTCAGTCATTATGGGATGACATCAGTGATTTTCTGGCAGTAAAAATATGCATTTTGTGATTCATTTCACCACCTTGGATTCTCAGACTTAACTTTATTTGTGCGGTTTATTTAAACAGTGGTTTTCCTTGTGAAATCCTGTAAGTAGGAACCATCTGGAAAGGTTACTGTGGAAACGGCAGGGGCTAGGGGGTGGGGCTAGAGAGCAAGAGATGCCATGACAACCTTTTTCGGGTTTCCTGGGAAACATGGGTTGCTATGGGAACTGCATCAGTCAGGTCCGAATTAGTAACTTCCGCTGGAAGGAGTGTCTGCCACTTTAATCTTCTTGTGATACTGCAGAAGATTATCTCTCAGACGCATTAGGAAATTTTTTTGTTTCTCTCAGCAGCACTGAAAACATCTGTTTCTAGACTTTGATAGATGTTAGCTGGAGTGCACACAGAATTTCACAGGAATCTGTTAGTCTAATACTTTCGAAATGCTTACCAAGTCCCAAAGAGTTAAATTATTGAGTCAGATCAGAGCATCTTGGGCACTTCCCTTTGTTCAAAATCGTAGAGATCCTTAAATTTTCAGGAGGGGGGTGTTGCAAATGGAAATTCCAGTTGAAAACCAAATAAACTTATGGTGGGTTTACAACTCATTGTTCTAATTAGACTTTTCATCCACATATCCACAGTGTAGGCAACTGAACTAAATATTCAATAATGTTGAAGGGTCCATCAAACTGAAGCATCATTTAAGTATGTGCCTGCTTTACTTAGTAAACAAACAACTGCTTTTCGATTCTGAGGTTAAACAGTTACTCTAACTGTTCTTTAGTTTCATTTCCTCCCGGGATGTACAGTTTTTTTTTTTTTACAGAGCTTGTACTAAAAATCAAGTTTAAAGTAAGTTTGTTGTCGGAAATATTGAGAGGGAGAGGGGAAAAAAATAAGAGAGCTGAGAGAATGCAGCCCACTTGCAAAACAGACACCTGTTTCAGTATGAAGCAGTAGGGAGAGGGAGAATGAAGTGTGCTTTCCACTTCTTCATGTCCTTTCATTGATGAATGGTCTGGAAATGTATAAAACAAGGGCATACACAGACCAAGGGGGCAAGTTCCACACAATACTGAGCACAGCATGTCACTTGTTTTATATATTAAACATCAGTAAATATCTTTTTGATGTTGACACAGGAGTTGGGATTATTGTTCGTGGTGCAGGTGGCCGTGGAATTGCCCGTTTTGAAAGGGGTCTGGGGGAAAGCGCTATGGTTCATACCTCCCTCTTCGATCACCATATACTCCGACTTACTCAGAGTCGAGTTACTCCTCGCCTTCCGGAGCTCCTCGGCTGAAGACGAGAGGTGCTGGCAACTTCCCACGTGCATGTACTGGGCTTGCTCTTCCCCTTCTGTCTCCCGGTGGTAGAAGTAATTGAAGTTGGAAACAATCACAGGGACTGGCAGAGCAATGGTCAAGACACCAGCGATGGCGCAGAGTGACCCCACAATCTTGCCCCCTATGGTCACTGGATGCATGTCACCGTAACCCACTGTTGTCATGGTTACCACGGCCCACCAGAAGGCATCTGGAATACTGCTAAAACCTGAAGTGGGGTCGTCTGCCTCGGCAAAGTAGACTGCACTGGAGAAGAGGATGACCCCAATAAAGAGGAAAAAGATGAGCAGTCCCAACTCCCGCATGGAAGCCTTCAGCGTCTGCCCCAGGATCTGCAGCCCCTTGGAGTGGCGGGAGAGCTTGAAGATGCGGAAGACCCTTACCAGGCGGATGACCCTCAGGATAGCCAGGGACATGGCTTGCTGTCCATTGCCCTGTCGTTCAGCCAGCTCAGTGCCCAGAGTGATGAAGTAAGGGATGATGGCCACGATGTCTATCAGGTTCATGATATTTCGCGAAAAGGTGGCTTTGCTGGGGCAAGCAAAGAACCGCACCAGCAGCTCAAAGGAGAACCAGATGATGCACAGGGTCTCCACCACGAAGAAGGGATCCGAGAAGCTGGAGGCTCCCGCGGGTGCCCCCGACGTGTTGTTGCTGGCCGCCTCGAACAGCTCCTGCGACGGCGAGGCAGGGTAGTACTTCTCATCGCGGAACTCAGGCAGCGTCTCCAGGCAGAAGATGACAATGGAGATGAGGATGACGAGCACGGACACGATCGCGATGCCCCGGGCCGGCCCGGAGCTCTCCGGGTACTCGAAGAGCAGCCACACCTGGCGCTGGAAATCCCGGAGGGGCAGGGGCCGCTCCTCCTCCCGCAGGAAGCCCTCGTCCTCGCGGAACTTCTCCATGGCCTCCTCGCCCAGCTGGTAGAAGCGGATCTCCTCGGAGAAGATGTCGATGGGCACATTGACCGGCCGGCGGATGCGACCCCCGGACTGATAGTAGTAGAGGATGGCGTCGAAGCTGGGCCGGTTGCGGTCGAAGAAGTACTCGTTGCGGAGCGGGTCGAAGTACCTCATGCGCCGCTTGGGGTCGCCCAGCAGCGTCTCTGGGAACTGGCAGAGGGTCTTGAGCTGCGTCTCAAAGCGCAGCCCCGAGATGTTGATGACCACGCGCTCCCCGCAGCAGTCCTGCTCGCCGGCGGCCGGCAGCGCAGGCGGCAGCGGCTCGTAGCGGTCGCAGCCGCCGCCGCCACCGCCACCGCCACCGCCACCGCAGCCGCCCTGAGGCGGGTCCCCGCCGCCGTCGGCCGCCTCCGGCTCCAGCAGGTGGTCCGCGGGCACCACCGTCATGTCGGGCCGCAGCTCGGGGCCCGCGGCGGGCTCGGCGTAGCCGGGGTTCACCAGCGTGCGGGCGCCGCCGCCGCCGCCGCCGCGGCTCGCGGGGTGCTGCGGAGGGTGGGCGCGGTGGCGGGCGGCCGGCGGCGGCGGCGGCGAGCGCAGGAGGCTGAGGTGCTCGTCCATGCGGCGGGGAAGAGGCGGCGGCGCGGGGCTGGCTCGCTCCTCCTCACGCTCCCCGCCCCTTCGCCGCCTCCGTCAACCCGCCAAGTCCGCCGCCTGTTGCTGCTGCTGCCGCCGCCGCCGCCGCGATGCTCCGTGTGGGTCTGGCGCGGTCCGCTGGGCTCCTCAAAAGAGTCGCCTCCTCAGCCCTCCTCCTTACCCCCGCCCGCCCCCGCCCTCTCCCCCGCGGGGCGCGCGCCCGCCTCTCCGCGTCCCCTTCGGATTCCCGCCCACCGCGCGGGCGCGCGCCCCGCTCCCCGGAGCACCCGGCCCCTCCCCTCCCCACCGCCCTCCTCGCTCCTCTGGGTCACCCGAGCGCCCACGATTTGCACTTCAGTGTCCCCCCGGGAGACCTCGTCCGGCCGAGCCGGCCCTCGAGGGTCAACGCCCTCCTCGCCCGGCCCCCCGAGGCCGCGTCCCAGGCGCCAGGCTTCGCAGTCGGCTCTGGGCAACACTGCAGCCTGCGGGCGCTGGCCTCCTGGCCCGGCAAGCTCCACCTGGGCCCGCGGTGGGGGCGGGCTCCGCGCGGCCGAGGGGGCCCAAGGGGGGGCGGGCCGGGTGGGGGGACTGGGACGTGCCCTGGGCCCGCAGCGCTGGCGAGGGAGGGAGTGGCAGGCCAGGTGGGCGCCCTGCGGAAGAGGCAAGCCGGGTGCCAGTATCCTGAGCCCACCTGAGGGTGAAAGATCGCCAGGCTGAGAGGGCTCTAAGTAATTTGGCTCCTTGTTGAATGAGAAGCCCAGCGGAGTAGTGGGTACTGACGAGTTGCACACCCGGAGTCTGAAGAAAATGGTCGTTTAAGGCATACAGGGCTTTGCTTCTGTAGTGAATAGTTCACACTACCTTTCGTCGCTGAGATTTCAGCCATTGGGAAGACTCAAAGAGCAAGTTTCTGGTTGGGTTTGGAGAGGACAGCCTGGTCTTTTCAGTACAGTGAGATTTCCTGTCGGTGGGAATATAGGAGTAAATTCTCATCCCATCCTAAGTCTGTGGTGGGAGGGACAGGAGCGAGACCGGTACCTAGACCCTCTGTTGATATTCAACCGCTGGCCTTGCCGCAGGGAATTTGCCACGCTCTAGTTGTTAAACTGCGAGAACATTCGTTCCACAACCTTTATCTCTGTTTGATTCTGGCCTGGAGATAATAACTTAAAGTTACCCCTTTGAACCTGCATTATTTCTCCAAATTGTTGAGGTCACTTTGATCACAATTTCTGTTCCAGACATTTTAGCAACTCCAATTTAGCGTCAATCCTAGGCTTAAAAAAACATATTTCAGATTCTATCATTCAGCTCATTTACAGAAGAGGAAGTGTTTTGCAGACAACTC